>NC_137622.1:1748198-1843198 GCF_963280865.1 Gymnoscopelus braueri | reverse complement strand
CTCCAATAAGTATAACAAATGTAACCAAATGACCAAATGGTCCCGTTAAGCGTCCATTTGGTTCAAGTTGTTACACTGATCGGAGTTAGAAATGTAATACATTAATAAACACAGACAGGATGTGATCTTTACTACTGTGTAATAACCAGTGGTGGGAAAAGTAGGCTACTCACATTTCCCATTTTCACAAGTTTTCAAAATGCTTAAAAATCATTTGACAATAGCAGATCTACAAGCTCACAATGCCTCACATCGCGATTGTGTTGTGAGCTTGTAGATCGGCTATTTTCAAATTGTGAAGTGCTGTAATAATATTTAAAATCTACAAAGTAATATAGTAACTAAACGTTTTCAAATAATTGTAGTGGAGTAAAAGTATATTTACCTCTGCGATGTAGTGGAGTAGATTAAGTAAATGTTGAAAATTGGAAATACTCCAGTAAAGTAAAAAACACCTCAACATTGTTCTTAAGTACAGTACTTGAGTAAATGTACTTAGTTACTTTCCACCACTCCATATAGTGCCCTTTGTTTGTTTGTAAAGTCCTCCCTACTGTTTGTAAAGTTTGTTTTACTTTGTAAAGTTTCAGTTTTACTAATACTTTGTATGATGGCTGGCGCCCAAAACTTGAAAACAAAACATTATGATGTTATTGCTACAATGTTAGAGCTTAGTGGCACTGCCCCTATATGTGCTTTATTGTCTGTGTGATTAAACCTCAAACTTTTAATGCCAGGGACCCTGATATCATATAATATCGCATGTGTCTCTTTTACTGGGTTTGAAGACTGCATTGCAGTACAATGATGTCATTTTCTGAACTTACATTGCTGTTGTTGCTGTTCAATTGGTCTCTTTAGTTATTATATGGGCTTTTATCAAAAAATCTCATTGTGTCAATATTTTGTGGAAGCGCCAAAAGTTATCCCCACAATATCATCACATTATTGATGTATTTGGCAAAAAATGATGACATTTGATATCAAGTGGGGAGATAACTAGTGGAGAGTGTGAAACATAATGGTCAGAATAGTCATACTTATAGGGTAAATACTATCGTTGTGATTGACTTCTAGTAAATACGGTTCAAGTAGTTTATAGTTATTTTTTTAACATGAATTTAGATTGTGTTCCTTTTGACTATAGTTGTATATGGCAGTGGTTCTCAAAGTGGGGGACCCCATGGGTACTTTCAGGGGGTCCCCAGCAAAATGTGTTAATAATCAAATCAGGTTAACCACGTTAAAACCTTTATATATTGGCTATTTTCAAAACATCTTGAATAAACCTGGAAAATGTGGAATATATTTGAAGCATTTTAACAACACAAATCCTGTATGGGGTCCCTGGCACAAAATATTTTCAGATGGGGGTCCATGGCAAGAAACATATTGACATGTACAAGTTTGAGAACCACTGGTAAATGGTACACGTTGGTCTTTCCATCCACAGAAGCAGAACACGGCTATGCCTCCGTGCCTCCTCTGAGTCCCGACGACACTGACAAGAGGAACAAACATAGGAGCAGGAAGTTGTCTTCTGGTGGCAATAGGTGATTGAAATGACATACTGTAAAAACTCTTGAAATCAGGGCGTGGTTATTGGTTATCAAATGAGACACGTTTCCTTGAATTACCTTTTTTTCACATCTAATCCATATTTAAGTAAGATAATAAGCAATAATATAATGTTTGCTGCTGCTTAATCTAAATTCGACTGTGTGTCTGAATTACAGGTCAGTTCACAACGAGCTGGAGAAAAACAGGTAATGAATTGAAATCATTTTGTCTAACATGTAAGTTACCTAAATGCCTGTGTGGATATTATAAAAAAAAACGTATCCATAGTATAGTTAGGGTAAAAAAAACAGCCTGTAGGACACTATTGTAACAATACCATTGTAATAAAGCTCTTTCCCCTGTTAAGCTCTTTAAATACCCTGTTTGCACTTAGTTGCATTGATCGAATCATTTACTTCTGGTTAACCCTGTGCTGTCTGACCTGCACTGAGAGGAAAGGCCAGCAGACACAATGTCAGTAACATAGCATTTTATTAACACAATTGTTTTGTCACTGTGTGTAGACGAGCTCAGCTGAGACACTGCCTGGAGCAGCTAAAGCAAGAGGTTCCTCTGTCGTCCGACTCCATGAGGAACACCACCCTCAACCTGCTGAGGCGCGCACAGCTGCACATAAAGGTAAGCACCTGCATGGCAAACGTGCACAGCTGCACATAAAGGTAAGCACCTGCATGGCAAACGTGCACAGCTGCACATAAAGGTAAGCACCTGGGCAAACGTGCACAGCTGCTCATAAAGGTAAAACACCTGCTCAAACGTGCATAGCTGCACATGAGGGTCAAACACACGTGCACAGCTGCACGTAAAGGGGCTTCCACATCAATGATTCGCAACGCAATGAATTGCAACTTGCAGCCACTTGCTCCTAAAACTGTGGTTTGCAGCTGGACAGTCCACATCCATCATGTTGCAATGGCAGAATAATATGAGCAACCTGTTTGTGATCATAAATGCTTTGCAACTTTTTGTTTGTGATTGCATGTTGAATCACGTGTGACGCAATGAGCCGGCCTGCAACATGGTAATTTAGGCCGCTGCAACTTTTTCCCTGCAACGTTCTGCAATGGTTTCATCGCATCGTGGATCTTTGGTGTGGACTGGCCGGGCTTAACATTACGCGACTCTGCAGCTGAAAATATCCTGTAAAACGTAAGGCCCATTCCACACCAAAGACTCACAACGCAACCCGTTGCAACTTGCAACCAGTTGCAGTGGTCTGCAGGTCGGCACAGTTTGGGGATTCTGTTGCAAGTGGTTGCAAGTTGCAACGAGTTGCGGTGCAAATCTTTGGTGTGGACTTGGCTTACGCACAGTTGTTTTGAGTAGTGTGAGAACTGAGAAGTGACCTGTCTCTACTGTAGTGAATTATGTTAAAATGTCTAATCTGGCAACTTCACTTCAAGACAAAATGATTGATCTGCTAATTTTAAAGTAAAGACAAAAATCTTTGGGGAAAATAAGTGAGACAATAAGGGAAGGGAAGGGAAATAAGGGAAGACATAAAAATGGGAGCACGCCGGTAGACAGCCTTCAAATACGGTAAAAATGGGAATGTTGACATTGCAGGTATGCAGAATGCCACCTTTTAAAATAAATACTCCAAAATCACTGACATTGTGAACACAATGAACTGTCCGAATGTACACATTGATGGATTGATTGATTGATTGGCAATTTGGCATCTTTGTTTGCAAAATGCATATATGCATAAACATATCTTTGTCAAAAGGATAAAACACAATAAAGCTCAAGAGATTATTTTCATTGTGGTCCCAAGAAACAATTGGCAGGCTTCAATGCTGCAAAACACAAGTCTTAAACTATTATCAGCATCGGTGCACCCATTTAGATTTATTGACTGTGCACTGATTGTGCTTGATAATCAGATCCTTCTGTCTTTTATGGAGCTTTTCATATCGGCTTTTATGTGCCTTTATGCATCTTGGCTGCTGTAATGACAGAATTTCCCCCTGGCAGAATCAATAAAGTCCAGTCTGTCTATGTTAATTGGCTTAAGGCTCGAATGTCCCTCTATCTATCTCATCTTTCTCTCTCTCTTCCCTCTCTCTTTACAGAAGTTGCAGGAGCAAGATGAGCGTGCGGAGCAGCTGAAGTTGCGTCTGCGCTGGGAGCAGAGGGAGCTCCGCGTTCGCCTGGAGAAGCTCCATAGAGCCTCAGAGAGGATGAGGAATGACAGCCTGGGCTCCACCGTGTCCTCCGAGAGGTCCGACTCCGACAGAGGTGAGAGCCTCACCGGCAAAACGGGGTCACGGCTCCGTTCTCAAATCACAAAGAATTCCAAAGCAACCCGTTTAGATTACGCCTTTGTGTAGTTTTAAATAACTGAAAC
This sequence comes from Gymnoscopelus braueri, assembly GCF_963280865.1. Taxonomy (NCBI): domain Eukaryota; kingdom Metazoa; phylum Chordata; class Actinopteri; order Myctophiformes; family Myctophidae; genus Gymnoscopelus; species Gymnoscopelus braueri. The sequence continues at coordinate 1,839,267 of NC_137622.1, read as the reverse complement.
TCCATCCCCCTTGGCAAAAACAAGTTGGACTTATCTGACAAATCTTGTAACAAAGATGCACGCTTATCTTTAAACTTTGGGCATGTGCTACTATGCCTGTCACTTCGATCTTGTTGATTTTTCCACTATTAGGGGAAATTTTGGCTAGATTTCCAGGGGTTACGTCAGTAGTGTCCCTGACTTTCAAAGTAAAAGTCAGTTCAGTGCACTTGAAATTAAGAAATGCAACAAGAATTTGTGACATTATTATGTTGGGAAATGTAAATTATCAATGTTTAGGAAATAAGACGAGACGAAAATAATTTACACGACACTGAACTGGTCACCTTTGATCTGATAGTCAGGAACGCTATTGACGTATACCGTAAAACTAAAGTCTAAGAAGTGGTTCTCAAAGTGGGGTCCAGGGACCCTCAGCGTTCTTTGAGGGGGTTATAAATGGACCTTTACGGTTCTGTAACTCTGAGAGTATACAAATCATACCAAACGGACCCGTACCATTCGTACACTCTTAGAGTTATGGGGGTCCTGGAAATGAAGAATGGAATTTTGATTGGTACCAAACTGTTTACGGACCCATACCATTAGCACTCTCTCAGAGTTATGGGGGTCCTTGAAATTAAAAGGTTTGAGAACCACTAGCCTAAAGGTATAGGTGTGCTTCATAGTGACATTTACCTGTAGATTTATCAGGCACGTCCAATTTACATAGCCTTGATTGAGTACTCTGGTGGACTTTTTTTTGGTTGGGCGGGCTTTTCTGCCTTTATTTATAGTGGAAAGTGGAGATGGACAGGAAACAGGGAGAGAGAGATGGGGAGAGACATGCAGTAAAGCTAGTCGGGAACGGGACTCAAACCCGCGCCTTTAGAGCCTAGGTGCCCGGACTGCTAAGCCACAGTCCGGGCCTGGTGGACTTTTTACAATAGGACCTTTCTGACTTTTTCCTGTGTACCTCCACCCATGAGTATAGCTGAAAATCTGATGCAACTTCTGTAACTTAAAAGCAAATCTTTACGCCGTGGCTCAAGCAAGATTGACATCATCAATATGATTTCATCAACATGACATCACCGATCCACAGGGAAGCCACGCCGTTATTAGACCCTGTCTTGTGTAAAATATCACTTATCATTATAAACGCCGCTGGATGACGGGTGATGAAAGTCGAGTCCAAAAAAATGAACACCAGGCAAATCCATTCATCCCATTGAAGGAGAGTAGCCTACACCTGAGCAAGTCACTCAGTACTGCCACTTGAGTCGTGGTCAAAAGTGTGAGCCAAGTAGCAAGCATTGACAAAGGTCAGTGTTACATCTCTGGAAGTGAAGGCATAGAATGTCCTGCAATTAAGATATTTTACTTAACCACACCAAACCTATGGATAAACTTAACAAAATGTAATGAATTAAACCCATGCCTAAGCTTAACTAAATTTAAAACATAATTGTCAACCATTCGTCCGTTCCTACATGTCTTGGGATTTAGCCCTGACCATTGACAAACATTACCATTATTAATTTCATTAGCTGCAGCTGTGTTTACCTTGCTCCGTCCTACTCCTCTTGCTCAACATCCCCAGCTGCTGACAGGCGCCACTTCAGCCCGTACGAGTCACTAGTTCCATCGCGACATGTTGTGAGCTTTTAGATCGTCTATTTTTGAAAATGCTTTGACCATTTTTGAAATGTACTTGCATGTATTTATTTGTATTTCATTTGTTTGCCTCGTCATGACTTGCCCAAAATAGGTTGAAAATGGTAAATAATCATCATCATCGTGTTTCCATTGCAGAGGATGTGGAGGTTGACGTGGAGAGCATTGTGTTTGACTGTGTGGACACTGATGGACTGAGTGTCCCGCAGACCGGCGAAGATCACTGCTACTCCAGCCTGGACAGAGGCTGGTTATGACTCAGCTGACACACGGAGGGACGCGAGAGGAGAAAACATTCCAAAAAGAAACTAAAAACAAAAGCAAATAAAAAAAACATAAAATGGAGGACAAGAAAGAACGAAGAAAAATGTTACTGTACAGCTGAACTCTACTGTACTCTATCTTTGACAGAAGGTGACGACGTTTCAAAAAGACGTAACATAAAACATACAGTCTGAATACAAGCTAAATGGTAATGTTTGGCTCAAATGAGCTATGTCCATTGTTTTGCACTGAACAGCAGTTAAAATCACTGGGCTGAGATGGAAGAAACATTACACCGTGTATTTGAAACATACCAGCATCCAGTGAGGCCGTTATTTTTCCAAAGTTATGAGGTGTATTTGTTACGGCTTACTACAAACAATCAAACAATCCCATTTCTGATTGTTTCATCATCTACCTGTCAAGGGCTGTTTTATTTTCCTTTTTAACTTATTTTTTATTCAGTATTTCTATATTGGATTATGCCTTAAAATGGGTTTGGTCTACTATATACAACCTTTTCTTCAGCACTAAGAAGCTTCTGCTTTTCAGGAAAAAGTCATGATGTAAAGCATGCACTTATACAGTAACCTGTTTTTATGTTTTGTATTCATGTTACAATGTTAATTGTAATGTCTTTATGTTTTTTTGGTTTTTTTCACTGTTGCACAAACATCCACACATTGCACTTGTTTCGTCTCAAAAGGGTTGTGGGTATATGTCTCTTAACAGCGAACAGAAATGAACTGGTTAAATTTGCACATTTAACATCTGGCAATTAAATAATTATACCACGTTATGTACACACAGGTATTAACGCTTATACTTGTGTTACACATAGGACTAAGAGGGTGCAACATTAATTGCCAATATGAACTTGAATGTTTGCCTCCATCTGAAAAGTTCAACTTTGCAATTGTGCACTTCTCATTACATTGTTATTATGCATGCAGTAGCTTCATCATCTTGCATAGAACGTCTTCTTGTAATCGTGCAACTTTTGTTGCATTGCAAGTATTTTGTATCCTTTTAATTACTGTGCATTTAATACACTGAAGTGCATTTTTGCCTTCAGGATTGTATATGCAAAATGCCTTATTACTTTGTAAAGTGTACTGTATGTATGCATTAATCTGGCTCTTCTCCGAGTAATATTATGTAGCATTTTTGTACTAGTGTATACTTTTTTTAATAAATAAATATTTTATATATTTAATGCCATGTCTTGTGTGACTAAAGTCTAAAAGTGCAGTGCAACTTCATGCACTTCATTAAATTGATAGTAAATTGTAGGGATTCTTAAAAAAAAAAAAACACCACAAGATGTTACAAAGATAATTTGTATTTATTGACAAGCAGACACCACTACAGGAGGAAGAGCACATCCTCCTGACATGGGATTCTTATATTTGTGATAAACTGAAATGGCTGTATAAAACAAGGTAACAATTCAGCCTTTTTATAAACCTTTGAATTAATGTACATTTCAACCCTGGGCGCAGATGCTGATATCCACTGCAACCATGTCTTTAACAATTATCAACTGCAAAGTGACAGCCCCACGCACGCCAGTCCGGTTCCTAACTTCCTTTCCAGTTACTTTTCAAGAGATGACTGCAAACAATGTGGACCCATCGTTGCACAATCAACTTCAATTTGAAGCAATGAAACATTTTGATTAGTTAAGAAAAAAAACTTAAATCATGTGACAATTAACAACATTGAGTAAACTGGTTTGAGGTATCTAAGGAAGAGATACAATGATTATATGAAATTAAACAATGATTATATGAAATTAAACATACTAGTGCAGTACCCATTGTCAGAGTACTAGGAAGCCAGTCTATGACACCAGTCATCTCTCGGTACTACGACAGTGGAACAAATGTCACATGCAGCTTAGCCAATCCGCAAAGCCGACTGAGAAACACAAGACAGACGATCTTCCTGGAATATATTGATTGATTTACAAAAAAACAAAACAAAAATGCTTCAACAAAATTTGGATAAATCAAAAGGTATTCTGTGAAAATCTGGTTATGAAATTATGTTAAGAATTGATCAAGTACAAAGGAATAAAGTAAACAAGAGAAAATACTTTTAAGTGTTGTAATGGAAAGAAAGTAAAAAACACATGTACTGTATGGGCACAGAGGTGGAGAAAGGATATAGGGAAAGTTGCATATAAATATTGAAGTGCTATTATTTTATGGCACGCCATAGCTGGTGTTCAATCACCCTTTCAAAGACACACTTCCTTCTTCTTCTTTTTTTTTACCACAGAAGTGCTTGCGTACCGTATCAATACATGCCAGGTTTGTCTTGTTTCGGAGATGTTAGAAATGACTGCATTGCAAAAAACAATGCAAAGAATTTGAGCAGACCTTCATAATGGGACGGTGATATGATTCATTTTCAAAGCAGTGGCCGTAGATTTCTTAGCGGACATTCTCGCCATTCTAGTTCTAGCAACTACGTTGAATTTCAATGTCTGGCAACACGAAGACTCGGTCGTTCTCGTTGTGTCACAACCAGAAAAACGCAAAGGACAGGAAGCTGGCTATTTGAACCCAGCTCAGGCCTTCGATGGTCCACCTACCATAAGAGAGATTCTCACAACCATGTAGACCTACAGCAGTGGTTCTCAAACATTCTCATTTCAAGGATCCCCATCTCACACTTTCTTTTTTTTTTTATCTCTGGGACCCCAATCTACACTGCAAAATCCTCAGTGTTAATTTAACTCTGACAGTGTAGAAACGGTTCCGTTTCTACACTGTCAGAGTTACAGACCTGTTAAGGGTCCATTTGGATCCCTAGTCGTCCCTGGATCCGACTTTGAGAACCACTGACCTACAACATCTAGGACCAGTTTTATCTCACCCTGTAGAAGGTGAAGATAAATCTGTTCCAGGGCCTGTGGTTTGTTTATAAACATGTCATACATATTGTTTCTTGTGGGCCTGTGAGGCGAGGTCTTTGGCCTTCTCTTTAGCTGCCAGTGCCGTCTCTCTCGCTCTCTCTGTGGCCGTTTCTGCCAAGGTCCTGGAGGGAGTCTCACCTGCACGAGAGGCAACAAACCTTACTGACCCTCTACAATCTGGGTTTATTCATCACTTCAATTATTCGTTTGTAAACATTGTTTTAAAGTAAACAGTGCAATACAAATGACATTATTATTAAGTGATTTATGTGGGGAGTTTTTACTTATCAAATCTTTATAACACCACATTGCATCGATTTGCTCTTCAAGAAATACAAACATAACTGATAGTTCAGATATGGTAAAAAGCATTGTTCTGCATAATCTATTTCTGTAAGAAATGTATTATGTCAAGTGTAGCTACTGAGTATCACAAAGTTATAATGCGATAAGGAACAATGATTAGCCCCAAAAAATGCATAAACATACCTTGCATCTTGGCGAGGACAAATTCAAAGCCTTTCATGGTCTTTGTAACACTGGTCTTGAATCTTGCAAGACCAAATTCCTGAAAAGGAAGCAGCAAACGGGCTCCGTCAAACAAGAAAGTCATCATAATTCATATCATTCCTCTTTTGTTGTCATAGTTTCCTTAAAGCTGTAATCTGTACGTTTTATGTCCTCTCCCAACAGATTTGTAAACTGACAGTAATTGCAAACTGTATAACACCACCTGGGTCTCCCACGTGGGAGACCAAATATGTACCCCTCATTAAAGAGTGGAATTTGACCTTGGGAGTAAAATGGAAAATATAAAATACTATTATATGTTCCATTTGCTTTAAGCTTATTGTTTCTGTATCCTGCCATCTCAGTTTTACCAACACCCAGATTGAATCAACTGAGAGCCCTTTGATTAAGCTGTATATCAAAGAAATGTAAATGATTGAATAAGACTTAGTCATTTACTCCAATTTACTATTGTCTTCTTTGTCATGAGACCCCTCCCGGCCCAAGTCCTGTCTCTGGGTTAGGGGAAAGGTATATAAAGGCTGTGAAAGACAGAGGTCGTCATTTTGGGAGGATGTGCCGACAGAGGACACAGGGGAGGTGCAGGCGGAAGCCTGCCTAGACTGAGATGCTGTCTGCTTGCTTGATGCTCTGCTAAATAAACTTCTAAGATATGCCTTCATCTTCTGCATGGTACAGTATGATTATTTTCCCACTACAGGAGATACTGGGCTTATGAGATTCAGGCACTACTACTATTCAGTCAAGCAGGTGTCCTACCCGAAAACCAGGGTCAAAATGTCTCAATGGAAGACTAGGGAGGCCAACCACTGCACAAGTCAACTGTGGCAAGTCTGTCAACTTCTCAGCTGTTATGTTGTTAAATACAATGTGAGAGTGTGGATTAGCTGACATCAACTCGGGAATAAAATGTAAATTAGGCCTGTCACAATTATTACATACTTGTCTAATCGCAATTATTTTAGATAATCGCAATAATTTTTGCATAATCGTCATTATCGTTTCCATGTTGAAAAATGTTCACACATTTTCAAATATATTAAAAAAGCAGAATTAGCAGATCTACAAGCTTACAACTCGTCACAAAGTGACGCGTTGTAAGCTTGTGACACTTAAAGTGCCGCTTACAACGTGTCACTTTGTGACACGTTGTAAGCCTGTAGATCAGCTATTTCTGCTATTTTTACATGTATGAAATTATTAAATATGTCAATAATTTCTTTGTAAATTTAAGTTATTTTTCATATCTGCCCTGTGCAAGTTTTGATTACAAAGCCTAATAGGCATTAAGAAATGTATTTTGTATTCATATGCTCCCATGTTCAATGCCAATATCAATCGCAATAATTTGAGTGACAAATAATCGTCAACTTAAATTTGTAATCGTGACAGTCCTAAATGGGAAAATTTTCAATTTAGGCATTTAGCAGCCATTATCCAGAGCGACTTATAAGCAAAATAAACACACATCAAATGCAGAGAGACAGTGTAGTGCCACAGTAAACTAAGATCACGGGTAAATCAAGAAACAATGAGAAAACATGAGAACAAATGACCATGGTAACTCTGCATGGTCGTAAAAAACTAGGTCAAGTACTACAGGCTAAGGTGGAGTAGAAAATGCAGTACAACTCAAAGAGAGACAGGGGGCCTTATGTAACTTTCTGTGTGTCACTATTATCAGCAAACACAGGACGTCCCTCCCGTCCCTATGAATCCCTGGCCACTAATCCAAGTGACCTACAGTAGGACTCTTCTCCCTAATGGCTCCCAAGCTCCCAAAGCTGTGGAATGACCTCTACAAGCTCACAGCGTGTCACATTGCGACGCATTGAGTTATTTTCAGAATTCTCACTATAGTTACTTTGTAGTACTTTTAAAACAATTGCTTTACACAATTTAATCTACCTCTTACACTGTTAATGGTTGACTAGTGTGCATGCCACTTTACACCCATTTCGCACTTTGTAAATCGCTCAGGATGAAAAAAATGCCAAAATTGTTAAAAGTATTAAGGTGTCCCGTGTGCACCTTAGCTTTACTAACCTGAATAGCTCTGGAAAGACCATAGACATTTGAGGAGATCCAAGCCTCTCTTTGTATTTCGGTCCAGCTGCCATTCTCAGGGTTAATGTGGTATTCACAGCGCTCCTTCACAGTCTGGGAGGCAGAGGGTGAAATCAAACAGAACGCTACATGAGAGTCACTCTGGACAGGAGGGAACACAGTCACTTTCTACCCAATCTGGGAACCCATCGCCAACTGAAAATGAAAAACAGCGCCCTCTGCTGTTTGTTCTATGTCTGTTGGCTCTGGGGGGAAGAAAACGTAGAGCCAGAGCGCAAGGAGACCGGTGTTTGTGTATGCCTATGCCGCGTCACTTCCGGTTGGTGCGCTTGTGTTTTCATTCCCACTAACAATATTTCTACACGGAACACTAACACCACTTCTCCCAGAGAACATGGATCGTTTTGGTTATAAGCCCACTTGTTTCTATGATGAAAGAGTAAGTTAAAATGTGAATATATTTCCGTGGTTTTGTCTGCTCCGCGGACGCTATTGTTAAATTAGTTTCGGTTTGTTTCGAGGGGGAAAGATCGACGGACATGTGAATCCCGCCCACTACATTTGATTGGGTAAAGCGCGGCCTGCTTCCTGATCTGAAGGCACGCCCACTTGTAGCCCAGTGTGTACATGTTACGACGAGCCTTCACGACAGATTCTCACGCAGTGCAGAATCTGTTCTTGAGAGATTACTTTCTACCTGGTGTCCATATTTCTGGCATGTCATTATAGGCAAAAATTTCAAAAGAAAATACATGAATACATTATTTTATTATTTTTAAATATCAGATCCACAAGTTCACAACTGCTGTTGTGCGGATCTTGCCACACTAATTGTTAATGTAAATGTTTATTTATATGTTCCAATGTTCAATGCCAAAAACACGTAATTATTTTGAATGACAATTAATCGTCATTCGTCAACTAAACTTTCATTACGGTGACAGACAGCCCTAGTTGTGGTACCATGAGTCGAGCGTGGGTGACGTTCCAGGACAGTGTGGTCATGGTCCTGGTCTGAGGGTCCACGATGGAGTCCTCGATTACGTACGCCTTGCTGGCCATGTGCTTGGGAAGGTAGCGCTCCATCCAGCGAGGCGCACGGCTCGTTTTGGTCAACAGACGTCTGGAAATCAGACAGTTGCTTGGAGTAATCTCACGGAAAATTATGTCCTCGGTCAAAACATGATTACTGGGAGGGAGGAGAGGGAATGCATATGAATTAATCATCAGAACTATGAGTTTATTTGACATTTATGTCTTTTCAGTGTATGTTTTTGTGTAGGTGGCTGAGAGAAACAGACTGGTTTAACAACCCTTTTAGACCTGGAACACCTATACGTTGTTATACCTTTCAGGACGGGAACCGCTCTGTGTGTAGTTGTTGCTATATACAGTACAGCAACATTATTTTTTTTTTAATAAGAAGTAAAAAATAAATAAACTTAAGTCAGGATTTTTAGAATTGGCCTCAGGTCTAAATAAATGGGTTAACTGTCTGAATGCAAGACTGGCCCCATATGATCCCACCTATTTGTAGTAAGTTCAACCAAATTAAAGCTATAGGCCTGAAAGTTTCATGTCCAGGTGTCCTGCGTGGGAGAGAAAATTCTAACACTCTGGCAATAGGGAATCCCATCTTGGCCATTAACATACTCTACCATACAGATGTACTAGTTATGTTGTATTAACATTTACATACTGAACCATACAGTTATACTAGTTATATTGTATTAACATTAACTTACACTACCAGACAGATGTAGTTATATTGTATTAAAATGAGTTCCGGATTGCAACTTTAAGCAAAGATCAGAAGCTTAAGTGTCACCACGGTTCAGTTCCATTGTGTGCGTGTTTGTTTGTTCTGACCTGTAAGGGTTGGGATATCGTTGCCAGAATGCAACACATACTTGGTCCCAGGAACTCTTTAGGAAACCTGCACAGCAGTAATACTTCACCATTGTTCCGTCTTGACAATGATCCTGGCAAAACCCTGTCAAACAAAAATGATAAATTTACAAATAAATACTCAACCATTTCTGTCTGACCATTATTCTACATAATGGGCCAGGTCAGTGGATGGTTCTCAACGTAGGAACCAAATGGACCCTTACGTATCTGTCATTTGGTCCATTTGGTTCCATTTTAGTACACTCACAAGAGTTACAATCAAGAAGGTTTATTTGTCACTTACTACTCATTCATACAAGCAGCGAAACAATACTGTCCGACATCACCATAACAATAGCAATCAATTATCTAGTTATGGTAATACAAGAAAAAAAAGTCTCTTGAAGAATTACTATACAACAGCAATAGCAACATCAACATATAACATACCAATCAAATTCAAAGAAAGGGGACTGGTTGTGTCAGAGACCAGGACCCGCTGCAGTGAGTGTATAAACCGAGGAGACAACCCGAGGGGTTCGAAAGACGGCTCAACATAATCAGTAGCTTAAGCCAAGGGCAGGCAGGCGTCTGTATCGGGATGATCCTGGGTGGTGGTCGAAGATCATTGGAGAGTTTGAAAGCGTTGAATATAGACTCTCTGAAGACTGCGGCTCTTTTTAAACCATTTTAATGCTTGTATCATCCATCGTGACATGTCTCCATAAATGGAGTCCCGAGGTCAGCCGTGTTCAAATATGGAGGCCGGCATGTGCTGTGAGACTTAGATGTGTCAGCCAGCTCCATATATGGGGTTCTAGGTAGTCAGTCGTCCCCAAATATGGTGTCTGGGATTTTTGATTGATTGAATACTTTGTATTAGTCAAAAATGTAAACGTACAGTCAGACATTAAGGCTAAAAGGATAACACAAAAAAAGTCCTGGGGACTTGTTTCCATTGTGTGAACCTACTGACAGCGTTACCATAACAACCAGAACTCACTCAAACCTAGTGGGTAACTATGGTAGTGACCTAATAACAAGACCAGGAGACCTGGTTCTGCCAGACCCAGACTTCACATGACGTGTCAGCCTGTGTCTATGCCCATGTATGGGGGACAGACTTTTATGGCTGGGACACACGTCGTGCTTCGCATGACGTGTGTCCTTTCTAAGTCCTTTATAAATATTGGTGTCTGAGTAACACAAGCCTAGGCTATTCTATAAAAACACTGAATGACACTGACAGCTGTCAATCAAATGATTTTATTTGTATTCATTTTTTACAGTTGAAGTACAAACCTAAATCGACAACAACTGAAAAACGAATATGGCCTATGAGCATTTAGATTGAAATAAACATGATCTATATACTCGTCTATTCAACGTCTTCAACGTTTTTCAGGCCAAGGACCCCTTAGCTGATAGAGAGATGAAGCAGGGACCCTACACATTGTATAAAATTGTGTTTGCAGATTAAACATTTTCATAGATAGCTTCATAGACTTGTTTGACAGCACATGTCATGTTGCATAAATTAATGTTTTTTGATTCTTTTTAAAGCCTCAATACTAAACTTGACCATTGGCTCTGTGCTTGGTTTGTTCTCCACCTCCCCCCCCTCTACACTAAACATCTTTGCCAAAAATAGCAGATCTACAAGCTCACAACGCGTTGTGTGCTTGTAGATCTGCTATTTTTGGCTAATGTTCCCCTCACTCCCCTCAGAATCCTACTATCACAAAGATTCGGAGGACCCCGTCCCCCTGTAGTAACTCTGAGGACCACCTAGGGGTCCCAGACCCCCTATTGAAGACCCTTACCGCACTAAAATGAAATAAACATTGAAATAAACATGATCTATGGTCTACAAGCATTTAGACTGCACTTATTGAAATAAATGAATGAAATAACCATGCTCTATATTTAGACTGAACTAATGTACTATAATGGCGTGTGGACCGTGGTCACGTCCACTGTCAGTCCACTCCTTGTACAGTACTACTATGAATGAGGGCACGTCAGGATCAGTGTTGCCAGATTTTGCGAGAGAAATAAGCAACCAGGTCTATGAAAACAAGCCCAAGAAGCGACCATTAGGGCCACATGAATTAAACCTGTATGCAGCAAGATACAAGATACAAGCACACAAATGATAATAAGAGCTTCTATTTAAAAAAAAGAAATCGCAAACAAAATGTGATAAATGTGGAATATGTTTGAAACATTTTATCAACTCAAATATGTATGAGGGTCCCTGGCACAAAATATTTTCAGATGGGGGTCCGTGGACAAATACATATTAATCTAGGGGTCCTTGACATGAAAATGAGAACCACTGGTTTAAAAGCAACTTTACAGAAAAACAAACCACAAGTTGCTTATAATAAGCGGACATGGCAACACTGATGGAGGAACGTTACTCCTCTACTTTCCTCGCTAGCATTAGCATTTAGCCTAGCGTGTCGCTGTGATGAATGAATTACATCATTTGACCCAGTTCAACGCCATGACGTCAAACGGGCCATTTCTCCGAGGTTATTTTAAAATAAAGCCACTCACCTGGACGGTAGAACGCAGCTCAGGAACACGCAGGTTTGTTCATTTTGTATGTGCTTCGCTTCTTCTCTGCGGTCTCGTTCCAGCTACTTGTCAAACTCAACTCGGCCCACAAGTCAAGCCCCTAGAACCGCGGTAGAACAGTGAAGCTGCCGTCACCTGGTGGTCAAATCTGAGATGGCAGGACTTCCGCATTTAAAACACTACTGCGCATGCTTATATCGCCTGAAACGCTAAGTGCGCCTGCTCTATTGGCTCCAATATTGGAGCCAATCCAGGAAGTAGAGGTACTTTTGGGTGCTTCACGCATAGATATATATAAAGGCTTCACGCGCTTGTGAGCGACTTTCATTGGAATGAATTGGTGGAGGTGAGGCCGTCCGCCCTCTAGACATCTCTTTGCCAGAAGTAGGAGAAAGGTCAAAGCCAACGACATATCCGGTGCAGGGTTGCCATGTCCGCTTATTATAAGTGACGTTGGGCTTGTTTTTTTGTGAAGTTGCTTGTAAATAATGGTATTTGCTATTTTTGGAGGGGGGCTTGTTTCTAAAGTGTAGTTGCTTATTTGGGCTTGTTTCACAATTTTATAAAATGATTTTAACCAGTGGTTCTCAAAAATGTGTATGTATGTATGTATGTATGTATGTATGTATGTATGTATGTATGTATGTATGTATGTATGTATGTATGTATGTATGTATGTATGTTAGCTCCATAAAGAACCTCTCACTCCGCTATACAGCTCCGAGATGAGGTTCTATGTCGTTACCTTCCAGAATCGGGTGCACGTCCGCCAAGGCTCCGCTGTTTACCCTTTTGTATACGTCGTATCCCAAAACTAATGGTAGATTCCAAGCCGCACGGATGTTTAAAGTTTGGTTCGGCGCATAACATTTTAGGAACGGAGCGAAACTACCCGTTTAAATCGCTTATTTAGTCAGCCTGTGGCCATGTTTCCCATTCAAACCGGAAAACCCCCCTACGTCCGCTGCCAGTACTGCTCCCGGTTTGGCTACAATGGGAAACATGGCCACAGGCTGACTAAATAAGCGATTTAAACGGGTAGTTTCGCTCCGTTCCTAAAATTTTATGCGCCGAACCAAACTTTAAACATCCGTGCGGCTTGGAATCTACCATTAGTTTTGGGATACGACGTATACAAAAGGGTAAACAGCGGAGCCTTGGCGGACGTGCACCCGATTCTGGAAGGTAACGACATAGAACCTCATCTCGGAGCTGTATAGCGGAGTGAGAGGTTCTTTATGGAGCTATATGTATGTATGTATGTATGTCAGGGCTGCCAAGTGCCAACACTCCTGGATCCCGCAGGAGTCTCCTGGTTTTTGACCACGTCTCCTGACACTCTCCTGGATCGTCATTTCTTCTGATTTTCTCCTGGAAAAACTCCCAAAATTCACCAGAACACAGGAAATTACATCTACTATGTTAAAAAGTTTCTGGGGACCGCCCGGTTCGGGGGTGTGGTCAGTGCATGCCATCGTACAGAGATATTAACTTTTAAGTAATGAATGGTTATTATTAAAGATGGGTCCTACATTGCTTCAGTCATCAAATCAATTTCTGTAGGCCTACCTTTTTTAATGGATGAAATTGTACCCATTATTTTCCAAAGCTAGTAAAGCAAGCCTGATAAAGTATCAAACTCACAAAATCTACTCTGTAAAAAAAAATCGCGGGGAGGACCCCCAGACCCCCCGCTAGCCACTCCCCCAACCAATCTCCTGGATTATGACAGTCCAATGTTGGCAGCCCGGGGGCTATCTATGGGCAGCCCTGCCTAGTGGTGTGTATTGTTTGCATTTAATGTTGACATGTGATGTGCAATTATGAGAACTAATTTCATGTGTGCACTGTTTAGCTAATTGATGCAAGTAATTTCACGTGTGCACTACAGGAGCAGTCAGTTTTTATTCCAGAAGCCAAGGAGGAAACACACACACAAGCTGCTACTGCCTTTCTTTGTTTTTGGCTTGAAACCATCTCTTGTAAGTTTTTATTTGTGTAAATTTACTCAGTTATGAAAACAACTTGTTTGAGAATTGTTTTGTGATATGTGGGATGCTTAATAACTAAGTTTAATGTTTGATTGCTTGCCTTGTGTGAGGTGGAGTGTTACATATGGGAAAACTACTAAATGCTTAGTATGTGCTTGTTATGTTATTGAGCTGATTGTGTATTTTTTGTGTTTCTGTTCTACAGTTTCACTCCTTGTTTATAAAAGTTGACCACCCCGTTTTCTATGACAGTTTTTTTTAAAATTATAGATTAAAACGTACATGCTATAATTCAATAGGTTATAGTGTATGGTCTTTTAAAACAATATTCAATGTGCCTTTTTTATTTTAATTTAAGCACCTGCCCCCCTCCAGTGGTCTCTGCACGGCCCTGGTCAAAGTATAGACACTCCTGGTCAAATATTACTCAACTACAACTGAAAGTTGCATGGTCAAACAGTTATTTGAGTACTTGATTTTCAAAATACATAAGTATTTAAAAGTGCATGATTTAAAAAAAAATCTTAAGTATTCAAAATGACAAATTACAATTGAGTACATTTTACTTATCAATGCATTGCTGTATTGAAATTTTGACATTTCAAGAAGTATCCAGAAATATAAATACTGAAGTAAAGTGCAGATATGCTTGAGTATAGTACCACTAAATGTACTTTGTTACTTTCCACCACTACAGATGAGCGTGAGCGAGTCAACAGCAGATGAGGTCCAGCGGCTGAGAAGCCAGCTGAAAGATAAAGATGAGCAGCTGCAGACAGCCGGACAGTTTGGTCTGAACCTCATCGAGAACCAGACGGCACTAGAGACTCGACTGGAGGAACAGAGGGTAGACATGACCAATGCTATGGAGGTATGATGAGTCACTCACTGACCAATAAACTACTGAATGCTGCCAAAGTTTGTCTAATGTAGAATACAACCAGAGCACACATGACCTGTTTTTCTTCTTTTGGATCTCGTGCTGAATATATTTGTGAAACCCCTGCTCTACCTCTATTTCTCTTACAGGTATTGTAATCTTGTGTCTTTTAGGCTTTGGAGCAGGAAAAATATTCTCTGAAGCGGGAGGTTAACTCTTTCTACGTCATAGTAGTGCAATGTAATAATCCATAACTCAATGAAGAGGTGTTTTAATGCCGTCTGTGGCCGATTCTGTCGGAAGTTCCCAATGGGCGGTAGTGACGGGGCGCATCCGGAATTACACTCAATGTAAACAGGAAGTAAATAAGGGTGAAAAAATGGTGTTCGGCCACAGACGGGATAGAAACGCTACTTTATGGAAAGATATGGATTATTACATTGCACTACTACCCCGTAGAAAGAGTTAACATTTGGGGCGTGGGGGTAAGCGCCTTATTTTTCAATTTGTACATATTTGGAGAGTCTACGGGGTATAGTGCTGAAAGTCCCGTTGGCCATGGGGGATCAACCCTACAACTCTCGTGGATTGAAAACGTCAGACGTCTACGAGAGTTGTGTTCTACAGCTAGCCAAATTGTGAAATAATATAAGAAAGAGGCAAAAATTGTGAAAATAGCCGATCTACAACAAGCTCACAACGCTGTGCGTAGATCGGCTATTTTCCACACTATTTCTGTGGAACCGAGTCAAACAGAATGTCATGCCTCAACTCCTACAATTCCAAGTGCTTATCAGGGTAGGGGGTCCCCGGTTCACATGTGATTATTTTGGGGGATCACTCACTGCCTGAAAAGGTTGAGAACCACTGACCTACAAGTACTCAACCCCAGTTGAGTGGTCTTCAAGTTCTGCCCCTTATGCTCGCTCAAAGTGAAAGTAAAAAAATAAATTAAAAGAAATCTCTATAATTATTAGCCTGGTAAACCCCCCTCCCTCCGGAAATCTCATTTGCATTTGGTTTCAGGAAGGAGGGTCTGGGATTGCTCACAGAGTAAAGCTGCCCGAACCACTGCGCATACGAACCAATCAGCGGCTGCTAGGGGCGGGATCATCCAATCACCTGCCTAGTAGCTTGAAAAAATGAAACTCCGTCTGTCATCGATTCTGCGCCCGGAGTCTCAGATGCAAGTACGCTGTGAAACAAAATGTGTGTCGCAAGCTTCTTCCATTTGACGGAGTGAGGTTATATAATTATAGCATATAAATAAAATAAGCAGGTTGCTACCAGTTTCTGTGTCAGTTTTCACCTGATGCAGTCATGCATGCCCTCCCACCTCCTTATGCTTTGCAGCTTAATTGTGATTCACTGATTGATGGCACTGATAACCTATAGATACTCCTGGTCAAATATTACTCAACTACAACTGAAAGTAGTTGTACTCGAGTACTTGATTTTCAAAATACATACATTTGAGAGCCACTGAAATAAAATACAGTGATGGTAATGATGTCATTATGTTTACCTCTAGTGCATTGAATTAGGAAACTGCCTCTTTCTCTCTCTCTCCTCTTTGTCATCTGTAATTCGCTGGAGTTGACATAGCCCTGGTTCAGAGCGTTAGTGAGTTCCCTCTAACGCCCTGGAAGACCCCTCGCTCTGCGCATGTACAAGGAATTCCACTGCCCTGCCAGCGCTCAAGAGTAGTGAAAATAAAATAAACCATTTCGCTACTCACCGAAGCAAAGGCTGTTTTGTGTTGTTGAAAGTCTATTCTCTGAATGCGCGGGCCTCTCAGCACCCCACCTACTCTGTAAAATACACTTTTTGGGCAGAAAATAAAATATGTCAGCGAGACGGAAATTATTTTTATTACTCCACAGTGCCCTCTACAGATCTGGAGGATTTGCTTACCATCAACCAAAATGCTTCGGTGAGTAGCTAAATGGTTTAGTTTATTTTCACTACTCTTGAGCGCTGGCAGGGCAGTGGAATTCCTTGTACATGCGCAGAGCGAGGGGTCTTCCAGGGCGTTAGAGGGAACTCACTAACGCTCTGAACCAGGGCTAGAGTTGACACTGCAGATTGCTATTGGTCAGTAGCATCTGCTACTCTCTGTACTGAGCTTCCTGTAATGATTGCTCCAGCTCCATCTAGGGACTAAGACAAGCAACAATTAAAGGTAGGGTAAGTGATTTTCTTTGGTTAAAATAAGTGTTAAATAGCTCTATATTCTGATAGTACTCATTGCTATAGAGTGTTTGTTCAGTAAAAGGAGTCTCCTTGTCTCTCCAGCTCTTTATAAAACAGAAAATGCATTTTCGTTTCAGTTTCAGTTTCATTTCCAATTTTATCCAATCAGGATAGAGAACTCAATCAGGATATAGATTAAATAAGTGAAATTGGAAGTGATGACACTAAGAAATGAGCAGGCAAAATTGGAACTGGAACACTATAAAAATTAAGCTTAAAAATGGGTACTTTCTCCTGATTGGCTGAGATTTTGACACCTACCGGAAAATGTATTTTCTGTTTATTAAAGAGCTGGAGAGACGGGGAGACTCCTGTTACTGAACAAACACTCTATAGCAATGATTACTATCAGAATATAGTGCTTTAACCTTTTAACAAAATACTTTTTGTTTTAACCCAAAAATATCACTTACCCTACCTTTTAAATTACTTTTGGAAATGCAGACGGTGGTAGGATGTCCACATATCAAAATATTAAATTATTGCGAACGCCCAAGTGGAGCTTACTATGAAACCCTGCTCGGCTTGCGGCTCTGTGTCTCTGTGTGTGGCTCTGTGTGCGTGCACTGCCTGTGTACAGCCACCAGAGTGCGCCAGAGTGCACTACAGAGTGCGCCAGAGTGCACTACAGTGTGGCTGAAATCCGCATTGCCCCTCGGTGACTATTACACTCCTCTGAGAGAAATATAGCAGCTACAGTCAAAAATAACACATCGACAAGCATCTACACGAGTTCATCTATTGGGATATATAAGAATTCCATGTCATTTGTGCATATGCTTTCCCATCAGGCATGATACAAGCGCAAATATTGTTCATCACAGTCAGTAGGCAAAGTAGGTGGAAAAAACTAAATACCAGTCCAGGACTTGTTTATTAAATATTGTCTGAATCGCGCTAAACTGTCAAACAAATATTTGATGGGTGAAATGCATCACTGCTGATTGCCTATTTTCAGTGAACACATTTGGTGTACATGGAAAAGGGAATGGACCAAGTACAGACCCATGACAGACCCTAGTCAACAAAGTATGTAGGTCTTAAGTGATTAAATTAAAATATCCTAAACTCTAGTGTTCCTTACCTTAGCTCCCTCCAGCTCCATGCTCATAGTCTGCAGTTCCATCACCTCAGACGACATGGTGTCCTGGGCGTGTTCGTTCAAAGCTCGTAGTTCCTCCATCTTGTTGCTCAGAGTCACAGTCTGGACTTCCAGCTTATGTCTGAGCTGTTTCTCGTATAGCTGCGATTCCTAGTCTGACCGCATCCTCTCCACCTGAATGAGCAGACAGACACATTCAATTAAGTGACTGCAACTTCTCCATCTGAATGAACAGACAGACAGACATCCCCAAAATAAGGATAGATTATTTTATTAAATTATCGATTATTGTTTTTTATAATCAACTAAATCGATTAGTTTGATTAACTGTTGCTCCGACTAGTACCTTTTCCTTGAGTTCAGCCAGCAAAGTGCTATGGTTCCTCTCCAGTTGTTCTTCTTGTTGCTGCAGCTGTTGTCTCTGTTGGCTTTTCAGAAAGTCATAGTCTGAACGCAATGACTCCAGCACCTGGATTTTCAAATCCACCTCCCGCTTCAGAGAATATTTTTCCTGCTCCAAAGCCTAAAAGACACAAGATTACAATACCTGTAATTCAAGAGAAATGGAGGTAGAGCAGGGGTTTCACAAATATATTCAGCACAAGACCCAAAAGTGAGATTTATCTCTTCAAATAACACAAACTTATAAAAATACATTATGAATTTCGTACTCATTTAATAAGCCTCATTTTAAAACCAGTGAAAGTAGCCAATCTAAATGAAAGAAAAACAGTTCATGTGTGCTCTGGTTGTATTCTACATTAGACAAACTTTGGCGGCATTCAGAAGTTTATTGGTCAGTGAGTGACTCATCATACCTCCAAAGCATTGGTCATCTCTACCCTCTGTTCCTCCAGTCGAGTCTCTAGTGCCGTCTGGTTCTCGATGAGGTTCAGGCCAAACTCGTGTGTTAGATCCAGGTGGCCACTCTGATGCAGCTACATGGCTCCCGGGCTGATCCGGCCCAGCTGGAGAGGCTCCAGTCCATGTTGTCCGACAAAAACTCAGAGATCCAGAGCCCCATGAGGCTCCAGAAGGAAAAGCTTCCTCACGACATCATCCCTTCTTCTGCCGTTATGAAGGTGGAATTTTGTCATCTGTATACAATATTTATTATATTTGATTAGTATCCATTATGTTGCTGCTCTTTTCTGTTGCTATTTTAACCTCATCAAATATCTGTGGAAGCTGTTGCTGCTTGTGAGATGGAGACTAAGAGACCAGTTGAAACCATGCCCAGAGCTCAGCTCCTCACTGACATTGATGTCCTCAAACAAGGTCTCTACATGTTATGACTCTTTTCCACTACAAGAACTAAGTGATCCGTGTCATGCTGTAACATATTTCACTGGTTCTGGATTTTACCTAATTTGGGCCCTGCTCAGGAGATGGTACTAAACCTGAGTTGACTCATGTTTTGTGTTTAGTGGTTTGG
This sequence comes from Gymnoscopelus braueri, assembly GCF_963280865.1. NCBI lineage: Eukaryota > Metazoa > Chordata > Actinopteri > Myctophiformes > Myctophidae > Gymnoscopelus > Gymnoscopelus braueri. The sequence continues at coordinate 1,819,692 of NC_137622.1, read as the reverse complement.
ATGATTGAATTGGATGATTGAAGTCTATCAGTAACGAGGAAGAAACAAAGACATGTTGACAATTTTACATAATCTACAAATTTATGAACGTTTTGTTAAATGTTTTAGTTCCAGACTCGGACCAACCGCCAGCCAAGTGTGTGAGAATCTCTGAAGAGCCTCCAGTCACGATTGCCAACGTCCCTAGGTCAGTATGCTACACAAGCATCACAGTTTCTGGTGTCTCATTGGCTATAATGAAAAGTACAAAACATTTTGTGTATTTCTTTTTTAAATATATACCAGATCTGTGTTCTTGGTTTACTCTATGTGCATGGACATAGTGAGGAATTCCACACCTGAAGTTCCACATGGGGATGTCATTTTGTCCCATGCACAGCCTTTACTTGCCCTGTGTGAGGGGCAAGGGTATAATATGATATTTTCTTGTCTTTACCCAAGCTCTCCTCAGACTGACTGTAAAGTGACAAAGGAAAAAGGGGAGACGGAGACACAAGAAAACACTAACTTCCAGGAGAATACCACCTGCCAGGAGAAGACAGCCTGTGCAGATGAGAGGAGGAGGAGGCAGCAGCACCACACAGTGGAGGTTATCCATGTCAGCTCTAAGGAAACCATGGAAAACCAGTGTGCTCAGCGGTAGTGTAGCAGTGAGGAATGCTGGATTTATGTCTGTCGGGTGGGAAACTTGTACAAAGGTTCTGTATGTATTTCACTGTCGATAAATGCAATAACTTCCTCTCATTTTTCCATGACAAAATCAACTCCATCCATAACCAGCTGACCATCTCTCCCCCCCGGACCTCAACCTGACCCCCCCTCCACTGCCCACTCACTCCTTCTCCACATTCCTCGACATAACCCCATCTGACCTCTCCTCTGTTATAATGAGCATGAAGTCCTCAACCTGCTCACTGGACCCCCTCCCCACTTCCCTCCTCAAGGACTGCCTCCCCACTCTCTCCCAACTCATTACCAAAACTGTCAATGCCTCTCTCTCCTCTGGTTCTGTCCCCACTCCCCTAAAGCTTGCCGCCGTCACACCTATTCTCAAAAAACCTGGTCTCGACCCCGACTCCCCCAACAACTACCGGCCCATATCCAACCTACCTTTTCTGTCAAAGATCCTGGAACGCGTTGTCGCCACTCAAATCACCACCTACCTTGAATCCAATAACCTCTTCGAAAATTTCCAATCCGGCTTCCGCTCCAAACACAGTACAGAGACTGCCCTCATCAAATTCACCAACGACCTCCTGCTCTCCTGCGACTCCGGTTCACTCAATATCCTATCCTTATCCTCCTTGACCTCAGTGCTGCTTTTGTCACCATCAACCACTCCATACTCCTCTCACGCCTCAAAACCACCCTCGGAATCACCGGTACTGTCCTCTCCTGGTTTACATCCTACCTCTCCGACAGACATCATTTAATTTCCATAAATAACTCCAAATCCACCACAACCTCTGTCACCCACGGTGTCCCCCAGGGCTCAGTGCTTGGCCCCCTCCTGTTTATTCTCTACATCCTCGGACAAATCCTTCGTCACCACGGCCTCAGTTTCCACTGCTACGCAGATGACACACAGCTCTATCTCCCCTCCAAAACCATCACTGCTACCACCATCTCCACCCTCACCTCCTGTTTGACTAACATAAAGTCCTGGATGCAAAAAAACGTCCTCAAACTCAATTGCAATAAATCTGAAATTCTTATGATCGGACCAGATGCCCTCACACGCCCCACTCATAACTTCTCCCTCAATATTGACGGCTGCACTGTCACCCCCTCCACTAAAGTCCGAAACCTTGGTGTCATCCTGGATCCCACCCTCTCCTTCCAATCCCACGTCAATCACATCACAAAAACAGCCTTCTATCACCTCAGAAATATCGCCCGCCTCCGTCCCACTCTATCCCAAACTGCTGCAGAAACACTCATCCACGCATTCATCACTTCCAGACTCGACTACTGCAATAGTCTCCTCTACGATGCCACCGCAAAAACTCTCAAAAAACTTGAATATGTCCAAAACTCTGCTGCCCGCCTCCTCACCAGATCCAGAGACCACATCACCCCAGTCCTCATGACCTTCAGTGGCTCCCAGTAAAACACAGAATTGATTTCAAAATACTCATCACCACCTACAAAGCCCTCAATAACTAGGCCCCCCGCTACCTCTCTGACCTCCTCCAACGCCACGCACCCTCCCGCTCCCTCAGGTCTGGCGACGCAAACCTCCTGGACTTCCCCAAAAAAATAAAAAAACACACCTGGGGTGACAGGGCATTTTCAGTTGCGGAACCCACTCCCACCTCACATCAAAGCCGCCCCCACTCTTGCCGTGTTCAAAGCCTCCCTCAAAACCCACCTCTTTAGACTCGCTTTCCCTGCCTAAACCAAACCTCACTTTCTTCCTCTAAGTCTTAGCCTTTTGTTGTTTGTTTTTTGTTTTTAGCCTTTTTAATGTTTTATTTTCTCCTAATAAAATTGTTTTTAAGCTGTTTTGTAAAGCGACTTTGGGTACTAGAAAAGCGCTATATAAGTCTGATTTATTATTATTATATTAGGCGTCTTTAGCGTTTTATTGTTTTTAAATATGTATAGCCCTGCTGTTTTAAATAAAGGCTTTTTAAAGTAAGTCTTTGCTCGTTGGAGTGTGCTTGAAGTTTTGCCTGTTGATGGGACTATGATTTTGTTTTGACTTTATGAGCACCTCTTCACCACCTGGACTAGAGTCTTCACCTTTTGAACTCTTAAAGGCAAAAAATTACTTATTTTCTATCAATTACACACCCCATGAAGCCTTGATTTCATGGATTCGTTTTTGTTTTTGTGGCATTCCTAAGACAATAATTTGTGTATTTCCGGTAGGAGACACAAATAATCTACTTTGTGTCTCCTACCGGATACATTAGCCGGTAGGAGACGGGAATCAAATTATTAGCTTAGGAATGCGACAAAAACTAAAAAGAATCCATGGATTCAAGGCTTCATAGGGTGTGCAATTGATAGAAAATAAGTCATGTTTTGGGTGAACTCCGACTTAAGAGCACTCTGCTCGCTTTTGTTCTTTGGTACTGTATGTCCTTTAGACCAAAACCATTATAGACGCCTGTTCATATCTTCCATTGGTTTGATATTTATAAAACCAATTTAAAAAGCCTTCCTTTTTAAATTGATTCACTGTGTTTTGCCGTTTGGCTCAGCACCAATGTAGGTAGGGGGTTGTGCATGAAATTGATCACAAATAGTTTTAACATTCACATTTGCTGGAACATGGTTTTGAGGCACTCCTGGTGGTCAAAGTCCCATCTATTCTGAATCTAGATTTGTGAATCTCTGCAAAACTTCTGGAAACCAGGTTTACAGAAGGTGTCATACCCATTCCTGTTCCGATTCAGTGTTCCATAGCTTATTGACTCTGCAGCAGATTTGAAAGGGAAATAAATGATCCCTCCTGTTCAAATCTGCTGCTGGGCTAAATGAGCTGGAACAGGAAACGGGTATGCCGCCTTCTGGAAACCTTAACGTTATGTGCAGAGCCTATAGCCACAGATACATTCCTGTGCTGTGTTTATGTAATTAGTTCCCCAGGTCACAGGGAGTAGATGAAAGCTTACTGTAGTTTGATTTTTTTTTTTACTTTGTCCTTGCTCGTTGGGAGTGTGCTTGGACTTGGAGTCGTTCATCACAGATCCCTTTTTTCCCCGTTCCCGTTTTTTTAAATTTCCCCAACAAATAAAGGTTCTCTATTGTTACATCTTGTGTACCGGTATAAGAGTAAAAATATATTTTTTTGTTCCCGTGTGTGACAATGCACTCAGTTAGGACCAGGGGGGTAATCAGGGTAATCTCAAGAATTTGTTACTTTATTTCGCTGATGGGTTCCCAGATTGGACCTAGGGTGACTCAGCATCCACCCTGAAGCTCTCATTAATGTAGTTGAACCACTTAAGGCTATTTCCCAATGATCTCTCTCTCTAGCAAGGTAGCGCAGGAGCAATTAGGTCTGCTTTTCTAGGCATGTTGGAGAGGCTCGAACCAAAGTCTGTGGTCTATACTGTCTATACCGCGGTCTATTATTGCATAAAAATACATGACAACCAAGGGGTTCCATGCTCAAAGTCAGTGGTGGAAGACTTGGGCAGCAATTCCATATTGTAGAAATACTCTGTTCCAAGTAAAACTCCTGTTAGTGTCTTACTAAAAGCAGAGTGGCGCAGCGGAAGCGTGCTGGGCCCATAACCCAGAGGTCGATGGATCGAAACCATCCTCTGCTATTTGTATTGTCCTATTTCTTGATTTTAACACTTCCTTATCACAACAGCAACCTGCTGTTTTGGCATCTTACCGCTTTCATGATGCTGGTGAATTCCACCTGCTTACTTAGCTATAATGTGGTCCACAATCTGTCACTTTAAATCCATGTAATTTCTGCTGTGAGTAGAGAGAGATAAAAGAGGAAAACAAGAACAAGAAAAAGAAGCAGAATGGAAGTATTACATACTTTATTGACCGCACGTGGTACTATTCTGGCCTATGAATGCTTTCTAAATGTCAAGCATTCAAAACCAGCTGTATTTGCAATGCTCTGGAAGCCTAAATTAAATTAAATTCGATATTGATATAAGTATTCTTGCATTTGTTTATACAGAATTCAGGTAAGCTTACTGGCATGAACTAAGACATTGGATAATTTCTACCCCAATGTGATAATTGGCAGTTGCCATATGGAGGACAAACTCCTCCATATATGCCATACATCCTCCACATCCCCCAATATTCTATACTATTAAATTGTATTTTATTTTGGAGAAACTTTGACCACAACTGTTTGTATTTTATGTGATATGAGGACAGTGGAATTAAAGACTATCATTATCATTACCGGTGGTAACTTGATGAGGCGTGTGCTTCAATTCCAAAAGTAATTTAGAAAGTTACAGTAGGCCTATGTTGAGTTAAAAGAAATCCAACTACAAAAGGTAGGTTATTTATTGACATCTGGCTCCCTCTAGTGTTCTTTGTGTGTCATAACCCAGTTAGTTCACCATAAAGAGCAAATCGCCATAGGTATAAGGGAGCAGAGTGGCGCAGCGGAAGCGTGCTGGGCCCATAACCCAGAGGTCGATGGATCGAAACCATCCTCTGCTAATTTTGTGTTGTCTTACATTCACAGTGGTGGAGTGGTGTCATGGGGCCACACGGAGTACCACGGCGTTCCAGCGGTAAATTTTTCACGCGCAGCCACAAGGTACGGTGTACGCGCATGCATGGGTGGGAGCAGAGCCGTGCGGGAGAAATGCGGGGCCCTGTGCGAACTCGCGCGCGCAGCGCGCGTGCGCGATTTTTTGGCGGTTTTGGGCGGATATTTCCGAGTTTTTGGTGGTTATTTGCGGTTATTTCTTTTTATAACTCTTAATAAATGTGATTCTGTTCATAAAAAAAAAAAAAAAAAATGATTTTTTTTTTTTTTTTTTTTTTTGCGGGGCTCCCCCAAGCGCGGGGCCCTGTGCGGCCGCACCGTTCGCACTACCCTTGGCACGGCCCTGGGTGGGAGGGTGAGGGGGGTCATTCATTCACCAGACAGATTCATTCACCAGCAAGAAGGAAGGCTTCCGGCTACGCATAACAGGTTTACCAGTGGGTGAGCGTCCTCATAGTAGCACCAAGTTTCTGGGGGTACAGGTCACAGACAGTCTGACATGGTCCTCAAATACGGCCTCTCTTGTAAAAAAGAGCATAGAAACATATGTTCTTTCTACGCCGGATGAGAAGATGCTATGTATGTGGGTGCACATACATAATGTTTTGTTGATGATGCTTTGATTTGACCGCGTACAGCACTTTGGTCAATCTCAATTGTTTTAAATGTGCTCTATAAATAAAGCTTGATTTGATTTTGATTTGAATATTCATCTGTGGATCCGAGTCAAAGAAAATGTAACTCCTCAACTCAATTCCAGGTGCTTGCCAAGGTGGTGGTGGGGCAAATATGATTATTTTGGGGGGTTGCGGCCTGATAAGGTTGAGAACCACTGCTTTAGACCAGGGTTTTCAGCTTGACTTCCCAGGACCCAAACTTACAAAAATGACTTTTGAATTAACCACTTCAGCCCTATTTAAAAACAGTGAAAATGGCAGATCTAGAAGCTGCTTTACCCTGTATACACTTATACTGTATGTTGGTTTGTTTACTGTTGAGTGAGAAAACAATGTTGCACACAAGCAAATAATCTGGGTGGGGACCCCCCATAATAATTGTATTATGTTATGGACTATGTGAAAACTACAGGGGCTCCGTAGAAAACAGTGTAATACAGTTGTGATAATGTGTATGTGTGTGCGTGCGCGTGTGTGTGTGTGTGTGTTTTGTCATTATGTTGTTTGATTAAAAGGAACACACCAGGTGGGCGGGGCTACCACCAGCTCAGCTGTCAGACTGACAGTGGGGGGTGGGCGGGGTCAGGGAAGTCCAACACAGGTGGGGACAATTTATATGTTACAGGGGACTCGCAGTTGTGATTGGCTGGATGTGATTTATAGAGAATTGAACGTGTGCAAAGGTTAGCCGGTTAGTTTGTTTGAGAGCAAGAGACAGACGGACGTAAACTTAAACATACAATTAACAACAACTTCAACTTCAAGGTTTCCCATTCAGGTGATGTCATGTTTTATTCACCTTTACGCTAAACATTGTAAACCGTTGTGGCTGTGATCTTGTAGATCTGCTAAAACTCCTCCTAACCAGCATGGGGTTGTAGTCAGCCTGTGGCCATGTTTCCCATTCAAACCGGAAAACCCCCCTACGTCCGCTGCCAGTACTGCTCCCGGTTTGGCTACAATGGGAAACATGGCCACAGGCTGACTAAATAAGCGATTTAAACGGGTAGTTTCGCTCCGTTCCTAAAATGTTATGCGCCGAACCAAACTTTAAACATCCGTGCGGCTTGGAATCTACCATTAGTTTTGGGATACGACGTATACAAAAGGGTAAACAGCGGAGCCTTGGCGGACGTGCACCCGATTCTGGAAGGTAACGACATAGAACCTCATCTCGGAGCTGTATAGCGGAGTGAGAGGTTCTTTATGGAGCTAGGCCACAGACGGCATTAAAACACTTCTTTATGATTATGATGTGATGTTCAAATCATGTATAGCGGTACTTTGCATTAAGACCATTTTCCAAATCATTTTTTATTTGAAAAATGGCCAATATAACATGATGTGCCCACCCTATATATCCAGAGTGCTTGTACTGTAATATTATGACATTACCTGCTGTTTCTACACCGCTGTAGTTTCAGAAAACGAAGGGTTTCATTCCCTTTTTTAAGCCCTATATTCAAAAGTGTTAGTAGCAGATCTTCAAGCCCACAATGCTTTGCATCAAGTATTTTTTAACACGATACATGTTGTGTGCAGGCTCTCCCAGCTCTGAGCCCAATTAGGTTAATTATGTTGCTATATCAGTGGTGCTCAAATGTCAAGGACCCCAAAATTATATGAATTTGGACTCCGAACCCACTTCTCAAAACATTTTGCTCCAGTGACCTCCAGAAGGAAATATTTTAGTTAAAACAATTCACTTTAAAAAAAAAAAGTCCCATGAGCTTGTATATCTGCTATTTTTGAATATAGCCAAAGTATAAAATTTGGTTAAAAGGACACCGATGCTTTCCCAGTTTTAATGTGTTAATGTTCCTTGTTTTTAGGCTGCGCTGCATCCATCATGGCCTTCCTGGAAGCCACTCAGACCATCTCCAAGATGATGATCCAGAGACTGGACGACTTTGTATCCGAGATCGACAACGTCCACATGGTCTGGCTGAGGGAGATCGAGCAGGAGGCCTACCGCATGTTCTCTGGGTAGGTTTTTAAACCCTTTTGGGGTCCTATTTATTAGTACAAGAAATAAAGTTGATGTTTTTTTTAAAGGTGCTGTTGTAACTGCTGTGATTTTGGTCAAATAAATGGCTCCATGAGTCTGATGGTAGTAAGGTAGTTATTCAATTCAAACTTCAAAGTGGCTTTATTGGCAACAATGAGAACATGGGTTTACATTGCCAGCTACTCATTGCTATAGTGTTTGTTCAATAACGGGGGTCTCTCTCCCTGTTCAATAACAGGCGTTTCTTTAGTGAACTGAAAATTAAAGTTTCAGGCGAGATAACTCGTACAGGATACAATAAGCCAGTGAAATTGAAAGTGAGGAAAAAAGGCAAGGAGACCCCTGTTACTGAACACACTATAATAATTACTATCAGAATATAGAGATGAATACAAAATGTCAGTTAGGCTACAGAACCTTATCACTTGATCATACTACAGCGTCACACAAAAGTGGCAGATCCACAAGCACGAAACGTGGTGCGACTTGACATGTTTAGCTTGAGCTTGTAGATCTGCTACTTTTGAATCCTGAAAAGGACATGAGGTTTCCACCAGAGAGACAATATGATATATATGCACGCACGTATAGGGACATTATTTAGTTTTACACTTAGTTTAGGATTTGGAAGGCGTTTTTCTAAATCTGCCTCAGGTCTAAATGGGTTAATAATACCATGAGCGAATCCAACACTGAGCTACAGTTGATGCTACTTGTCTTTATTACAGTGAATCCAGTACTGAGCCAGCGCTAATGCCAAAAACACCGTCCCAGAAAAGACGCCCTCGTAAGAAGCGGATTTCTCTGGCACTTCAAGAGGAGGCTCGAACCAGGAGGAGGTTAGTTGCTTACGTTGGCATGGATTAAAGTTGTCGGTCGCCATTTATTTGGATTCCATAGAAGTCAGACTTATTTGAAAGCATGTTGCACAATGAAACTGGCCGATCTACAAGCTCTCAATTGGTGGCGAGAGCTTGTAGATGGGCTGTTTTCGGTCATTTTAAGATTGGAGCATTTGAAGTGGTCAAACTGGCAATATGTTAAGTGTCTTCCATAAAATCTTAATGCTCTCGGGTATTTTGTATAAAAGCAAAGGTTTACATATTGTGGTGTTTGGAATCGGCGCTTGTGTGGAGCGCTCCTCTAATTCTGTTTCACAAATCACACATTAGGACTTGGACATACAAAAATATTCATTCGTGACATTTTATTTTGCTTTAATCCATGCGTCAGAGCCTACACTCCTTTTTATTAACTTGTATAAATACATTGTGTGTGAGCTCGCTCTGAAATGTGCTGGAACATTATAAAGTCTTAAAAAAAAACTCTTTATAGGTTTTCGACGGGGAGGCGCAGCAACCTGGCTGCCTCCACTGTGAAGAAGCTGGACCAGGTCTTTGAGGAGGTGACGGAGCCCCAGCCTGCCACCACCACTGTGGAGGTAGCGGTCGGCGAGGATCAGCCGCCTCAGGGCAGCGTGGTCAAAACGGAGCCTGTAGAGCAGGACACTGACATGAACGGTAGGTTCGCTTAAAAATTTTATATTTAAAGATTTGCACACATTTTCACGATAAAATTAATAAATAGCAGATCTACAAGCTCATAGCGCGGCAGCTTGCATAGCCAACGCTAAAATCAAAAATGATATATTTTTTTTAATTTGGGGGGTACCAGATCATGGCTACTCCCTCTAGTGGGTGTCACCCACTTTGGAGAAGTGGTTAGCTATGAGGGTATTTAGGGCACTGTACCTTGACTAAAGGGACGGTGCCCTTCTGTCTTAAATGCCAATCCTGATCGCAGTTAATGGTCGAGTCAAATGTCATGGTGGTGGTGACGGCCCTAGTGAAAGTGAACGCTTCCTCTCATGTCACGATGGTGGTGACAGCCCTAGTAAACGCTTCCTCTCCACCTTCTCCCCACAGAGCATCGTCCATGTCGGGTGTCCACCGCGCTGCCCAAAGCCATGGTGAGGATCTCTGCTGGCGACCGGCGCTCTGCCGAGGCAGCCAGGCCTCCACAGCTGGTGGCTGTAGAGCCACAGCCCTCCCCCGGCCGTACGGCCACCAACGTGGCCTCCCCCGGCCGTATGGACACCAACGTGGCCTCCCCCGACCGTACGGCCACCAACATGGCCAAAGCGGGAACGCCCACCAGGCCGCGGGTCTCCCTGACGCTGCGGCACTCGGCAGCTGGCCTGCGTCACAGCCCGACCCGGGAGTCTGTCCGCAGAGCCTCCCGGAGGTCACTGCTGAAGAAGGTCAAGGCTCACGCCTCTAACTCTGTCTGCGATGGTAAGTGTTAAGTAACTCAAATGTAGTGGTATGAATGTTCAGTAACTCAAATGTAGTGGTAAGTGTAGCTTTATTGTCATATCACAGGTTTACAGAAGTAAAAATGTTTTTGTGGGGTAAGAGATCAAAACAAACAAATCTACATATTTAAACATGGTACCTGAGATAAGATATAAAGGTGGGTGAGCAGATGTATACTGTACATGATGTGCGAGGAAAACGCAAAAATGACAATAGTCCTTTTCAGCCACAGATGCTTTCCAACACCGCCATCGGTTTGGCGTGTTGGACCTTTTAGGTTGTATGGTGAAGTTATGGTGAATTCAATTGTTTTCTTTCCATTGTAGAAGACACTTGTGCAGAAATGGAAGAAGAGGATGAACACCAACCAGAGTGAGTCTTTTTCAGAAGGTGTGATGTTCAACAGCAAGAGGGAGCTGTCTCAAATTATCTCAGCTATATATTGCTAATCGTCTATGGCATTGGTTCTCAAAGTACGGTCCAGGGGTCCCCCCGTTCTAATGATTGTGATGCTATTTTAACAAATTTAGCTGGGGACCACAGCTAAATTAGTTAATATAGCATCACAATCATTTTAACCATTGTCATACGTTTTTAATAGTCAAAGACAAGCTCGTAGCATGTTACTTTGAAATTTGTAATATACAGTTCTAAACCGAATTTTGTGCCATAACTCTTTTGGGGTACCTGGCACAAGTATTTTCAGAAGTGGGTCCGCGGACAAATGCATATCATTTTGGGGATTCTTGGCGTGAAAACGTTTGAGAACCACTGGACTCTCGGTCTTTGTGTTCTAAGATAAAAATCTGTTGTGACTTTTTTAAATGTTCCTAAAGCTTTGCAAACATGTCTGTCTTTCAGGAAGCAGTCGGAAGCTGAGGAGGCCTTCGCTGACACTGAGCAACAAGAGGTCTGTTTATGACCAGAACATTAAATTATCATAATAATGTCTATTGGCGTTACATTATATATTTTATCGTCTATAGACATTGCATAATTATATTAATTACATTTTGTTTGTCTGCGAGAGTGGTGTAGCGTAACGACAAGATGTTTGCTAACTGAGTTTATTTGTTTTTTCTTTCTTGTGGCAGCAGCTGTCTGCCAGTGGCAGCAGTAACAGAGTGACTCGGGCCAGTACCTCTGCTGCTGGGAGCTCAATAGCCAACACGGGTAAGACTTGAGGTGGGGGTGTTGGCATCTACATTACCCAAAAGGGGAAAATGCATGTATTTAATTCGGTGTGACCAGAAGCTGGTATGAGGCATATCCCCCCAGACATAAAAACTATTGACCAGAGGGGGGCAGCAGATATCCGCAAATCCAACTCTAGGAGTCTCATGTCTGTCTTATTGAGTGTCTGATAAAGCACTCGTGATGTATTGTACACAATGATTAATTTATATTTCTGTTCGCAGATAAACCAGTTGTACAGTCACCTGTGAGGTTAAGTACTGCTTTTGATTTGTGTTCAAACTGATGGCTTTTGTTTAGTCAATTTGTGATGTTTGATAAACACCAGAGTCGAACTGTATTATTTAATATTGTATTTTAATTGTCAGTCAAACAGGTTAACATGGTGTCTAAAACGTATATATGTCAATCTACATGTCAAATAACATAAGATTTATGCCCAATATGAGCAGATGAATCTTAGTTTGTATTTTCATTTAAACTTGCTCTTCTCCAGATCTACCAGGGGTTCCAAACAAAAGGCTGAGACTGTGGTAAGATGAGTGTTTTATTGTTAAATGACTGTTCCTGACATATCGGTGGATTTTAAAATAATAATTTGGGGGTCCTTGGCTCAAAAGTTTGAGAACTACTGAATTAGAAGGCATTTGTAGAATTGGCCTCAGGTGCTAATGGGTTAATATAATCCATGTATGATGTATGCACGCTCAAGTACGTATGTGACATTGTGATCTCTAAGATACAAATCATTTTATTAGAAGTGCCACCAAAAAATGCTTGCATATATTAATAGGCTGCCTAGTCCCAACTGTTCATTACAGACACGCAATGGCACGCAGTAGACTACTAGAGAATAAAGCCAAGTTATGTGATCCAACATGAGGGGTGATAAATGCAAACAAAATAAAGTTGATGTCATTGTTTTTCTTTTTCCAGTTGAGGCCCAACATGAAGACGTTCCTCCAGACTGTCCACAGGAACCAGATGTTGATGACTCCAAACTCTCTGGGTCGCACAGCTGTCAAGTCCTTCATTAAACACGCCACTCCTCTGAAGGTGGACACAGTGGTACGGCAACACACCTTACTATCGCACACTACTGTGTAGTTATTATGGCTACTGTTAGGATTCTGCTTATCAAGTCCAGTTCTTGGCACACAGTTACTGTCAGTGGCCTCGGCTCAGCAACTAGAGTGAATGCAGTGGTTTTATTGTTTTTTATTTAGACAGGACTGTATAAGATGCCTGGGTTTCTTAAATCTGATCTTTAGGACTGACCGTCCGACAATCACACTGTTAAGTCTGCTCTCTAAGACCGACCATTGGTAGAACTATGAATGTTGGTGAGGTAGTGTGTTGTAGTCCCGATGTATAACTATGAATGCTGGGTAATGTAGTGTTGTAGTCCAGAGGTAGAAGTATCAATGTTGGCTAGTGTTGTAGTCCAGAGGTAGAACTATGACTGCTGGGTAATGTAGTATGCGTTGTCTCCTCTCCAGCAGACGGGGGGTGTTGTGGTAAGTGATGTCACAACGTTGTTTCCATAACGACTCATTAGACAACTGCTCTCATTGGTTCACTACTTCCTAGTGGTGTGTGTGTGTGGTGTTGCAACAACTCTTTAGTTTACACCAGGGCTGTCAAACTCTTTTTATTGTGAATCTGGTGTTACAACGACTGACAGTCCAGGCTGTCAAGCTCTTTTTAGGACACAGTTGTGCACGCTATTTAACTATTAACCTTGTTTTGCACTATTTACCGGTAATGGGATATTTCACTTTCACTTGGGGTCATTTTAACATCCATTTAGGCTTTTGTGTGTCCCGTACAGTTTTACGTTGCTAGAGTCAGTATTTAGATAATTGCAATGCATTTTATCAGACACACCACCTTCCTGTACAAACACATTATAACTTCAAACTCTGTTAGATTCATTTAATGTCATTGCTTCGTTGACTGATATTGTCCTATCTACCTGGGAAGCTGGAAGTTGCTACTGTTACTAAAACTTGTTCCACACCAATGATGCACAATGCAACTACAAAAACAATTGCAATACAGCCATTTATCTCTGAAACGCATTGCAACAGTTTGGTTTCAATGTGAACCGTTGGTAAAGGACTGTGCTTAATGGCTTCCGGATGGATTGAACTGCAGTATATTTGTTTATCTTTTTAGGCAAAAGAACGTCTGAAACTGGAAGCGCTCAAGAAGAAGCAGGAGCAGGAAGAAGAGAGGATAAAGAAAATGGAGGACGAGAAGAGGAAGAAACAGGAGGAACTGAAAAGGTACAAAATGTGTCAATAAATGGTTTTAATCTAGTTTCACCCATTTAGACCGGTTACACCTTATACGTTAGACCTTTAAATCCGGAAACGCCTGTCATTTTAGTTGTTGCTATGTATAGCAACATGACTTATTTTGATTTTATGATTAAAAAATGCTGTTTTTCAGAACTTGGGTTAAGATTTAGACGACTTTTTTAGAATCTGCCTCAGGTCTAAATGGGTTCACTTTATAACTCAGTGTTCAGGTGGGTTTGATACGCTATGACTGTTATAACACAGCTCAGTATGTGGGTTGTGCCCCTGACACATTGTAATCCGTACTGTACTGTTGATGATCAAATAAGTTGTTTGGCAGAGAAGATTTGTCTTTATTTTTTTATGGACTCAACCCACATACTCAGCCATGCTGCTCATCCCACAAATACATGCGTCTTACAAATGGAAAGCCTGTTTATTTCCCTTTAAATGGTGCCCCAACGGTATAAAAGTTATTGCCAGGAAGCGTTGATTCACCAAACACATATATGACACCGATTTCTTTGTTTTACTCATGTTCTACCTTGATGGTAGGAAGAGGGAGGAGAGGCTGAGGAAAGCGGTGGAAGCCAGAGCCAAAGAAGAGCAGAAGGAGGAAGAGAAGAAGAAAAAGATGGCACAGAAACGAGCTCAGGTGGAGGAGAAGAACGATAAGGTGACTTAACTCCTTATTTCCTTCCTGGTGAAAGTGAAAATCCACCTCAATTACTCATTTCATTGACTCATATTTGTTTGCGTTTCCAGCTTCGTGTTGAGCGCTTGGCAGAGGAGAAGCTGAAGAAACAGCTGGCGTTGAAACATCAGGAGGAGATTGACAGCAGGAGGAAACTAGGAGACGAGACTAAAGAGGCTTCAACAGGCTGTAAGTTCACTGCAGCTCACCTGACATTTAGAAATGCCATTTCGTTCATTTTAGTGACCAAATCAGTTCCATTAACGGTACACACTTTAATTTGTAATATTTGCAGAACATTGCTTATTGTTTACTGTTACCGACAATAAGTCTCCCCGACCTACTTGCTTACTAACTTATTCATTAAAATGAATCGGTTGGGAAGTCTTCAGTCACGTAGAACATCTCAGTCTCATCAACAAAATAATTGATAGTTTACTGCAGTGTCTCTCGCCATAGAAGCCAGCATGTCTTCTATATGGAAGCATGTTGCACAGTGAAAATAGCCGATCTACAAGCTCTCAATGCTGTAGACCGGCTATTTTTGGTTAAGATTGGAGCATTTGAAATGGTCAAACTAGCAATATGTTCAGAAGCATCTTCCCTAATGGTATAAAACCCTAATGGTTTTAGATTTCATAAATAAAAAGTTAAAGCCTCAGTCTGTGTTTTTTTTTCCACCTGGTTGGCAGTATGTAGAACAGCAGGAACAATATTACTGTATTTGGCCGCCGACCTCCATCTCCAGGGACCCCCAGAAGCAAAAAAATAGAGTAAAAAATTTAATTTAAACAATATATATTCAAAGTTTTGCACATTTTCACGATTTTTCAAAAATAGCAGATATATATATATATACAAGCGCGGCACTCGGTGCTATGAGCTTGTATATCTGCTATTTTTGAATAGCCAAAGTGTAAAATAATGCTTTTTAGCTCAAATCAAAAAGTGACAGATGCGTTCCAGGTCTTAATGGGTTAATCCATGACTATGTAAAGTGCTTTGGATAACTGTGCTATATAAACGTACCATTAAGGTTTTGTATATAAATGTACCATTTAGCTTAAGGTTTTGTACGTTCTCTCCCAATTTCTCCTCAGGAGGAGGAGAAACGTCAGCAGGCCCTGCAGGCCAAGAGGAGAGCAGAGGAGGAGGCGCTCAGAGCTCAGGAGGTGAAGAAGGAACAGGAGAGAGCTGAACGGTACAAACTGCACCTTCACACACTTAAACTGAACGGTACAAATTGCACCCTGAACATACTTTATGGTCCTGGCTAAGTATAGATTTATTTTTGATTCAATACTTAGTCAAAAATGTAAACCGCACGTGGTACACGGTACAATCAGACATTAAGGCTAAATTGTGGATCTACTACTCTTGTGTGACTGTAGTATGATCAAGTAGGGCGTCAATTTACAAAAACTGTAGACTATTGAGAAGACTTTCCTGCCTGACACAAACGATATGATGCTTGGGCTGTACTTAACGACTACATTTGTGGTACAGTACTAAAGATAATGTGACAGTTAATTTAAACTACTATAATAATGCAGTGTTACATTACTTGACTACATTACATAACTACTATGATAATGTGTAGTAGTGTTGCTACTAGTTGGTTAAAGTGGTATCGTTTGTCCTCAGGGAGAGGGCAGAAGCTCTTCAGAGGGAAGTGGAGAAAGCTGCCAGAGAGCAGGAGAGGAAGGAGGCTGAGAAAAGAAAGGAGCTGGAAGACCAGAGACAGAAGGTAAACAGACGGGTTGCGAGTCTGACACTTAAACATCAGTGTGGAAAAAACAAACCAGATCTGTGTTGGTTCTGGAGCTCAACTAAAACTTAACACCAGAAACAAACTATTGACCACATGTACTACCCTAGAGTCCCTATTCTGGGCACGTCATTCTGTGAAAATGGCTGATTTAAAAGCTCACATGCCGTTACCATGTGAGCTTATAGATCTGAGACTTTAACTACTTTCAACCTGCCGTCCCTGTTTTGGGTATGTCTTGTTTAAATTGATCTACAACCTCACAAGGCACTGGTGTGCTGAGCTTTTAGATCAGCTATTTTTGCGCGGCACTGTCAAACTATAAAATGGGACATTCATTTATGGGAAAAGATGAAATCTGGAGATGCAAGGTTTCTGGCAGACAGTGATGTGACTGTTATTAACGCTCACCTACTGCTGTAGGAAGAGCAGCAGAGGTTGGCTGATGAAGAGCGGGCGGCTCAAGAGAGGGCTGCTAAACAGAGACTGGCTGAAGCAGCAGCTAAGATGCAGGTTAGTTTGCAGAGAATCTCCTGTCATCATATTATCTAGACTTTAGTTTGTGGACCAAGTTGAAATGACAGAAGCCACTTTCTGGTTTTAACTCGCATGTCATTAACCCATCAAGGCCTGAGGTTCCGATTCCACGAATGTCTTCTAAATCCTAACAGTTAAAAAAATAACGTATGCTATGTCAGTGGTTTTCAAACTTTTTAATGTCGACCCCAAAATGTATATGTATTTGGCCGCGGACCCCCATCTCAAAATATGTTCCAGGTACCCCCAGAAGCAAAGATTTGAGTTACAAATGTTTGTTTTGCCACGCTACGAGCTTGTATATCTGCTATTTTTGTATAGCCAAAGTGTAAAATAAGGCTTTTTAGCTCAAATCTAAAAATGACACAGATGTGTCCCGTGTCTTAATGGGTTAATCTGATGAGGTGATCAGACATGTTAGTTCAGACGATGAGTGTGAAGGACATTTATCTGTAAGACACTGTCTTTGCCTGCATTAAATGTAACTGGGCTAGGCTAGGACCTGAGCATTGACTGGACTTGTCTAGTTGTGACTTGACTCTTCTTGGATTGCTTGATTCTTAACACTGTAACCTGAAGGTTAAGACTCACGATGTGACTTACTCCCAGTACCTTCTGTCAGATTGTAATCACAGAGCTAAATGCATGGAAACGTGGATAGACTTCTATTAGGATCATGATAGCAAATAGAACTAGAAGGTACTGTTCCTGAAGAAACAGTGTGGGATCGCTAAGAATGTTGATGGTATTGAGTATTGATAGTGTTAGTAGAGTTAAAGGTTTGAAAGGTTTAAAGGTTTGAAAGGTTTTAAAGGTTTTAAAGGTTCTAAAGTTTTGAAAGGTTCTAAAGGTTTGAAAGGTTTAAGAGGTTTGAAAGGTTTGAAAGGTTTAAGAGGTTCTAAAGGTTTGAAAGGTTCTAAAGCTTTGAATGGTTCTAAAGGTTTGAAAGGTTTGAAAGGTTTAAGAGGTTCTAAAGGTTTGAAAGGTTTAAGAGGTTCTAAAGGTTTGAAAGGTTCTAAAGGTTTGAAAGGTTTGAAAGGTTTAAGAGGTTCTAAAGGTTTAAGAGGTTCTAAAGGTTTGAAAGGTTCTAAAGGGTATTTACTTTAAATTATTTTTAGTCACTATTTACTTTAAAGTATTTTTTACTAATTTTTACAACTTTTAAGTATTTTTACTATTTTTTTCAACTTTTAAGTATTTTTACTCATGTTGAGTACTTAAGTATTGTTACTCAGTATAAGTACTCTTAAGTATTTTTAATCAAGGTACTTACTTTAAAGTATTTTTAGTCACTTTATTTACTTTAAAGTAGCTTTTACTAATTTTTACAACTTTTAAGTATTTTTACTCTTTATCAACTTTTAAGTATTTTTACTCTTTTTCAACTTCTAGGTATTTTTACTATTTTTTTCAACTTAAGTATTTTTACTCATTTTGAGTACTTTTAAGTATTTTTACTCAATATAAGTACTCTTAAGTATTTTTACTCATGGTATTTACTTTAAAGTATTTTTAGTCACTTTATTTACTTTAAAGTAGCTTTTACTAATTTTTACAACTTTTAAGTATTTTTACTCTTATCAACTTTTAAGTATTTTTACCATTTAAAAAGTGAAATATCTCTAAAAGTACAAATGATTTCAAAAATTCTAATGGTAGCCAATATGTCCTAAGTAGGCTGAACGTTATAGAGTTGGAACGGAGTTTCTAGCTAAAAGTATGAATTTCTCCATTGAAATGAATGGGAGTTTTTTAGAAGTAAAAAGTGAAATATCTCTAAAAGTACAAATGATTTCAACAATTCTAATGGTAGCCGATATGTCCTAAGTAGGCCGAACGTTGTAGAGTTGGAACGGAGTTTGTAGCTAAAAGTATGAAGGACTAGTTAGGGGCCAAAAAACTGTACCAAAAAAAACGTTGAAGATAACAGTAGTGTGATCGCTTTAGCGATCCCACAATGAGGAACATTGAATGTATATACTTTATTGTCCAAGCAAAGTAGAAAAGATGACAGATAATGGATTATGATTTAATTTGTAGATCATCAGCTGTGAAACATGTTTGTCTTTTTAAAGGACATAATGGACTAACTGTGAACACGTGTTGATATCGGGTCTAAATGTATAATCTGGTCATACATTATGTGAACACAATCTGGATGCAGTCAAAGATTTTATCTTGCTATAAGGAAACCTTTTGTACAAATCACTTGTTTAACTCTGATTTGAAAGATATTAAAATGTATAACTATTTAAGAAACCTGGCTTTCGATCAAAACATTTTATTTTATTGGGACTTGATTGAAACTAATCAAAAAGATGTGGAATTGATCAAATGCACACGTTGGAAGCAAATGTTTTTCACCTTTTTTAAGGGTTCACTATAAAATGTGGCCTTTGGCTCAATGGTCACAACTTGATACAGTAGTTGCAATTCTTTTTGTAAATGCAGCGTTCCTTTTGATGCTATAAGATGATAAAGTATTCATATTTCTTAATTTTATATATTTTATTTTATATATAATATAATTTAATATATTTACCATGTAATATTTAGGTTAATATTTGTGTTTCCTCCAGCAGCCTTTAGGACAGTCTGCAGGCCTCAACTTGACTGTGGATGTGGAGGTAAAAACAAAAAAAATCATTTATAAAGTTATTTTTTACAGTTTATGTGGAGGTAATCATCCACAGAACCTCCACTTTATAACATTTATTTTTGGGGCATTTTCAAGCCTTTATTTGATTGAGCGTTAGACAGGAAATGGCAACGGGGAGAGAGGAAGGACACACCAAGGGCCTCGGGTTGGAATTGAACCCGGACTGTCTGAGCAACAATTGAGCTTGTTCATTTACTGTTATGATTTAACAATTTTCAACTATTGGAATTAGTCCTTCATTCCATCTTTCATGGACAATACTATGATTATTAACACAAACAAGTCTTTTATCTAATTGGTGTGACTGTAACGAGCTGCTCTGCTGTAAAGAGAAACATTCACTTGTTTATGGCAAATAGTTTTTTTTAAATGTAATGCGTCCTTGGGTTCATGAAAGGCACTATGTCACTGAATTTGTACTTCCATGTACTGTCATGTACTGTTCCCATGTCTTACTAAATAAAGTACATCAATCAATCAATATAAATTCAAGCTATTATTGTGTTTGTTCAGAGTTCCATCATGAAGAGTCCTACAGGGAAGGACAGACCTGCTGGACTCAACATTACCATGGAGGATCTTGAGGTAACACGCATGCGCATTCTTTGGCATATACAACACAACAGAACATATCTTATCTAATTGGTGTAATTTTAACTAGTAACAGCTGCAGAGGCGTAGGAACACGATGGGAGCAGAGTGCTTGTTCTGACCCTCTTAGTGGTTGTATAAATTCAGGGTAAATCAGTTTTTAATAATAAATTCACTAGAAGAATAACTTCTACAAGAAAGCAATCACTGTCGGCACAAACCAGGAAGTTGTTGTGCAAATGAATGGAAGGTTAACGATCTGGGTCAAATCAAGTGCGTCACAGTATCTGTCTTAAGTTCTTTGTAAAAGCTTTGCGCACACACAGGAGGACAAGGACTCCTCCCGCTCTCTCAGATCAGCTAACGCAGGGAAGCTGTCTGAACCTTCCCTAAAACACCCTGGACAACGCTCCACACATCCTAGACTCTTCTCCCTTCTGGCTCCCAAACTGTGGAGCAAACTCCCCATTGCATTTAGAACCGCAGATTCACTCTCAATTTGCCACCGTAATCTGAAAACATGCCTTCAAGACTTAATCTTAACCGGTAGCACTTGACCTAGTTACAGTATGATGACCATGCAGACCTTGGTCATGTTTTTGTTACTTAGGCTTGTTTTTCTTGACCACAATGTCAAAATGTACATTTACAGATGCTAGGTATGTTGTTTACCTGGTATTCTATAGTTTCAATGTACAGGTTATTATTTTAATAGTATATTGTTAGACTGATTGGTTCTTGGTTTATCTGTGATCCTAGATTATTGAGGCACTACGCTGTCTCTGCATTCTATCTATGTGTTTACATTGTTTATTGCAAGTCACTCTGGATAAGAGTCTGCTAAATGCCTACATTGTCCCCTTACCTTGTCATATGAAAAACTAAATCCTGAATGATAACGTGAATATTGTAAACAAGATGTAGGCACAGTGGCCCTCATTTATCAACGCGGTGCAGCCCAAATAATGGGCGTAGGGCGAGATCACCGCACCTTTCGGCATTTATCAATATATCCTGACGTGGGCTTCATCCTACCATACGCTGAGATCTCACGTCTGGTCGAGACCAGTTGTTGACGTTGGCTGCGCCCGTTTATTCCATTCTAGACCTGCGGAGCAGCATTGTCTGACTGTCTGACAGGCATCTGGACACATAATCCACTCCTAAATGTATATCTACACACTAATAATTAATCCCTGTGAAAATATAACATTTTATAAAGTAATTTAAACAAACTGCTTTAACAGTCATTCAGTTGCATTGGCTATTTTAAAATAGCAGATCTGCAAGCTCAAAAACGGGTCGCGACGCGTTGTGAGCTTGTAGATCTGCTATTTTCAAAATATACAAGCGCTTTTGCGTCGGGACTCGGGAGTCCCGCGGTCGGGACTGCCGACGATCTTTTCATGGACAGTGAGGTGTACAAACTTACAGTAGCTTGTCCTATGTTATGGAGTTATGTCATAGAGACATAGAAGACTACAACCTGGCTACAACCTGGCTGGGTTAAGGATATAAACCCGACGCTCCAATCTCTTAACGGGACGGACCGAAACCACTGCCGTCTCACGGGGAATATCCTACATGACTGCTTGTGCACTGCTCGGTATGGGTTAAATAAATTAATATACAAACGTATTCCATTCATGGCGATGTGATTGGTATCATAATATGTCATTCATGTAGGCTACAAGCCTACGTGACAAAGATTGTACCGCTACGGTACGCATTACAATACATGAAAAACACAGCTGTGTGTGTGTGTGTGTGAGAGGCGGGGGAAACTCTTTCTCATTGGCTTTTGATGTCTTTGGTCGTATTCTGGTCCTTCATGTCGTAAAATCGGGGCGTTTTGAGAATATTTAAGGGCGTGTTATTTAAATGACGCTAGGTTCCAGCCGTGACATTTATCAAGCCTGGGACCAAATGTAGGCTCGGATCAGCTGTGTAGGATTCGTTGATAAATGTGACTTCGACGTTGGTGTACGGCCGAATATATGGAAAAATATAAGCCGGTTTATAAGCTGCGTTGATAAATGAGGGCCAGTGGTACTGATACAAGCGTTCCTAGTGTGTTGATGTGCATGCTGATGGCGATCATGTTGTGTTTCTACAGAGGTCTCCACAGACCTACAGCATCACTCCCAAAGGTGCAAACAAGACCGTCAAGTTGACGGGCAACCCTGACGACTATGGGATGGACCAGAACAGTGACGACTCGACGGATGATGAGTCGGCACCACGGAAACCCATTCCATCCTGGGCAGAAGGTGAGTTGAAGTTCCTCACTCCAAATATCTTGTAATGTGAGCGGGGCTTTTCATAGAAGGGTATGAAATGGAAGTTTTAGATGATTAGATTGGTTTGATTATCTGTTTATAGCCTGGCTCCACCCCCTGAATCCTTTGCTTCGCATTCAGGGTCTGGTGACGCTGTCGAAGGCGGATGTTTCTCGGTTGAACATCTGTAAATCTGAAATCCGGTGTATTTACGTTCATGTGACGTTCATTAATATGCTCTGTCCTGTCTAAATAAACAAATGTACTCGGGATCGGGATAATCCAGTATGAACCAATCGCGTTGGTTCATAGTGGAGTCCCACTTTGGCCACGCCCCCATCTCAGAAATCGGCTGCATTGAGAGGGCTTTCAGACTGAATAATGGGAGTGAAACGAAATAAATTCAGGCTGAGTGTCAGGCTAAATGGGTTAAGCTCCAATGCTGCATTCACCCTGGCAGATACGAAAGATGTAAAGCAAGCTACAAAAGATACAAGGCTGCAGATATGTTGTGTAACTTTGTATCAGAAGTTGAAACCAGTTCAACTTATTTGTAGCTTTTGCAGCAGCTACAACATCTGATGTATCTTTGTATGTTATTGTGTCTGGCTTCCATTGAAAATGAATGGTAGCCTGTACCTTGGTAGCTGCCAGTGTGAACACAGCATAAAAGCAGTCTAGTAAATATGTGAATTTGGGTCTGTGTGGTTTAATGTAAAAATGTGTTTTCTTTTTCTTTCCAAGGTCCCAAGCTGCAGCAGGCTCTCCTCAGAGAGTACTTCAACCCTCCTGACCTCCACGCTCTGTTTGGAACCATCGCACCTCCCAACCTGGAGGAGATCTTCTATACCAAGAAACCTCGGTTCAATAAGAGGACCAGCTCCGCTGTCTGGCACTCTCCTCCAATGGGAAAATAGTCATGGTGGTCCTTTAAAATTGAAAGTTTGAGAACATGTGTGTGTGTATATAATGTAGGTGTATAGTAATTGTATTTCAGAAGTCCACATACCAGCTCTGACAAACTCTGTGATGGAACAGATTCCGGTTCCTTGATGTTGGATCTGATTCCTCCGGATCCCAACCTTATGGGAAACTATTTTTAAAAGGTGTCTTTTTAAAATGTTTATCTTTTAGATTTGTATTTTGTTTGCATTGTTTTAACTCGATTGTGGGGGTTGTCTTTTAAATGTTCAGATTAAAGATACTGTATGTATAATGTTGAAATAAAAATGTTCTTTGAATTTTCAGGAAGTTTTGTACTGGTTGAACATGAAACAGACCTTTTTATACTAATTTAACATTATTTAAATTTGTAAATTAAAGCCCTTTATTACAAACACAAAGTTGTTAAAATAGCCGATATACAAGCACACAAAGGAGTTTTGAGCTAGTAGCTCGGCTTATTTTTACTACTTTAAAATGTTTTAAAAAATGATAACGGAACTGTTTGACATGCAATATTTTATTGGGAAATCCTGAGTGTTGGAAGTTACTTTATAAATGTAACTTTTCTTTAAACAGTTACTTAGTTCCATTACTGCTTTCTGTCTATACTTTCAGTATGATTGAAAAAACAGTCGGATTGATGAAGGAGTGTTGGTGTTCAGCTCGCTCGCCTCGAGTCAGTCACCTTAAAGGAGGAGTTCACCCAAAATATGATTTATTTTCTATCAATTACTCACCCCATTAAGCCTTGATTTCATGGATTTATTTTAGTTTTTATTTTAGTTTTTGTGGCATTCCTAAGACAATAATTTGATGACCATGTGTATTTCCGGTAGGAGACAAATAATCTACTTTGTGTCTCCTACCGGATACATTAGCCGGTAGGAGACGGGAATCAAATTATTAGCTTAGGAATGCGACAAAAACAAAAAAGAATCCATGGATTCAAGGCTTCATAGGGTGTGCAATTGATAGAGAATAAGTATTTTTTTTGGGTGAACTCCTCCTTTAAGACGGCGCACCTCCGTCGGTGAAACCGAGTGCACCTTTTTCAATCTGACTGGTTTTCCAATCGTACTGTGACATGTATATTACTTAATTACATCTTCGTTCCCTGTGGAACATAAGGCTGTGACTATCTGCTTCCATCTGGTCCTATCCTGTGCAGCATGTTGTGCTTCGCCCCATGTTAGGTTTGCCTATATATAAATACTTGGGTTATTTTAAAATGACAGATCTACAAGCTCACAACGTGTCTCATTGCGAAGCAGTGTGAGCTTGTAGATCTGGCATTTTGAAAACTTGTGAAATGGGACATTCTGTCCGTTTTGATGTCAATACTTTTGTACTTTTACTCAAGTAAACCAAACTTTTACCTGTAACAGACGATGTTTACATTGTAGTATTGATACTTTTACTTAAGTAAAGAATTTGAAGTTTTCCACCACTGCTCAGTTGTGGACCGTGAATGGAATGGCTATAGACATACCATCAAAATCTATACTGGCACTGACCAGCAGGTGTCGCCCTGCACTGTGTTGAACTCTTAATCAATCGATCTATACAGGGCTGTTAGTCTAGTACAGTAGTTCCCAAACTGGGGGTCCCCAAATTAGTTTGGGGGATCCCCAGTTGATTACTGTAATAACATTGTTTCGTACTTCGTTTACCGTCAATGTGCAATAAGGTCCAGTTGGCCTTGGTTGTCCACTGGTCGGCAAACTGGCCTTGGCACTCCCCTGTGTAACTAGCTGCTGGACTTCCTAACAAACAGACCTCAATCTGTGCTGGTCGGAAACAAATAAGTCCAACGTCATCTCCCTGAGCCCAGAGCTGTGTTCTGAGTCCACTGCAGTTCACCCTGATGACCCATGACTGCTGTGCTAGGTTCAGTGCCAACCACATCGTGAAATACGTGGACGACACGACAGTCGTGTGCCTCATCAGGGACGACAACGAGAACACCAGAGGAAGTGAGACAGTTGGTGGGCTGGTGCAACACACAATCTGGTCCTGAATGTCAACAAGACAAAAGAGATCATGGTTGACTTCAGACGGAACAAGCACAGCCACGCACCACTCAAAGAACACTGCAGTGGAGGTAGCGAGTATAGCACCAAGTTCCTGGGGGTACAGGTCACGGGACAGTCTGACATGGTCCTCAAATACGGCCTCTCTTGTAAAAAGAGCACAGAAACGTCTGTTCTTTCTATGCCGGATGAGCAGAGCCCAACTCCCCCCTCTCCCATCCTCACTACATTCTACAGAGAGCATCCTGATCAACTGCGTCTCTGTCTGGTCTGGAAGCTGCAATGCACCAGACTAGAAATCTGTGCAGAGAGTGGTGAGGACAGCGGAGAAGATCATCAGGACTTCATTGCCCTCCATCAAGAACACTCTGTTCACTCTGTTGCCCTCTGGCAAAAGGTACCGCAGCCTCGGAAGCAGAACGGCCAGATTTTGCAAGAGTTTCTTTCCCCAAGCCATCAGACTTGTGAACTCTAAAAAAGTGAAATAGTCCACTACAAGTGCAATATCCCCGAACCTTTCTCCTATGCTGCTGAGGACTCATGTTGTGCAATATTTCTGTCTCATCATGAACTGACTGTGATTTTATTTTATTTATTCGTGATTTTATCTATCTATCTAACATTGTTTTCTCAGTCAACAGGAAATGGACCAACATACAGTATACTATAATGTTTTGTGGATAATTCGATTTGACCTATTTCACTTGAATTGTGTTTCGATGCTATGTGGGTGCACATGCTTAATGTTTTGTTGATGCTTTGATTTGACCGTGTACAGCACTTTGGTCAATCTCTATTGTTTTAAATGTGCTCTATAAATAAAGCTTGATTTGATTTTGATTTGAATATTCATCTGTGGATCCGAGTCAAAGAAAATGTAACTCCTCAACTCAATTCCAAGTGCTTGCCAAGATGGGGGGGGGGCCAGTTCAAATATTATTTTGGGGGGTTGCGGCCTGATGAGGTTGAGAACCACTGCTTTAGACCATGGTTTTCAGCTTGTCTTCCCAGGACCCAAACTTAGAAAAATGACTTGAATTAACCACTTCAGCCCTATTTAAAAACAGTGAAAATGGCAGATCTAGAAGCTCACAACATCTGCTTTTTCAACCTTTTTTTTAGGGCAAGTTTTTTTTTTTTCTTGAAATTCTTTAGAAAATTATAGATTTCTTTGTGTTTAAAAAAATGGTGAAACCTAAAAGGGATTTTTACTTTACTAACCCTTTGGGAAATACTACTTTAGACCATAGCCCATAGACCATCTCTGAAAAATAGCAAAATGAGTCAGTCTTCTTAATACGGTAAAGGTGACACAAATGTCCATAACTTGAGAATGCTCACTGCCTCATACACGGTATAAAAGCAACACAGTAGCATTATTTTGGCTTCAGTTCTGCTGTGGTGGTATCCTGTCTACACGCAACAAGAATGCCTCCACCAAAGTACATGCGCGCGACGTACGCACGCATGTATTTGGTGGAGTCATTAAAATACCGTTCCAGTTCCACTGGGGGAAAATAAATCACCATTACATACACACCACTGCTCCTGACTATCAATACTTTTCCTGGGGACCCCGTGGAACTATCTGGAACCCTTAAGGACCTTTGTTCCTGTCCCTGCCCTGGGGGTCCCCGGACCCCACTTTGAGAATTAGCTGGTATAAAGACCATATAGTTATAGACACAATAATAGCGCACAGGTGACATGCTGGTGGAACGTGATCAATAAATAGGCTACTGCGCACTGCTGCGCAGGTGCTTTGGTGCTCTGATTGATTTGGCAGTGGAGATTTTCAGGCAGCGAGAGAGCGCGTGCTCACATTCAGTACTACGTGAACGTTGGTGCATGACGCAGCATGTATGTCATAGAGGTATGATGTATGTATGTACATGCGCCACATCTGAATGAAAAACAACACAAGGCAAGCACGGGTGGAATATGCGTTTGTCTTTTTACTTTCGCGCTTTTGGAGGAGTTAAGTTAAGTACCTGTGAAGTAGCTTAGTTAAATGCAGTGGTGGAAAGTAACAAGTGCATGTACTCAAGTACAATTTTGAGTTACTTTCTACTTTTCTAGAGTATTTCCAATTTGAAATACTTTTAGTTCTACTCCACTACATTTCAGAGGCAAATATTGTACTTTTACTCCACAACTATTATTTGAAAACTTTTGTCTGTTCCTTGCAGGTATTAATTATTATATTATAAAAGATACTTTAACCACATTAGCCCTATTTTATAGGCTATTTGAAAATAGCAGATCTACGAGCTTGTAGATTGATTGATTGATGTACTTTATTTAGTAAGACATGAGAACAACAGTACATGAAGTACAAAAGTTCTGCTATTTTCAAACAATTAGTACTTTTACTTTTGGTACTTTAAGTATATTTTGATGCCAATACTTTTGTACTTTTACTCAAGTAACATTTTGAACACAGGCCTTTTACTTGTAACAGAGTATTTTTATATTGTGTAATTTGTGTTATTGCTACTTTTACTTAAGTAAAATATCTGAGTACTTCTTCCACCACAGGGTAAATGATGACGGTGCTGGTGTCTGGACAGGAAGGATGGTGTGGTTCCTGCATAGGTACTGATTGATTGATTACTTAACAGTTTGCAAAAAACGCACAGGAAGTACAGTTCTATACAACTTATACGAGGTCTGCTAAAATGTATGTATGTATGTATGTATGTATGTATGTATGTATGTATGTATGTATGTATGTATGTATGTATGTATGTAGCCTATGTATGTATGTATGTATGTATGTATGTATGTATGTATGCATGTATGTATGTATGTATGTATGTATGTATGTGTGTATATATATATATATATTTATACATGAGTCTTGTTTTTCATGTCAACGACCCCCAAATGAATGTGTATTTGCCCACAGACCTCTATCTGAAAAGACTTTGTGCCAGGGTCCCAGGGAGAGATTTGTGTAATTTGTATTTATTTGTTTTTATTTTTTATTTTCAAAACTATTCTAAAATATTTATTCCCCTATTCTTTCAAAAGTTTCACAAATAGCAGATCTACAAGCTCACAACACATTGCATTGTGAGTGTGTGTAGACTGGAACATGAAACATTGTGAGCTTGCAGATCTGTGGACGACAAATATATTAGGTGTAGAGTGAAAAAAGGAGTGGGCCAAGTATAGAGCCCTGGGGGACTCAGGTCAGAGCTGGATCCCTGACTGGGCCTGGCTGGCCTAGGCCCAGCCCAGGGGCCCAAAGCTCAGGGGGCCCCTCTATGGAATCAGGCTGACTTATACCCACTGTTCCAGAGCCTGACTCTGAAATGTCCGTAGTACATTATAAATGAACCACAGAAGCCCTATTTCAAATATGATGAAAACAATTCTGGAAAATCGTTGAATTATTTTGTAAAATACAATAGATACAGTAATCTATTGATATTAAAAAGAAAATATACTTTGTAATTTGTACTTCTGAATACTTTTATGAATACAATATTTTTGAATACTTATTGTATTTTTTTAATTATTTTTAATCTATTTTTAAATTAATAAAAATAAATATTTTTAGAATTTAGAACTCCAGTACTAAATTTGACTTAAGTAGGGTTGAATACTTTGTTATGGGCATTGTGCTCTCAGAGGGCTCATTCCTACCTCCTGTGTTCTACTTCTCTTGTTTGTACTGCATATACATGTAGTTGTCTTGCTCTTATCTCCTGATCCCAGAACTGCTGACGACACTGCTTTTGAAAGTTTAACTGTCTGTGTATGTTTTATTTTCTTAACGGCTTGCATCTCTCATTACCAATAATGTCCTTGTGCGCAGCAACCCAAATGGAGTGTGACCACAGTGCCTTGTTTTATTACTCTTGAATGTATGCTCTTGGCGATTATTTGATGGACCCAGATGTATTTTGGACACTACAGTCACTACAAATCACAGCAAGAGTTGAAGTGATTTGAGGCTTTTAAATTCAGAGCCGTCTGACCTTGACTACAGCATTAAAGTAATTGAAAAAAAGGCAGTGAATCAGGCAAAACAGTGAGGACATGGATAACAACAGAAATCAACTAAAAGCAAGAGTGAAGAAATAGGTCTTGAGATGTGCTTTAAAGCTATCCACAGAGGCTGCCTGTCTTATGTGTAATGGGAGTTTATTCCAAGCCGTCGACCAGTAGAAGCAGAATGCTTCCTCACTGTGTTTTTTATATGTCATTGTAGGCATTTCGAGCAGGTCAGCACTAGAAGACCTGAGGGGGCGGTTTGGAACATATCTAGGCAGGCTGTCATAGAGGTAGGAAGGTGCCAGACCATTGAGAGCTTTATAAACAAGTAATATAATTTTAAAATCAATCCCAAAACAACCGGGAGCCAATGTAGTGAAGCTAAAACTGGAGTAATATGTTCTCTCATCTTAGTTTTAGTTACTCTGGCTGCCACATTTTGAACAAGTTGTAATCTGTCAGTTGTTTTCTTTGGCATCCCAGAAAAAAGTGCATTTCAGTAATCAAGCCAAGAGAAAACAAAAGCGTGGATCAACGTTTTTGCATTGTCCAACGAAAGATGGGCTCTAATTCCCGCAATATTTATAAGATGAAAGAAGGCAACTTGGTAACATGATTAATGTGTGTATTAAAATTCAATTCCGAATCAATAATAACCCCCAGGTTCCCAATGATTTGATGCTGGACAGACAGGTCAACAACGCGTCTAGAGCACAGGGGTCGTCTGGAGTTACAGAAAGATATAGCTGGGTATCATCAGCATTGAAATGGAAATTCACTCTGTGATCGATAATATGTTCTCCTAGCGGCAGTATATACAGGGAGAACAATAACAATAAAGGACCAAGAATTGAGCCCTATGGAATACCAGAACATCAAATCAAAGTCAATTTATTGATATTAAATTTGTACTTTTGAATACTTTAATGAATACAATGTTTTTTCAATACTTTTGAATACTTATTGTATTTCTAAATTTATTTTAAATTTATTATTATTAATACAAATAATTGTAATAACTCCAGTACTAAATTTGACTGAGCAACTTTCAATTGTAGGTGAGTAATAACTAATATGTGACCTGGAGTATCTATACTTTAACTCAAGTACTTTGGTTGAATACTTTGTTATGGGCATTGGGCTCTCAGAGGGCTCATTCCTACCTCCTGTGTTCTACTTCTCTTGTTTGTACTGCATATACACGTAGTTGTCTTGCTCTTATCTCCAGATCCCAGAACTGCTGACGACGCTCTGTGTTGACTTCCTTCCATGCAATGACCTGTCCTTCTGCTTTTGAAAGTTTAACTGTCTGTGTATGTTTTCTTTTCTTAACGGCTTGCATCTCTCATTACCGATAATGTCCTTGTGCGCAGCAACCCAAATGGAGTGTGACCACAGTGACTTGTTTTATTATTACTCTTGAATGTATTTCATTTCAAATAGTAGCTCTTGGCGATTATTTGATGTACCCAGATGTATTTTAGACTGTACAGAGCAAATGCTGAGTCACTACAAATCACAGCAAGAGTTGAAGTTATGTGAGGCTTTTAAAGTCAGAGCCGTCTGACCAATGACAAAACAAAACAAAACAACAACTGTCAAGGTCAATCAGCTTCGATCTATTATAAACACCCACTGTTTTGCTCACAGCAGAGCACACATTTGCCTTTATTCTCTTTTCTTTTTGGGACAAAAACACCTGTTCACATTGTATTTGCGCATATTGTACTTGCAGTATGCATACTATTTACTCTATACATCATGGTTGCAAACGTTATCTCCCTTCATATTCAGTACACTCTCCTCCATTGCTGCTAAGGTTTTGTTTACCTCCACTTGTCTTTATTTAACCTACCTGTATTATATTGAATCCAGTATTTATATGTTGTTGTCATATTGTTATTGGTAGCACAGTCTGCAGAACATATCTCACCAAAATCTTACTGCTTGCACTTGTATGAGTAAGGGACAAATAAACTTAAGGTGTTTTCTGACTGATTGCATAATATCCAATTCTAGGACTAGGAAATGCAACTGTGCAGCACCAGTGTTGTCTGTTGTTGGGTCTTTTGATCCATCCGTAAACACTTGTATTGTACATATTCTGTGTATTTAGTTACAATGTAACTATAGAGTATATAATATCCACACTTTCCTTAACTTGGAGTAACTGTAAATCTTTAGTAGGCCTGTCACAATTATTACATATTCACAATATTTGCAATTATTCAATAATGAATTACATTTGCCCTACAGGCAACACTGTAATTCCCTCCACAGTTAGCCTTACTTTCCATATTCCATATATGTGTTCCCACCACATAGCACATCTACTCTTCCCCTTGCACATCCATTTAGCCACATGCACTCCTGGCAGTTAAAACATCTTATTGGTTTTGGAATTAACTCCCATATACTCTGTATTTCACAAACCCAATGTATTATCTCCTTTGGCAGAACCTGTACCCTCTACCCATCTGCTCCCCCACTACTTTGGATACTTTTCCAACATTATTCATTTTCTTTGCCTTCTCCACCTCCGCTCACCCTATTAGCAAGTTTCCATCTCCCAAAACTCTTCCATACGCCACTTCTCCAACTTGCCCTCTAATGATTTTTGTTAGCTTCGGTGGATCCACTGTCTTTGTCTCCTGTTACCTGGTTCCTGTCAAATTCTCTGACTCTAGAAATACATTTTCGATGGACGGCACATAGGTGTAGATGGGGGGGGGTTCTCCTTTTCAGGCTGTGACCCCCCCAAATAATCATATTTCATAATCAAGCACTTGGAATTGTAGGAGTTGAGGCATTACATTTAGTTTGACTCGGTTCCATTGTGAAAATAGCTGATCTATGCTCACAGCAGTATTAAAAAGGTCTTAAAAGTCCTTGAATTTACACTTTAGAAATGTGCACCCTGTATACACTTATACTGTATGTTGGTTTGTTTACTGTTGAGTGAGAAAAAAATGTTGCACATTAAGCAAGTCATCTGCCCCCCCCCCCCCCCCAATCAGTTGGGGACCCCCCTGGACAAGGCCTCTGTCTGATCAGAGCCCCATTTACTACTGTTATTAAATAAAATAAAATGTATGGGAAATGGTGGAGCTACTTCTGTGTCCTACTGGCAGTGTGCACGAGACATTTGGAGGTGATCAGTTCAGCGGTTTGTGAGGTACAAACACACAGACAGACCCTCATGTAGATGACTAGACTGTAAAAAATAAAAAGACACGTGTGCCAATTTTGTACAGTATAATGTTACCATATGTTTACCAGTGATAGAATATGACCTTCTCACTTGGTTTCCTTGGCAATGGTGAACTGACCTACTGAGGTGTGTGGTTAAAGGTCAAATCAGAGAATTGTATATGTGTTGAGTTGTATAGGTGGTTTTGCTGTGACATTTCTCCAATTTGGCACAGTAAAATGTTACCGTGATAGAATATGACCTTCTCACATGGTGTCCATGGCGACGGTTCACTGACCTATACTGAGGAATATGTTTGGTGAAAGGTCAAAGGTCAGAGAAATGTATATGTGATGAGTTCTGTATGTGATTGTGAAGTTAGATTTTGCATCGCCATTTTCATGCATGCAATACTCACCTGATAAAGGGTTGGGGGGTGGGAGGGGCATTTCCTGGCATACAGTTATATTGCTGAATAAAGCCCCCCTCCTTTAAGTTCTGTTTTCAGAATCAGCGGGGTCAAATAGTGCTGGCATCGTGTCTTGGAGTGTTTGGAGTTAGCATAGCCAATTTTATGCATGTAAGACTCTTGCAACACTTTGAACATCTTTGCTTATAATGGCAATGCCCTGGGTTAATGTGGTGAATGGAAATGGAAGTGAGACCATTGTTACAGACTTGTCTAATTTCATAGAAAAACAGCATACATCTCTCACAAAGAGGAAGTATAACTGTCTCAAGAGGTAGGCCTACTTGTCTTCCACTTTAAAAATGAGGAATCATACAGTAAATAATTATTATGAGAGTTTGGTGCGGATTGGAGCAACGGTGCGCCTGTGAGACCCAGGGGCCCCCGGGAGCCCCTAACGAAGCCCCTGGGTGCCACACCTGGCCCCTGGTGTGACTATTCTGATGGCAGACCCCTGAACAGTTTTTGTGCCAAGTTTGGTGTGGATCGGAGCAACGGTGCGCCTCAACAGTCTGCATGTTACGTTTGTGATGTCCACTGTGTCCACCCACCTTCTCTGCAATTTCATAATAGGATGTGACCCATTTGTCATTATGTGTACAACAAACAGCCTTAAAATCAAAAACAGCAAAGCATTGAAACCATAATTATTATTGTTTTAAATGTTTGTTGGATAGGTCACCAATTTCTGTGTAACACCAGTAAGTACCACTCCTCTGTGGACACTAGAGGACAGCAGATGACCATTTAAGATGTATTCTGAATCAGGGTTGTTGTTTTCTTATCACATGTTAATGGAAGACAGGGGACAATCAGGGCCGGACTGGGACCAAAATTCAGCCCTGGCATTTTGGTCCGGGCCGGCCCACCACCCCCCGGACCGTTTTGTCAACGGGGGGGGGGGGGGGGGGCGCGTTTCACTGTTTCAGCCCAGCCCTGCACATGAACTCTGCAGCCGCACTGAGGCCCCTGCTGGAAAGCATCCCAGCCCAAACATTAACGTAACTAATAATTGGGCCACACGACCCTGAAATGACCGTAATAATCCTAAAACGGGAGCAAAAATATTTGATTAAAAAAAAAAAAAAAAAAAAAAAACCTTTTTTTTTTTTTTTTTTTTTTTTTGGGTGGCCCAGCGGCCCACTGGCCCGCGGCCCACCGGGCATTTGCCCGGTACGCCAAATGGCCAGTCCACCCCTGGGGACAATTTAACTTACTTTTGCACGTTTGTTTTTCATCTACTTTATGAGGTCTCATAGTCTCATAGGCTAAACTTTAATAGTAACTTACCGTAAATGTTATTGTACTTTAAGCTTTGAAACAAAAATGAATAAAATAAAAAAACATAAACAAACAATTACATAACGCTATATATTTGATCGCATGTTTTATTTAGTTTACAAGTCATAGGCTACTCGAGTAGTCCTACCATATCAGTTCTTAATCTGTCATTTTTAATCATATTAAACCACATTGAGACGTGGTTCTCTTGATCTGTGTGTGTGTGTGTGTGTGTGTGTGTGTGTGTGTGTGTGTGTGTGTGTGTGTGTGTGTGTGTGTGTGTGTGTGTAGGCTGTGACTGCCTACTGCTTGTCTATCAGGGCGTCTGAAAAAGCATCAGTAACTTGCCCCATACAAAGTTACGTAATGCTACCTTTTACGCTTTAACCACTGACATGTTTGAAAACGCCAACACATGCCAGGTTGAAATTGTTTACGTTTCCTAGAGATTAGGCAGCCTGTTTACGCTGATTCAGGACGCTTCTGTTTTGCTTTAACCATGTTTCAAAGTGATGGTTTTCCTTTTTTAGTTTACTGTGTTCAATTATAGCTTAATTACTTACCTTGTTCTGTCATAGGCCTGCATTATTCAAAAGAAACTCACTCCCGTCTGTATTCCGTGACAATGACATCAAGAGCTCTTTGCTCTCATTTCAGGCATGGGTGCCATAAACCTTTCCTTCAAGTCTGCACAATTAAGACGTGTGCACACACGATGCACTGTGAGCTTGTAGATCGGCAATTTTCACTGTATTTGTAACAGGGCTTGAGTGTTTAATTCATAATGTACTTCCTAGAAATGTAGTGGAGCCAAAAGTACAAATATCTATGTGTCTTTGAAAAGGCAGTGGAGTGAAAGTCATAAGTATCGAAAAATACAAATACTAAGTAAAGTACAGATACTCAAAACATGTACTTAAGAACAGTACTCAAGCAAATTGTCTCTGTCGGGTGGAAACCTCATATGTCCAAAACTGTTAATTTTCAGGATTCAAATTCAAAAGCATCAAAAGCAGCAGATCTACAAGCTCAAAACGCGTCGCTTCGCGCCGCGTTTGGAGCTTATAGATCTGCTACTTTTGATGCTTTTGTGTGATGCTGTAGTATTGAACAAGTAGGACGTTAATTTACGAAAAAACACAAAACGTTAAAATATGGAGATAGCAACGATATGTACTTAGTTATTGTGCACCATGGTGACAGGAAGGCCAATCACTGTAAACAAGTCTCCACAATGAACTGCACTCTTCACACACCAGAACACCATTACATCCTCACAACTGAAACAGTGGTTCTCAACCGTTTATGGATCAGGGGCCCTCTTGAAAATCTCAAAAGCGTTCGTGGCCCACCCATCTGACCACTTAACACCACGTTAAGTGGTCAGATGGTGTGCATTTTCAGAGCGTATTTTTACGATCAACCAATCGATTGTGTCACGGCTTGGATCAATGAAACCAACATAGTAGAAGTTCCTATTTACTGTAGCAGTATAACACTGAAAACTCACTTTTCATAGGTTTTAAAGGAAACAATAGCATGACATTTGATCTTTTACATTTCCTTTTTGTGTAATATACATTTTATATTATCATTAAAATCTCAGTGTTTTGCTAAATATTTGGGGGCCCACTTGCAATATATCCTCAAGGCCCAACAGTGGGTCCCAGCCCACAGGTTGAGAACCGCTGATCTAAAATACCAAACAAGAGTGGCTACGTTTGCAGCAAACGCATTGGGCTACACAGTGTTTTAATGAGTTACTCAAAACCGTGATAAACATCTTCTGGACAAGAAATGAAAGGCCTCACATAAAGCATTTCACATGCAAAGCTTTGAGCCTCCTCTGTGGGGATAAAATGGGGGCTCAAGATCAAATCATTCAAGTCATAAGGCTGCTTTTTAACCACAAGCGCCACAAACCAGAGGTCTGTTTAATGTGTTGAAGAATTGTGCAGGTTATTTTGTTTTTCTTAGAGTGTCATCTCATACGGCGGTGGGGGGGTGCCCACCATTGCGACCGTTTAGCGTCAGCCCCCTGAGGGAGCGTGTCCTGAAGGAACCCTCGGGGTGTAATATGTCTGGCTTGTCCTCACACCGAAACACCATGAGGAAGCCGTTCCTGTAGTTCTTGTTCATCCAGCCGTATAGCAGCGGGTTGACGAAAGTGGAGCACATGGCCACTATGTGGAAAACGGTGTAAATCAGCTTGTACTCTTTCAACCGGAGCACCAGGTCCAGATCGCTGGCCAGCTGAAAGACGTAAAAGGGCAGCCAGCAGGTGGCGAACACCACCACCACCAGAGCCAACATCTTGGTGGTCTTCTTGCGGCGGGCGATGCTGTCGCTGCGGCTGGCCGGGCTGATGTGATTCTTCAGCTTGACCCAGATGCAGATGTAGGCGTAGCTGATGATGGCCAACGGAAGGATGTACTGCAGGAGCAGCATGGAAAAGCTGTAGATGACGCCGTCCCTGCTGGTCCCGTGGGGCCACTTCTCGGAGCAGACGGCGATGCGCAGGTTGATGGAGGGGATCTCCTCGTAGCGGTACTCCCTGAAGATGGCCAGGGGCGCCGCCAGGACGGCGGACAGAGTCCAGGTGAGCGCCATGATGAGGAAGCTGCAGCGCCAGGTGAGGCGCTGGCCCAGGTGGAAGACGATGCAGCGGTATCGCTCCAAGGCGATGACCGTCAGGGTCAGGATGGACACGTGCACGCTCAGCGCCTGGGCGAAGGGCACCATGTGGCACAGCACGGCCCCGAACTTCCACTCGTCCAGCAGGGTGTAGACCAGCGTGAAGGGCAAGCACAGAGTGTCCACCAGAAGGTCCGCCAACGCCAGGTTAGCTATGAAGAAGTTGGTCACCGTCCGCATGGTTCTGTAGCGGATGATCATGTAGATGACCAGAGCGTTGCCCAGCAAGCCCAGCAGGATAATGAGGGAGTAGGCTAAGATCAGCGTGATCTGCACGCCCAGGTGCTTGGTGATGTCGGTGTGGAAGCCAGGTCTGAGAAGATCCATGCTGTTGTTGCCCAGAATCCCACGGTACCAGTGGGAGGAATCCGTTTCACTGGCCTCCCCCTCGTCTGTGTTATTGGGTGGATCTGTGGGGCTCATTTTATCTGTAGATATGGGGATCCGGGCAATCCAAACACCTGAGGAGAGAAACCAGACGAGAGGGAATACAATTTAGTATAGACTGACCTGACCCGGAGGCTACTGTAAGCAACAAGATAGGAAGAAAATAACAATGACAAAACACATGGGCTCTGGCTCGAGCCCGAATTACTGTCACGCACTGAAAATAACGGATCTACAAGCTCACAAGCAATGCGTCCGCGACTTGTTGTGAGCTTGTGGATTGGCTATTTTTGACGCCGTGCAAGGAAGAATCTCCCTCGTCCCCTGTCCCATTTGCTCTCACATTCCACTGTACCATGCTCACCATCACTCAGTGAAATTTATATAATTCATGAACAATGTGCATTCCTAGCTTGGCCTGTTTAAATAGACAACGTGAAGTTATCGCTGAGGTATTTAACAGAGACATGGCATTTATTTTCAAGTGGGTTTGGGCTTTGTCTCTTGCAGTCGTGTGTGTGACAGCGCCACGTGGTCCATATCCATGTTTTAATTAAATGTGCCAAAAACTGTTTGCAAAATGGTTTCGTTGATCTATTCATATCCTGTGACCAAAACTAGCCTCAGTTGTAAATGCCACACTTTTATTATAGGGATCTGATTGTTTTCGCCGGAAAAAAGAAAAGAATAAAAAAGATAAGAGCAATTCACAGATGTGTGGAGCAATTATTAAAACACTCATCCATGATTGGATTGAGGAAGTGGATTTGCCGCAATGCTGGGAAGGTTAGAGATTAAAAAAAAAAAGAGAATCTAAACTAAAGTATATCGCAGCTCTCTTGGTTTCACCATTGTTCACTGACACTTGACTGTGTATAGAGAAAGCCAACAACGCTATCAGCACACTAGCACATGTGGTGTTTAAAATACCATCATAAGAACGCAGGCTGAAAAGGAGCACGCAGGTAGCACAATGTACCAGAGCCCGTATTGTTCCTGTCAGGACACTCTGTGTCTGTGGCTCACAAAGGGAATTATTAAGTTGTCATCCTCTTTTATGTTTTCTTTTCGTACATTTTCCACAACTTGAAACCTACAGTAAACTACAGTAAAACAGCCGATCTACAAGCTCACAACGTGGCTAGAGATTTGGGGAAAAAGAGCGGACCAAGTACAGGGCTCAGATAATTTTTTAGAGAGTTTAAGTGGTTAATATCTTAATGCATTTTTAATGATTATTTTTGGGGACAATATATGCTCCTTTTAGTTTGAGTGAGGGGAGAGATGGGAGATGCGAAACACGACGGGTCCCTGTAACCCGTAAAGGAGCACATGCTCATGGCACCAGACACCCCAAGTTGTCATCCTTGTTTCTGACAGTCAAACGATGGTAGGCTACTTCAGTGAAGAATCCCCTCTCAAGGGGTAAGGGAGTTTTCACATGAGAGAGAGAGAGGGTGTAAGGGAATAACTGCAGTTACTCCATTACACCCTCTCTCATCATCAGTCTGTCTGTCTGTGCTGCTGAAAACAAAGAGCAGAGGTAGTTGGATATATTCTCAAAATAATGATTTGGTCCTGGACAGTGATCCTCAAACAAGATTTGTCAATTAAAAAAACACAAAAAACAAGCTCTGAGTTTGTTGATCTGCTATTTTTGAATATCCAAAGTATAAAATAGGGTTAATGTGGTTAAACCAGGGTTAGGATTAGGGTTAGAAATGACATGAGATACATTTCCAGAGACCCCCTGCTGTGGCTCTTGTTCGTGTATTTCTGAACATTTACTTTGGAGACATATAGAGCCGAGAGAGGTCATCTGCTTGGTGATAGACACTATGGGTCCTTTGGGGTCGGTGTATTTTTGACAGGTCGTCCCAAAAAACTATGGTGACTTTAGTGACTGAACATGCACAGCCTCATTGCCTGCTGTCTTAGCTGAGTGGTCTTTTTTGTAGTTTGAGTTCGTTACCTCACAATTTGTCTGTCATTGCAGAAACCTCTTATCTCCGTATTTTGGGGTTTTTCCTTTCCGTAAATTAACATCGTCATACCACAATGTCACACAAAAGTAGCAAAAAATTACTGAGCTTTAGATCTGCTATTTTTGGCTGTTTTTTATTTGAATCCTGAAACGTAACAGTTTTGCACATATGAGGTTTCCACCGGACAGAGATGCTACTTTCAGGTTTTAACCACTTAAGCCCTCTATTCTTATTAAAAAAATAGACCTGAATTACGAATGCACTTCTACAAGCTCGGTGTGAGCTTGCAGATCCGCTATTTTGGGTGAACGTTCATGCTGGGGTTAAAGTGTTTAAGAAGCAAATAGGTTTAAACAACAGTATGGTCTATCAGTGTATATATCTGTATATGCATGTGTGTGGGGTACACATGCGTGTAATAATAATTAGACCTATTTGATCCCACAGGGGGAATTCAGTTTTCAGCTTCACCCATGCTAAAATTGCTGCCCAAGTCAGTTAGACGGAGCGAGCGCAGGGGAGGAGCAGTTAGGGGTTAAGTGTCTTGCTCAGGGACACCTCGACACATTGTATATCGGGAATCAACCTGGGATCTTCTGCTGCCCATGCAGCCTCTATAACCAGTTCAGCAATGGTAACTATGGTGTGAGTGTGTGTGTGTGTGTGTGTGTGTGTGTGCACACGCAGTGGTGTAAAGTAACTGCTTAAGTACAATTGTGAGGTATTTTTACCTTCTTCATTATTTCCAATTTTCAATACTTCTACTTCTACTTCTACTCCAGTACATCTCAGAGGCAAATATTGTAGTTTTTTTCTCCACTACAATTATTTGACAGCTTTAGTTACTAGTTACTTTTTAGATTATTATCACAAAACATACATTAACCACTTCAGCCCTATACACATTCCGGCCATTTGAAAATAGACGATCTACAAGCTCACAAAGCATCGCGATGCGACGCATTGTGAGCTTGTAGATCTGCTATTTTCAAAAGATGTTTATACGTTCTGAACTTGTGAAATGGGACATTCCTTGTAATGAGCACTTTTTAACTTTTGGTACTTTAAGTATAT
Source organism: Gymnoscopelus braueri (assembly GCF_963280865.1). Lineage (NCBI taxonomy): Eukaryota > Metazoa > Chordata > Actinopteri > Myctophiformes > Myctophidae > Gymnoscopelus > Gymnoscopelus braueri. The sequence continues at coordinate 1,779,401 of NC_137622.1, read as the reverse complement.
TTTGTGTATAACAGATGAAAAAAGGAAAAGCATTCAACAACTGCCATACACAACTACCCACCCCCATGGTAAAACAACATAAAAATGTCAGGTGCCACCATGAGAGCCTGAAGAAAATAGCAGATTACAAACAGTTAATCATGCAATGACTTGTGGAAAAATAGACAAATGAGATAAGTATAGGCTATACTGCTAATGTCATACACCTCTGACTGACTGCATCTCATCTATCAGTCACAAAAAGCTGCAATCTACATCATTATGCAATATGAATTCATCAAGACACAAATGCAAGGGGTGTGTGTGTGTGTGTGTGTGTGTGTGTGTGTGTGTGTGCTCGCGCGTGTGCGTGTGCGTGGGTGTGCGTGTTACACTGACATAAAGGTCATCCATTTTTGACGTTTTAATCCATTTCTGATATATCTGCTAATAATATAACATTTATATATTTTATATATATATTGATATATTTTGAACATATTTTATTATTGCTTCTCCATTATACAGAGATAAAGGGGGGAAGCAAGGAGAAAAAAGGGGAATACAAATGTACACCTGTACTTCTGTAAATGTAGGCTACTTATAATTTTCCCTAATACAAATATTTTATAAAAATAATGTTTCATTTGAGGCAAGCCTGTGCCACATAAAATGTCAATCCCAACACTGGATAGATCTCTTACACACACACACACACACACACACACACACACACACACACACACACACACACACACACCTGCTAAACCAACAAACGAGCGAACTGATCGGCGACGCACTGCCGTGGATTCACTGTTCGTTTTAAAAGGTTCTGTATGTCTAGTGTCTCCTCCTTCGTGCGTAAAACCTCTCACTTTACTATATATTTAGCTGTCAGTTAATGCCAAGTTTAACTGAACTCTTCAAGTCAATGCGATCGATACAAAGTGATGCAGAGAGCGGGTTTGTGTAGCCCTCGTCACAGTGTTGCGTGCGTGATTTGCGCACTCCACGATCCTCATCCAAATTACGCATCATCGTTCATACTTTCCAGTGGAAACGGATACATTTTAAAGTCATTGTCTGGCGAGTCAACGATCAAACAAGATGCATCTAAAAGTAAAACTAATAAAAGACTTTAAGGTCTACGGTGACAACATTGATATAATAATGGACTCACCTCTTCTGCTTTATAGATCCTTTGGTAAGCGAGTCTTCATTTGACCAGCGGTGAGAGCAGGCTGGGAAATGCTGGAGCTCCTCCCAGGCGTCAGGCAGCGCGCATATACAGCGGTGAGCAGTGGTGGGAATTCGTACTCACATGTTTTACTTAAGTAAAAGTATCAATGCTGCGATGAAATAGGCCTACTCTGTTAGAAGTTTTTTTTTTAAAGTCCGGAATTCAAAATGTACTTGAGTAAAAGTACTAACGTATTGGCATCAACATGTACTTAAAGTAGGCTACCTAAAGTAAAAGTACTCATCATCCAGAATGTCCCGTTTCACAAGTTCAAACTGTGTAAAAAATATTTTGAAAATAGCAGATCTGCTTGTAGATCGGCTATTTTCAAATGGCCGAATTGTAGGGCTGAAGTAGGCAATGTATGTTTTGTAATAATGATAAAAATCGACAATAAAGCAACTAGTAACTACAGTTTTCAAATAATTTTTGTGGAGTAAAAGTACAATATTTGCCTTTGAGATGTAGTGGAGTAGAAGTAAAAGTATTGAAAATAGGAAATACTCCAGTAAAGTAAAAATACCTAAACATTTAGTAAATGTATTGAGTTACTTTACACCACTGGATACTCATAATTATGACCACTGATTTCATAAGCATTATATAGCAAATGTGTCACACAATTTTGAATGGCTCATTGTGGAATTAACATTCTTATTTCCTTCAAGTTTTATTTGCTTTTTTCCCCGAACTTTAATGTCTGTTTTTCTTTTCTTTTTTTATAGTCACTCAACAGCATACTACATGGACTTTGGATTATCACCTGAGCTGTGAATCTCATTCTCACATAACCAAGTGCATGCAAACATATCAACTCAGTCACAAATAATCTATTCTATTCAAATGGTGTTACAAATAAACAACTTAAAGTCTGTCAACGTTCACTGGTTCGGTTCCTAAGCAGGATTAGCTAGCTATTAAAAAAGAAAAATACTAATTATTACTAATACTGTGATTGTGATTATTTTACAATATTTTATACTTTGTCCCACAACGGGTGTGTGTGTGTGTGTGTGTGTGTGTGTGTGTGTGTGTGTGTGTGTGTGTGTGTGCGTGTGTGTGTGTGTGTGTGTGTGTGTGTGTGTGCGTGTGCGTGCGCACACGCGAAAGAACGTTTATCTAAGACTAGTTTATATGTTTAAATCTTTTGACCATCTTACCACCTGCCGTACCACATCATTTTAGTGAGGCCCTTGAGACATGAGGGCAGCTGGAAATAGACAAGCAAAAGGATTTCTGTTTGACTGCAACATAGATTACCGCTATTGATTGTTTCAGAGTCACAATCCACCACCAACTGATGCTTTCCATTACGATGGCGGTCTTCTAGTCCACTGGTTCTCAACGTGGGATCAGGGGACCCCCAGAGGTCATGGGGGGGGTGTCCAGCCAGGGGGTCGCCAGCTACATGATTGATAGCTAGGAATAGGAACTAAATGGACCTTTACAGGCCTGTTATAACATGTACGAATGTAACCAAATGTTACATTTAGAGTTACGTTAAGACTTTACAGTGTAGATTGGGCTCCCAGAGATAAGGATGCACGATTAATCGGTGAAAAAGCTTTTTGTGATGACGAAGGCTGTAGATTCAATCAGTGTTTACTGAAGAAGCTTTCAGAAGGATAGTTGGAAAAATGTTAAATAGAAATACTACAATTACATGGTTTGAACTATGTGCATCAGTAGGCCTTATAAATCAGGTAATAAGAAGAAGGCACTGTTTAGCACTCAGCATCACAGTTTACTGAATAACAAGTGTAAGGTCAACCGTACCAGAAACTTGTATTGCAATATCATATCAAAGTGGTTGTCCTTGAGGTTTTAAAATCACTCCTCTAGTTCTGTATCCTTACAGGTCCTTCAAGCTGCCTGAAGCCTCCTACTAGACTTTTCACATTCATTACAAATGCTTGTTTCTGGAGCCTCTTATGCTGAACACCACTTTCTACATTCATTACAAATGCTTGCTTCTGTCGCACAAAATTCCCTGAAAAGAAGCTATTTAGAGCAGTGGTGAGAATCACTTCTTGTCCTCTTGACTCCAATTTGCAAGCTCCACTCAACCCATTAGTTCTGTGGATATAGCTTTATAGGATACATAGGTAGTTCTGCACGATGTACATTACAGTCAGAATCAGAAACAGCACTCATTTATTGGCAGATGTGTGTACCAGGAATAATGACTTGGTGTACAGCAGCCTCCTCACATGAGTTAAAGGAGCTACACCATGAATTTAAAAAAAATATTTGATATTTAATATCATATGGTGTATGTCCCTCACACCTTTTTCAAAAGGTTTGAGCCTAAATCATCACTCAGATATACTCATCCCAAGTCAATTGTCTCTGGCTTATACAGCACTTTCAGCTGCAATACCAAAACGTCCTCTTGGGCAGGGGGGGGCTACTGAGCAATTCTGTCTGTTAATAAAAACAAATATTAAAAAAAATTATTAAAAAGAAGAAAAAAAAAAATGGAAAAATTCTGCATAAAAAGACGCATCTAAGAAAAATACAAAATCGAAAAAAAAACACTTTGAACATTTTTGAACAATTCCACCAAGTGTTTGAGGTGCCTGTTTCACCCACTTCCGGGGGGCGGAGCCAAAATCCGAGCCCGAAGTATTTGTTCGTAGACCCCCACTTAGGGGGAGTAGAAAAAGTTTCGGAGCGATTCGGGCACTTTTCATTTAACATTGGGTTTGCCATCATTAATGTTTATGACATCATAAACATTTCCATTCTGAGATCGCCTGTTCAGACACGCCCATTCTGGAAATCCATGAAATGAGAAGGAATGACTGAATTTAAAAAAAAAACATTTTTTTGGGTACAAGAGACACTGGGGACCCCAAAAAATACAAAAAAACAAGAAAAAAGTGATTTTCATGGTGTAGACCCTTTAAGCAGATCGATGACACACAGGCAAGGACGGATTAAGAAATACAGGGGCCCCTGCGTCTATAATCCGCCCATGCACACAGGACAGACAAGTTCAATTACAAAGTACAAATAACATGATTTTAGTCTGTAATCAGAGAGAGAGTATAGGGGGGTATAGGGGTGGAGGGATTTTTCCAGAGGTTTCCAGGGGACATCTTTTTTCATTGTGCTGTTGGGCTGTTCCGGTAGGAGACACAAAGGAGACTCTTGTGTCTCCGCTGCCGGTCATCAAATTATTTGGCTTAGGAAAGCGACAAAAACGAAAAATATATCCATGAATTCAAGTCTCCATGGGGAGTCATTTTGGGGGTGTGAATGAAAACGAATCTTTCAAGGTTTTATAGAAATAAATGATGAAAAAGGTAGTGCACGCACATCCGTTGGCCCAGGTGCGTAGACAAACAAAGTATAATGAAAAAGAATAAAGTCTGCACACTGGTGGTTATATATGTTATATACTGTATGTCCTGATGAAGGCCTGAACAGGCCGAAACGTTGACGAGCAATACATTCTGGAGCTTTTTGCAACCACCAGTGTGCAGACTTTATAGAAATAAATACCATGAATTGTTTTTACATTCATTTTGTAATGTTAATGCTACTGTATATTAGCAATTGAATCTCTGTGTTTTGTCAATTATTTGGGGGCCCATTTGTAATATCCTGACAGCCCACCAGTGAACCCCGGGTCACAGGTTGGGAATCGCTGGACTAGGTGTCCGGAAGACATAAGAGCAAGTGTGCAAAAACATAGTAAGCAACAGTAGGAAATACAATTGAGAGCATTCATTGATTTAATAATAATAACAGCTTGCATTTATATAGTGCCTTTCATGAACCCAAGGACGCTTTACATCACAAACAATGAACAACCAACAAACAACACAATCAAACAAAACAACAAACAGCTATTTGCCATAAGCCTGAGAGAATGGGTGTCTTTTCAAGGCAGCCTTAATAGAGTCCAGTGGTGGAGCAATGGCCAATCTCCATTGGGATTTAGCTAATTAAAGAGAGCTCAGGGGCTAGCCTCCAGCATAATATCATTAAATAGAGAATACACCTGCATAGACTGCCTACCTGAGAAGGACTGTCCATGCAGCGATCTCTCCTTTTCCGTTTTCATCTCAAACTTTCTTCTCAAACCTTTTTCATTTCAAGGACACCTCCAGTTTTCACAATGATGCTACAAGTGGGATTTAGCTGTGACTTTTTGTGCAACATGTTTAAAGTTGTGGACTACCTCCAAACAAACGAGGCCTCATGTCCCCCTGTCATCTTTGGCACCCTCCAAGGGGGGCTCGGACCCCAGGTTGGGAAACACTGATAATGCATTAGGCCACGGACCCCCTTTGATACAAATGTTTTATCTCTGGGTCCCCAATGCAAACTGTAAAAGCGTCAGTGTTTGTTCAACTCTGAGAGGGTACAAATGTAACCGGTCCGTTTGGTTCCATTCGTACACTCTCGGAGTCACAGACCTGTAAGTGTCCATTTGGACCCCTGGTGGTCCCCAGACCCGATGTTGAGAAACACTGTTCTGCATGTTTGTTTATTTCTTTCTGAAGGTACTTGTGCCAATGATGATCTGAAATGACAATGATCATAGACCATGGCGTCCTCATGTCACCTGCCCTGCCATGCATAAAATGAGTCTATTCTCTCTCTCTCTCTCTCTCTCTCGCCTTCATTTTCAGCCACGTTTCTCATGGGCGATAGAAAGAGAATAGAATAGAATTCCTATTGTTCTCAGCAGCCTGGCATTTCTCAGAGGTTAAACCTGACAGGAGCATGCAGCACACACACTGACACCACGGTAAACAAGCCCTTTAGCTACTAATTAAAAATATTGTGTTGTATGGACAAGACCTGGGTGCCAACTCCCTTCATGTGGCCCATGTCTGCCCTACGTTTCCCGTCTTTACACTCCTGTCTAAATAAAGCATAAAATGCAAAGTATATATATGTACACAAAATAATTAAATAATAATAATAATCTTTAAATAATTAAACATTGACAGCCTGTGAAGTTTGCGTATTCATTTCCCAGGATAAACATTTGTTTTAGAGATGCTATCAATTATCTGCACTGGCATTTCGCCAGCTGGCAGGATAAAGAGGCAATTAAGACACCCGCCCACCCCCCCCGGTTAGAGGTGGCAAACTGACAGGTGAGCAACCATCTGTAACGATTCAAAGTGTAACCTGAGCTGAACCCGAACTACTGATGAAGTTACACACAGGGCTGTCACAACCATGACAGTTTGGTTGACGATTAATTGCCATGCAAAACAATTGCGATTAATGTTTTAATTGTGTTTTTGGCACTGAACATTGGAACATGTATACATAAAAAAACACACACATTTCTTCGTAGGCTTCGTAAACAAAAATTGCACAGGGCAGATATGAAAAATCACTTATACAAAGAGATGACTGGCATATTTAATACTTTTATGCAGTATAGGCTACTTTAAAAAAAAACATTGTTATAGTGGCAATAGCTGAGCTAGAAACTTTGTTTGGTTTGAAAATGTTACAGCTCTATATTCTGATAGTAATCCAGAGTGTTTGTTCAGTAACAGCGGTCTTCCTGTCTCTCCAGGTCTTTAATAACATAAAAGATTTTTCAGGTGGGTCATCAATTACGTCCAACCAGAAAGAACCCATTTTTTATCAGCTTAAATTTGATAGTAGCCTATTCCAATTAAAATGTTGTCTATTGCATTTCTTTGTGTCATCACTTCCAATTTCACGTTATCCTGTATGAGTTTTCTTTCCTGATTGGATCAAAGGTTTACTAAATAGCTGGAGGAGACAGAGAGGCCCCTGCTGTTACTGAACAAATACTCTACAGTATATAGCAATGATTGCTATCAGAATATAGAGCTATTTAACACTTATATTAAAAGTAAAAAGAAATCACTTACTGCATACTTTAATACTTTTCACAGCAGCTTCTTTCTTCTCATCTCCTCTATAGAGAAAGAAAAGAAAGAAGTTATTCTCACCAGGACAGGAATTTCATGGAGGCCATTAAGGCCATGGCCACCCAACCCACTCAGTTTGGCCTTCTGCCCTTCAAAAAACATCTACCCTGAGGCCTTGATGCCCTGCCAGCAATGTCCCAGCTGATTTCACCGTTTTCTCCTCTGCTTCTTTCTGTTTAAAAAAAAAGAAGAAGACACCATTAATGTATCCTGCAGTACTTTGTCTTACTCTGTATCTGTAACTTTAACTGCAGTGCTGCCTTCTGGCAATTGAATTTCCCCCGCAAGATCAATAAAGGTCTATACTGTATATCTATCTTTCCAGACTCTCTTTCCAAACTCCCCCTGACACACTGATCCATGACAAAAAATGGGAGACAAAACATAAAGGATTAAATTAAATTACTTGTATTTAAATAAAAACGATACAAACTATAAGATAAATTAAACGGGATGTGATCAATTAGTTGTATTTAGTAGTGTGACAATGAGTTGTAGTCATGTGTGAAAGTGGAGTTAAGGCAGTGGTTCTCAAAGTTCCTTGAGGATGTTCCAAATGGATCATTACAGGTCTGTAACTCTGACAGTGGACAAATGGAACCAAATGGACCCCTTATGGGTTAATTTGGTTCCATTTTGTACACTGTCAGAGTTATGGGGGTCCTTGAAATTAAAAGAGTTTGAGAACCACTGGTTTACCAAAATAAACCAAAAGCAACCAAACAAATGACTCTGGTCAGCCTGCTAAAATACTCCAGGGCAGGGTTTCCCAAACAATGGGTCGGGAGCCATTTTTGGGTCACGGACCCATTTTTATGAGTAAATATTCAATTTTTGTGTATCTTTCCCACAAAAAGTTTTTGACCTAGCATCAAGGTATTGAACTCTACAGCATTGGTTCTCAAAGTGGGGTCCGGGGACCCCCAGGGGTCCTTGGTGGGGTACCAGGGGGTCTCCAGCAAAATTAGTTAATATAGTGTCACAATCATTTTAACCACTTTAACCATATTGTATACGTGCTATTCAAAAATAGCAGATATACAAGCTTGTAGATCTGCTATTTTTGAAAAATCCCTGGCACAAAAATATTTTTGAAATGGGGGTCCGCAGCCAAATGCATATCATTTTGGGGGTCCTTGACATGAAAAAGTTTGGGAACCACTGCTCTACAGTGTTGTTAGCTCCACAGTCACGCGTACGTACATAGGTGGTGGCTCCTGGCTGTGCCTTGGGTTGACCACACACACAAGCCCAATGGGAGAACAGACAAGACAAAACAGACAAACAAACAAACACTGATGACCACAAGCCGAGTGGACGGTTCATCCCACACACCCCATCGTCATCTTGAAATGAGTCCAGTGATTCTGATTAGTCCAGGGCTCAGCATGTATGAACCTTTTGGCTCAGGAGATTGTAATACATTACACAATTCATGAAATAAACAGCTTTACTCCCGATGATAGTCATGCTTTGTATTATAATGTTTATTATCCTAACCCTTACATGAATTATTTCCATGATCTTAAAATCAACTAAAAACTGTTTTAATTGATGGCCTTACTGCCCCCATGGCATTTGATATTTGTGCCATACAACTACATGCAATCACCACATGATGCACTCACATCTGGCAGGTCGCCTATACCAGATTTGATACATTGATTGGCGAGGCAGAGAAAAGTTGTGAATGATTAAAGTCCACTGTACTCTCAGGTCCTGCATTATATGCCACCTATAGCTAATTCAAAAGTCCCATCATGATAAATCTCAAGAAATGTAAAAAGAAAAAGATGAGTCCAGGCATTTTGTTACATAATTCACATAATATAACTAAAGATCATAAATGATAAAGAGCCACCTCCCTGACAGAAAGCAGAAGTGATTTAAAAAGAGTTTTTAATGGGACCCAGGGGCCGTGTATAAATCCCATGTTCCAGAGGGACGGTCACGATGAGATTGGCTCGGTTGCCGGACGTGTGTTAAACCTCCCGTGTCACTCACTGTTAAAATGCACTTACATTTTGAGGTAAAATGTTGTTTTGCCTTGTTGTCTGTTTTGATTGGTTGATTGAATACTTTATTAACAGTTTGCAAAAAGTACAGCGGTACGATTATACAATGAAGCTAAGAGGATAAGTTAACACAAACCCTTTATGTAAAGCAACTTTGAGTACTTAGAAAATATAGGCTATAGGCTATAAATCTGAGCTATTATTATTATTATTATTATTATTATTATTATTATTAAAAAGGTCTGAGGGCTTGTTTCTATGTTGTCAGTCAGATAGACTGTATTATGTTGTTTTAACTCCATATATTGGCACACTTGTTACTACGAAATTAAAAAAAAAATACTTTAAAAAAGTATGACTTAAAGTCATTTTACATTATTCAAATCAAATCAAAATTCTTCTGTTCAGGTCAATGGCTTGATCTGTTTCTAGGCAACCACAATTCAGCCAATCACAGCGGCAGCGTCCCTCCGGGCTATGGGGCTGAGGACTGTAGTCTGTACACAGTGTTCCTTGTCCTGTTCCGGGACCGACAAGAAAGCAGCACCAAAACAAAGCAGGTGGTCAGAAACTTTGAAGTGTCGCCATTCTGGGCCCTAAAAACACACACCTCGGCCAACGGCAACACACAACGTAAGTTCAATTAATGCGTTCATTAGTTCATTAATTGTATATTCACCTTTTCACGTAAAAAAATGTAATAAAAAAAAACGCTGTCAGACAGCAGCAAGGCAGGCAGGCAGCGATGCAAAAAAAAGGGGGCAAAAAAGCAGATCTACAAGCTCACAACTTGTCGCGGATGTGTTGGGTTGTGAGCTTGTAGATTTGCTATCTTTTGGGGGCCGCGCGACACCGCCGCCGTCCTACGTACGACGAAGTATAGATCTGTCATCATGACTGGACTGGGTTTTGCATGGAAGCGAAACTATAGAAATGTTCCTAAAAAACGTGACAGTAGGAGAAGTTACTTTTATAAGATTATAATGTCTCGTGGTCTGTCACTTGACAGACACCCCCCCCTTACCCCCCACAAGCTGATTAACATTAACCCCCTCAGAAAAGGAGCATTATAGTTATTATCATAGCTTTTTTTGTTGACCAGTGATCACCCAACAAGTTATTGTAGTATTCAGTGGTGGAAAAAGTACTACATTTTTGCAGAATGTAATTTTCAAAGACATCTTTTGAAAATGGCAGATCTACAAGCTCACAATGTGTCACATGATCGTGAGCTTGTAGCTCTGCTATATTCAAATGGCCGAAAAATGTAGGTGGTTACAAAGTAACTAGTAACTAAAGTTTTCAAATAATTATAGTGGAGTAAAAGTACAATATTTGTCTCTGAGATGTAGTGGAGTAGAAGTAAAGGTCCAGTAAAGTAAAGATTCCTCAGATTTGTACTTAAGTACAGTACTTGAGTACATGTACTTAGTTACTTTCCACCACTGGTAGTATTTATTATAGTGGTGGACAAAGTACCTGAACCCCAGTTCTTTAGTTAAAGTATACTGTAGACTGTAGAGACTCCTGGTCAAATGTTACTCAACTAGCTGCAAGTGAAAGTTAATCGCTCAGGAAAATATGTTATACTTGACTTAAAGTACTGGAGTATACTTGCTTTTTTTTTCAAGTGTTCAAATGTACGTGCTTATTCAAAAGTGCAAATTACAAAGTACATTTTCTTTTTAGAGTCAATGCAATGCGCTATTGAAATAGATATTACATTTTCCAAAATAATCGTGAAAAATAGCTGATCTACAAGCTTATCTCACATTTTCAGCTTGTAGATCGGCTATTTCCACTATATTTGAAACAGAGCTCAAGTGGTTAATTCATATTGTTCTTTTTCCCTTACAAAAATGTGTCAAAAGTAGTCAAAAGTACAATATTTGTCTTTGAAATGTGGTGGAGTGAAAGTCTCCCAAGTATCCGAAAATACAAATACTCAAGTGAAGTACAGACGGACAGTAAAAAATATAAAAAAAGTATTACTTGCACTTGCTATCAGTACTAGTCTTAAAAGTGTCTATTCAGAAATAAGCGAGAACTTTGCCTAGTATAATCTAATTTAGTCAACAACAGGAAGTTGCTGTGTGTTGTTCAAATAGCTGTTTGCTCAGCCATGTCAGCTGACTGGGCAATTCTTCTCCTGTCTCTGCCAACACTGTCTCTTTCAATTCATCAATGTTGAGGAAACATTAGACTGTCTGACTTCAAAAGTTATGCTATTTTCTATCCCACCCCCCAATTCGTGTGTCCGGGACAGGTGTAAGGAAGGGTTAAAATGAACCCTGTGTGTCACATTTCTAGCATGGTACCTGGCAGAATCTTAAAATACACACTTCAAAAATAAAATCCACCCTATGCACGTGGAGGACCACTCTTTCCAGCTAGACCAGTGGTTCTCAACCAGTGGTCCTTGAGGGGGTTCCAGGTGGTCCCCAGGTAAATGATGGAGAGTTGGGATTATTGTTAACATCTGCATAACTTAATTTACAAGAAGTCTACACAATTAGAGAATGTAGATTAATTGTTATTTTGATCAACGTTTGACTGTTATCTCCTATGTTACCGACATCAATACAGCATGGAATTGTGGACAAAATCGTATCCAACGATAACAAAATAGTCTTGGGTCTGAGAGTCTAAATCTCATCAAACAGTGGTTCCGTGGCTCAAATGCCGAATAAATAATGGACCTTGATATGAAAAGGGTTGAAAACCACTGATCTAGACTAATCTCTCTCTAAACATTCGCTTCATCAGTGTCGAGGAAAGACCCCGGACTTTGGGCCCCCGCGACATCATGGCTTCTGCCGCCGCCGCCTCCGCGCCCCCGAGCCAAAAGGGCAGCAGCCTGCGCGAGGACCTGACGTGCGCCATCTGCTGCGACCTGTTCAGGGAGCCCGTGATGCTGGCGTGCATGCACCACTTCTGCAAGGCCTGCATCTCGCGCTACTGGAGAGGGGCGCACGGGCCCGTGAGCTGCCCGCAGTGCCGCAAGGAGTTCAGCAGCAAGCAGTTCCAGACCAACTACCTGGTGTCGGCCATGGTGGACAAGGTCAGGGCCAGCACGTCCGAGAGCTACGTCAAGAACCTACAGGTGGGTGTTCACGTGTCCTCTTGGTTCTCTGGTGCTTCATTCTAGGGTTGGGAACCCGGATAAGGGTCCATTTGGTTCCATTTGTACACTCTGAGTTACAGACCTGTATGTCTCAGTGTTACAGACCTGTAATGGTCCATTTGTAACGCCCTATAGCAATCGTTAAAGGGAACCGTTAAAGAATGGGACCGTTAAGAGGGAATCGCTAAGGAACTGGAAACGTTATCCCTACCCTACTGTATTCCTCATCCAAGTTTATTCTTTTTTTTTTACCCCTAGTTGTATCTGTGTTTCATAACTGCGGTACTGCCATGACGACTGAATCTCCCCAAAGGGATCAATAGGAGGTCTATCTATCCTCTGGTCTTGTTTACAAGCGTCTTAGGCCGAATTTGCGCCAACAGCGGCAGTGGTTTGCCGTTAAATGTTTAGTGTTTTTCCGTTAAATGGATGTGTCCACTCCAAAACATCTGAAACATCCACCTCACCTTCGCGTTTACATCTAATTCAGAGCAGACCACAGCCTGCTTCTCATTGGTTGCCGCCTTGTCTCGACCACCAACCTCAGTGGAAAAAGTTGAACTTCTCTCAACTTGTTTTGCACCACTTTTTGCTGTCTCTGCCTCCAGTTGCAACGAATCATTGCTCTCCATAGGCAGTGTATGGAAGCACGCTGTTTTCTCAGAACAAGGAAGCGGACGAAAAGTTAAAAGTATTAGGCTCAGGTTTATTATTTCAGCAACTTTGTTCATGTGTCAGATACACATAAAATGTTAATTACAGCAATGGTAATAATATCATTATGTGAAGTTGGCACTTGGCAGACCGCTTACAGGGGGCCATAACCCTAATCTATACAGTATAGTTCATCATACAATGGCAGCAAAAATGGCCAGTCTACTCTACAAGCTTACAATGTGTCGCATCGCGATGCCTTCTGAGCTTGTAGATCAGCTATTGAGCTTGTAGATTCGCTAATTGTGAAGTTTTGAAAAGTGTCGCGACTCGCGTGTAATGACATTCCCAAAATAGGCATGTCAGGTTGATAGTGGTTATCATAATAACGAAGAGTGTCAGATGAGCTTTTGAGTGAAAAAAGTAATGCAGTTGTTATTTTGGTCAGAGTCCAGAATGGATGATATCAGAAGTGTGAAATTGCTCAAACAGGCTCATTGTGACTCTACTTATCACAACTTGCTCTTTAGAATGGCTTGGACCAAAGGTCAGCCTCCTCTCCCTTTTGATATGACTTTAAATGAGGGGCAATATGGCTTATCAACAGTAAGGATCCAAGTGCAAATCAATGTTTACCAATTTGCTTCTAGTTTCATTGTCTCCGATAAATTCTCTTACGAGTGCATTGCTATTATGAGAGGGCCTTAGCCCAGTAGTAACTGACTTATAACTGATATATAGTTATACTATCAGCTATCAGGGCTCCGGACATTGTGTGAGTGAAACAGACATAAAGCGCTTGGAGGCCAGCCTACTGAATGACATCAGTACTCTATGGTGTCAGCTGTTTTTAACTATGACTTCCAGTATAAAGAAATCATTTAAAAAAGTTAAATATTAAAGGATAAAACATTTCCAAAAGTGTTACCATGTAACCACCCCCAATCAACACACAGCCTGTGGAAAGTTTCATTAAACAGGCGTGCATAGAAGACAGACAGACAGACAGACAGACATACTGTACACAGAGACAACTTCATCTTCAACCCACAGAAGGTGCAATTCCAAATTCCATACATCACTCTAATGAGTTAAAAACGTAGATTGGTGCTTCTAGGATCAATGGGAACCAAAACATGAAAAAGAGGAGAGGGCGTCAAATCAAGGTACTTTAATCATGTTTACAAAAAGTTTTAAAAGCCAGCATGTTTCGACCAGCAACTGGTCTTCATCAGGGCAAGTATATCACATATTACTTAGTATCTTACATGTAGTATAACTTTTATTGCTGAATTATACCTTGTATACTATCACGTTGGACATTGTTTGCACAGTTTGTCAGAGTCTGTCACACCGAACATTTCACTGCACATACATGTATGAGAGCATGTGGCAAATACAATCTTTAAATGGTGATTTTAGAATCTTCGTGTTTTTGTCATCAGAAACAAATGAAGGATTCACTGGAGAGCCATCGGCTGAAGAGGGAGGACTTCATGAACGTGATCCGCCGGGACAAAGACAAGATGGACGCCATAAAGGTACACTCCTCCACCAATCCCTGGCGAGCGCAGCACTTAACAGATAAGAATTCACATATCGCTCCTAATGGCTGCAATATGCCTATGTGCATAGTTGGGTGGTGTTTGCAGATGTAGTACTGCAAGTCACTCTGTTTGCTTTTCATATCTGCGAAGCACAATGTTCTTATACAGCAGATGCAGACTGTAAGTACTTTTTTCTTTATTTGGACTGGGTTGTGCCATCACTGATGCATTCCTGCCAGTTTTGTGGCAGAGTAGCGCGTTTGTTAGCAGTAGCAAGTTTGTATTTAGAGCGTTACTAGCTACAGTACATTACCAGTCATGAATGTACATTCTATAAGCTTGCTGAATTAGAAACCAACTTGTTTTGTGTACAGTTCGGTGATAAGTTAAGTCAGGGACTAGGGTGGCCACCAGCAGGACCTCAGAAAGGAGGACACTTTTCCGGGCACACTGTGTGGGACCCCCAAATTGATATGTATTTAGCCGCGGACCCCCTTCTCAAAATATTTTGTGCCAGGGACCCACATAGACCCCTAGATTTTTCCAGGTTTGTAATATTACACTACAATCTACAAGCTCATAGCATGTAGATTGGCTATTTTTACCCGCTTAGCGAAAGCTGCGGGTCTATGAAGAGGCAGACCTACGACTCATCATTCGACAAATTTGCATTCGACAGATTCATTTGCATTCGACAGATTTGTTCGACAGATTTGCGTCATTGGCTGTCGTTTAAGCCAATGGGATACTTTCCCATACTCTGAACGGGTGGCCTCGTCCTCCCAAGCTATGGGACTATGCAGTCCTCCGAGCGCTAGCCAAATTTGGCTAATAGTTAGCTTGTATGATGTTACTAACTAACTGTTTTTAGCCAAGCGCGCTAATGTCCGCTCCCCATTAGTTATCGACGCAATTCGCGTTATTACTCTCGTAATTTTCATGTATTGTACATCCCACAATAAAATGTATTAACCATGTTATGGTGCTGTAATGACTTTATATTTTCTCAACATAATACTGTCTTTCACACGGGCCTTGGAAAAGAGGATCACTTCCGCCATTTTCTTCTTCGTTGGTCTAAACAATGACACGGTTGCCAGATTTTGAGAGAAAAATAAGCAACCAGGTCAATGAAAACAAGCCCAAAGACTTAAGTGACTATTAGGCTACACATGAGCACTTTAAACCTATATGCATCGGCTATTTGATAATAGACGACTTGGCAATAGCCGATCTACAAGCTCACAACAACATAATAACAAATAACAAGCAACTACCTACATTTACAAGCAACTTCAACTTTTACATTTTGTGCTGCAGATTGGGGCAAAAATAGCCTGCCGCAAGCGGGTATATTATGACTTTGTCATTTCTTGTTGAATATAGTGTAGGGAACCAAAGACACTTCATGAATTATTGTATTTTATAATATTTTTCTTAACATGTTTCGATTGTCTTTTTCTTGGGTTTTTGTTGAATGCAATTCAACAAATTGTCCTAATTTACATCTAATCCACACTCTGGTAAGGACTGGCATATCAGAAATAATAAAACGTAGAGAAAGGGGAAGAGAAGGGGAGACTCGTGGGTACTGGATAGCTCAGCTGCTGTTATTTTGTTCTCAATTGGGGATCCGACTGGGTGGAAAGGACACGAGAGGGTTGATATAGGCCTACCTGCAGTTCTCAGATTGAGTCATTGCCTGTCAGTCAAAGCATGCCGTTGGCGTTCTATGTACCTTTCCCTTCGTTAGTGACATCAACCATGTCCGTTGCACACAATGCAAAGTGCACGATACTCTTCAATTCTACTCTTTATGAACTAATTTTTCTTGTTCCATTGTTCACTAAATGAAATTTTCCGTTCCGGCATGTTTGGGCAAATCTACCACAGATTATCTGTGTTACAACTACAGTACTTGGCGTCAGTTTAATCCGACACGGCACACATGTAAACAAGCGTGGGAGGAGCTTTCAGTGTGAGTGACAGTTGGGAGTGAGCACAAAATTAAATGCATGCACGCGGCAATAGGCTGGCTGCCAGCTGATATTCTATACCAATGAAACGGGAGATTTGCAGAGATATGTAAATATAATCAATGACACATTTACACTGTAATCACTCTCACAAATGCCGGACAATTATGCGTCCGGCCAGAGGTTGCACTGGACGGAGGACAGCAGGGTCAAAAACCAAACTATCCGTCCGGACAAATGGCCACCCTAATCGGGACTGATTATGCAATACCCGTACTTGTTGTCAGAGAACTTGTTGTACCTGTTGTCAGGGGATCCAGTGCAGTACCCATTATCATAGTACTCCGAGGCTAGTTTATGATGCCAGCACAGGCTATATCTATACCATCTATGGGTATAAAACAAAATCTTCTAACTACAACAGCGGCACAAACGTGACACAAAGCTTTACTGATCCGTGAAGTCGATGGGTTGGGTTTGCCAATCAGGGAAACCGATGCCTGACACGGCACAACACAGACACACATTGACAGATACAGACATTTTGGCTTCTGGTCTGGACAACCGCCGGTCCAACCGAATTCCCTCTCAGCACAACGCATCCCGGGGTTTGCGGGTCATCTGTGACACACACGGCAAGTTTGAAGTTGATCGGTCGGATGGTGCCCAAGTTATGCCAGAGATATGGTGTATGCTGTTAATCTCCTCTGCAACTGTTGTTGTCCCTGCTACTGTGACGCACCGGACTGGCCGTATTAGGCTGTGGCGCGCCGGTAGATTCCCTTTCTTCTTAGATATTTTATACACTCACACACACACATACATTTACACCTACCTTAGAGTTGCATAACATTGCAAATATTTATTATGTTTTTGATCACACCAAGTTTTCGTTTGGGTTGCCATTATTATTATTATCATCATTATAATTTTTTGCTTTACTGCAGTTTAAATAAGATAAATGCATCTTATTTCTTTTTAACTGCTCTTGAAGATCATTTTCAGGAAGTTTTCTCGTTTCTTTTTATTTCAAAAGGACATTGTAGCGAGACAGGAAATTGCACAAGGGCAGAGCGGGGGAGAGACATGCAACACACATGTCACCAAGCCGGAATTGAACTGGGGACGATAAGATTATCAGAATCAGAATCAATCTTTATTGGAATCAACTTTATTGGTTCATGTGGTTTATTGGATTATGTGACCTACAGGTCGGGTCATACTGCACCTCCATTTGAACAGCTCTGTTTGAAGTTTCATCAGTGCAGACTGCAGAGTAGGGCTGGGCCATGCGACTTCAAATCAATATCACGGTTATTTCACTTTTTTGCCTCGATTTTTCGATTACGATTAATGAATGATTTTAGGAAAAAGTGAAAATAGCAGATTACAAGCTGAGCTTGTAAATCTGCAATTTTCGCTATATTTGCACGCCATTGTACCATTGTACGACAAGTATAATACAGGGTAGGTGGTTAATCAGACTAATCCTTTCAGTAAGTTCGAAATGTTGGTTTCGAACTTTCATTATGTTTTCGGTTAATTGCCCAGCCCTAGTGCTGAGCAGATTTGAACGGCTCTGTTTGAAGCCCCCTGCAGCTCTGTGATGCAAAGCTCAAAACGTGTCGCAACGAGTCGCAATGCTGTGAGCTTGTAGATCTGCTATTTTAGCTTTTTTTTTTTGAGGGGTGGGGGTGGACTTTAAAGTACAATTTAGCACCACCTCCTGAGCAGGACCCAAATTAGGTTCTGAGAACCTTATCTGAAACGGAGCCGTACTGTAGCTTATGGAAACAAACCCAGAACCTGTTAACCCACTGTATTAATATATTTATATTATTTTAAAGTGAAAACTTTTAACTCAAATCTTTACTTCTGGGGGTCCCTGGAACAAAATATTTTGAGATGGGGTTCGGCGGCCAAATACATATCATTTTGGGGGTCCTTGACATGAAAAAGTTCGAGAACCACTGATATAGAAACATACGTTTTTCAGAAAACTGTTAGGATTTAGAAGACATTAGTAAGAATCGGCCTCAGGTCTTAATGGGTTAAATACGTTGCACAGCACGGTTTGCTTAGTTCCTGTGGTCGAAAAAGAGCCACATGTGTCCCTTTTTGCCTCAGAGAGCCGGAGCG
This sequence comes from Gymnoscopelus braueri, assembly GCF_963280865.1. Classification (NCBI taxonomy): domain Eukaryota; kingdom Metazoa; phylum Chordata; class Actinopteri; order Myctophiformes; family Myctophidae; genus Gymnoscopelus; species Gymnoscopelus braueri. The sequence goes on along the minus strand of NC_137622.1, from coordinate 1,760,791 downwards.
GAGCTGCAGGCGCGCGTCCAGGGGGAATTCAACGCTCTGCGGCAGACTCTCCACGAGGAGGAGGCCTGCGTGCAGGAGCAGCTGAGGAGAGAGCAGGAGGAGGCCTTGGAGCAGCTCCAGCGCCACCTGGAGGCCAGCAAGGAGGCTGTGGCGGAGCTGGAAGAAAACATAAGACTCCTTCAGCAGGCCGACGCGGCCACTGATACCAGCGTACTGGCCGAGGTGAGCTGAGCTCTACTCGTAGATCTCTTTGAGAGATGACTCACCATCATCACAAGTTTATCCTAAAACTTCCTGTTTTACAAGCCTTGGGTGTTGATAGTCAAACATAGGGCGAATTACACTTCGTTGCATAAGCCTTCTGCGTTGAATCCAACTTTACCTGTAAATGAGCCTTTAGAATATAGAGAACACTGGATCAAAGAGTAGTAGTGCACATCCTACCTCTTAAAGGCAGGTACTGGCCCCAAAGTGAACTGAGATCAAAGAGTAAAGGTCGTGACAGACGGTAAGCGGTCCACGCAGGCGTTACCGCTGGGATCAGCGGGGATCGCGCCGCGATCATTGATGTTTTGTCCTCCTGCGCGGTGCGGGGAAAACAAAAGCCCACCACAATCCAGCTCTTGCCGCCCGCGCGCGCGTACACAAACGAGCACGCGAGCGAAAGTTTCGCGGGACCGCGGCCGCTCGCCTCACCGCCCCTCAACTTCTCCGCGAGTCCCAAATAATCGCCCGCCTCTCATTGAAAGTGAATTACATAGGCGCGTTGGCCGCTTGCCGTCTGAAAGGACCCTCAGAGGTTGTCGAAGAAGAGCATGGGCTCAACATCACTCTCTGTAACTATTAGGGCTGGTAACTTTCCTCAGAAATGATATTCGAATATTGGTCTGAAAAATGTGCAGATATTCAAATATATTTGAATATTATTATTATTATTATTATTTAACTCTTTGACTGCCAGAGTATTTTCATAAAGTACTCCCCCAGTGCCAGCAATTTTTGTGTTTTTTTATTTTTATATTTTGAATTTTTCTCATGAAAATAATTTAAGGGCACATAATATAAAGACCCAGCACAAATCCGCCACTAGAGAGCAGCACATGACTGCTTGATCAGGTCGTTGGCTCTCTCTCACCCTTCTTGATAGATTAGACAGGGAAAAACATGAAAACGGATGTGACGTCCTCCCAGATTGTTTTGATCGCCAAAATTACGATGTGATACACGACAGCGATGACTGATCGTCACCCAGACCATAGATTATAGAAGAGAAACTGTCCGTTTGTCCGTCATACCGTGTGAAAGACCGTTTATTTACCTATTTTGGACGAAAATGACTGGGGAAAAGAATCAAAAACCGGAAACGGAATCCAGGTCATGAAACCGGATGCAGATGTCCGTGAAGTAAGTGGAACTCGAGAATAACATTGAATATTAAGCAGCATAGCGCAATCAGAGATTAAACAATGAACGCGCGTCCAGCGCGTCGAACGCGTCGACGGCCAACTGGACAAAGTAGCACTTGACGCGTTATCGCGTCGTCCGCAGTCAAAGAGTTAATTTAATGTTTATTTGACAGGAACAATACCAAAAACAATGTATCAAGTGCTCTGATCCAATAATACATTGTTTTTTGTATTGTTCCTGTCAAATAAACATGAACAAAAATTCTGATATTAACTTTCATATTCGAATATACATATATCTTGTAAACCCCCATATTCGAGGAATATTCGTAATTCGAATATTAATTTAACAGCCCTAGTAACTATGCAATAAAAGGTTGGCAAAGGGAGATACAGTATAGTGTGCGGCTCTACTTATTACTTATTGAATATACAGAACACACCTGTAAATCAAATGTAAAACAAGAGGTGATGTCTAATTGGTTTTGATGTGATCAAGGTTAGAGTTGTTTGTTTGTGCATTTCTCTTTTGCTTTTGCATTATTTTGTCTCAGCTCTTCTTCTTTTTCCTCTTCCTCTCTTTCTAGCTCCCACAGCTAAGGTGAGTGTCGTTCACTTCAATATAGCTGTCAACCTGTCACACGCGTATTTGTTTACATTTCCATTTACATAGTACTATGTCCAGGCAGTGCCATATTGTGCTGAGAATAAATGAGCCATGTGTAAAGGTAAATGTGTTTGCTTTCTCATCAGACCCTGTGTGCAGGTCAGTGCAGCACCGGAGCTGGACATCCACGCGTTCAGCAACAAATACATGGCTCCACTGCAGTACATCACCTGGAGGAAGATGTTCAGCTCTCTGAAACCAGGTCATATTACATCATCTTCTGATCGCAACTATTTGAGATAATCGCAATTATTTTTGCATAATCGTCATAATCTTTTCCATGTGTTGTAAACATTTCGGACATTTTCAAATGTCTTCAAAAATAGCGGGAATAGCGGATCTATGAGCTAGATGCAACGCGTTGTGAGCTTGTAGATCTGCTATTTCCGCTATTTAAAATGTGTGAAACTATACAATTTTTACATATATCCTATATATTTTTTTTTTTGTTCAAGGTTTTTTTTTATTTTATATTTTCACATACAGGTCTATAATAAAGGTTATACAAAAACAGTGAATGTATGTTACCCCTCCCACCCCCCCAAAGTTCCCGCTCCGAAAGAGCCACAACCCTGGTATCTCATTGTACCATTAAAACAAAGGACAATACAAACAAATAAGACACAATTGCAATGAAAAATTAAAACAAGTCAAAAAAATTAATAAAGTATACACAGTAGAATATATATATTATTAACACATTGAATGCCAATCGCGTAGATCTACCCGGACCTATTTAAAGCCACAGCGTGCCAATCGCGTAGATCTACGCGAACCGCCGGTTCGCGTAGATCCCCCCCCAGGTGCACTTTCGGATTTTTTTTATCCATTTCCGGTTCCGGTTTGAAGACCGGAAACAGAATTATTTGGGATCCGGTTTTGCCGATCACGTCGGCCCTCGTTCTAATGACGAAACTGAAACTCAATTCTCTTCCTGTAGTTTTTTCTCCTCGCATATCACTGTTTAGCGTAATCCGCTCTAACTACAACCATGGAGCTCCGTTTGACACGTGGTTTTCACTGGTAGATTCAGTGAGAAGTCGCCGATGTAAACAGACAGTGCACAGCTCAATCTTAAGGATTTTAACAAGGTCTATGGCGACGTGAAAAAAACAAAAAAACAACAACACGTTGGCACTGGTGAGTACATTATGAGATTAACGTCTGGCATGGAATGTGTTAAAGAAAGATTTTAAATGAATTTGAGAAAAAAATAATACACAAAAAATATAATACAAAAACAAATTCAGTGGGGTCAATTTATGGGTCATTAATGTCAGCAGCATTCAGTCTCTCTATATATGTTAAAAAGGGTTGCCAGATGGTGTAAAATTTCAGAGCACACCCCCTTGTGGAGTAGCGAATTTTCTTCAAAGTCAAATGATGCATAACATCATTAACCCATGATTTGAAAGTTGGTGGGAGTTTTTCTTTCCATTTAAGCAGTATCAGACGCCTAGCCAAAAGGGATGCAAAGGCTATCATATTTCTTTCTTGGTGACTAAGTTGTACATCATCTCTTTACATATATCCTATTTTGACCACATACATTATTTATTTTGATTGTTGGTACTTGGTACCTGTCAATGTCAGTAATGTCTTTGTATTTATTTGTCATATCTGGCCCTCTGCAATGTTTGTGCACAAAGCCTAAAAACCAAAACGGAATTCTTAATTATATGCTCCAATGTTCAATGCCAAAAACACAATTAAATTGTCAAATAGCAATTATTTGTATGGGAATTAATCGTCAACAAAAATGTGATGGTCGTGATTCGTGACAGCTCTACTATTACCAGATCATTTTGTATATCCTCAAAGTCGGGCAGAAACCTTGTATCTCCATATTTCAACTTTGCCCTACTTCGTAGTAGCGAAACTAGTCGATCTACAAGCTCACAGCGTGTCTGTTTTGAAAATACTTTGAAAGGGAAAAGGTGTTAATTCTGTCTGCGGGTTTTATTTATATTTAACCAATGAAAAGGAATAGCAAGAGTTTGTGACTAAATAATAACTGCATTGGGTCCATTTGGAACACAGGTTTCCATTTCCTAAAAAGTAACAGTTTTGGAAAGATTCCACCGACAGGGACGATATGTAATATTGAAATAACAAATTGTTCATCATTGTTGCACAAAGATCACTGAAAGTCACTTATATTAAAATGAGACATGCCTTTTCAATTCAGAAACTCTTTTTGATTGCCCGCCTTTTGTCATTTTGTAACAATCGGCCTTTATCTCTGAAAGGTTAACCGCTAACTAACAGGAAAAACAACAGGATCGGCAGGTGTTTAACTTAGTTGCTTTGTATTTAAACCACACAAATAACAATTGACACAGAAAAATGGCAAATAAATAATACCCTTTGGGATTTAAATTGACTTCTGTCCCTACCTCTGTCCCTAACAAAGAAAAGAAATAAACAAACAAATCACCAATCAATAATTATTTCACAAGCCCCTCCCAACCCAAACAATTCCCAAGCGATCGTCCTCTTCTTACCGCGCTCCCGCGAACGTAAAGTTCCTTTATCCAAACGAAACGAAAAAGTCTCTAACGCACGAAGCGGCCCAAAATAATCTAAGGTTCGGGGTACCCCTGTAATTTGTAATCCAAAAAGAACTGCTTGGTTTTGTCTCACCGGCCTCGGCTCCTCCCGACTCCAACACCGGCGTCTCGTTCACAACACCGCAGCGCTCGAGTCCCACGGCAGCAACGGTAGGTTCCTCCCTCCGCTGGGCTCGAATGTTCTTTATTGTTGGCTGCAGTTTAACTGTTACGTTTACTGTATAATCTTTGTTACTTAAACTGTATAAACTGGCACCTCGGAGATCTCCGCTTTCCACCCGTTCACCCTGGCACACAGGTTTGGTTGAACCCCCTTCCCGTGTACCACACCCTCTATTTGTGACCTCGGGTGGCTCCACTGATTCCATTATCCCCGCAATCAGACCCATTACTGCTCATGTGAATAGGAAATGTTTATATTTCTGACGGCTTCAATCATGTTACATACATTCAGCAAATATAATAACATGCATAGGTTGAGTGGAATAATACAATAATGTGCAATTGTCACAATTTGACGCATTTTGTCCGCCCCACCCTCGTCCAGGCCCCGCTCCGCTGATGTTTGACGTGGACACGGCCCACCCCAGCGTCTACATCTCCAGGGACAGGACCATGGCGGTGGAGAGCGACAGCATGATCTGCTACAAGCGCAACCCCAAGCGCTTCCTGCAGTGTGTCAACCTCCTGGCCGCCCAGGGCTACCAGTCCGGACGCCACTACTGGGAGGTAGGGGAGCAGGGCTGCAGCAACAGTCCATTATTAACCACTAGACCATACCCGTCGGGCGATGTGAGCACCCACGCTTGTTTCACGCACATGATTTGGCAACCCGGGAGCCAGCGAACACAAAAACGCTAATAAACAGCTGACATTTGGGGAAAGGGAAAAAACGGCTTCGGTGTTCCGTGCACATGGTAATGGTGCAAATGCAGATCAATTAAAAAAAAACATTTATATTTTCAACGCATTGATTACTTGAAGGGATAGTTCACCCCCAAAATTACTTTTTTTTCCTATCGATTAGTCATCCCATGGAGATTTTTTCGTTTTTGTTGCATTCCTAAGCCAATAATTTGATAACCGGCAGCGGTTCTGGTAGGAGACACAAAGAGTCCCTTTAAGCCCTATTTTATACTTCATCACACAACGGTGTCGTGCAAAGATAGTGAAAAGAGCAGATCTACAAGATCACAACCCGTCATATCGCAATGCATTGTGAGCTTGTAGATCTTCTATTTTCTCTCTCTATATATATATATTTTTTAAACTTCATAATTTCATTTCCAAAATAGGGATTGATTTCTTTATACAATTATTGATTATTTTTCATAATCGATTACATTGATTTAAGTGCGATTTAACTGTTGCACCCCTTAGGTCGGGGTGGGCTCCAAATCCAAGTGGGACGTGGGCGTGGCGTCCGAGGACGTGGACCGGCAGGCGCGCATCAAGCTGAGCCCGGAGACGGGCTACTGGACGCTGAGGCTGCGGAGCGGAGACGAGTACTCCGCCGGAACCCAGCCCTGGACCCGGCTGCAGGTCAGCAGCGCCCCCCAGAGGGTCGGGGTGTTCCTGGACTGCGAGGAGAGGAGGGTGTGCTTCTACAACGCTGACGACATGAGCCTGCTCTACGCCTTCACCAGCGGCCCGCGGGGCAAAGCCTTCCCCTTCTTCAGCCCCTGTATCAGTGACGACAACCAGCGACCGCAGCCTCTGCAGCTCATCCATTACCCCGCTGTCGCTCTGTCTGGATAAGAGAGCACTGGTTATCAAAGTGGGGTTATCTGGGGGACCCCCAGGGGTCCTTGAAAGGGGGGTGGGGGGGGTCCCAAGGGGTCCCCAGCTAAATGAGGAACATTTCTTGAACACGTTTTGTTTTCCGGCTATTCAAAGACAGCCGATCTACAAGCTCACAACGCGACATGTTGGGAGCTGTGTAGATCGGCTGTTTTTGGAAAAATGTCGAGAGATCTTGACAAATCTTCTGTGATGGGAGTCCCTCCCGACCCTAGCCCAAACTATTTTCAGATGGGGGGTCCACGGATAAATACATATTAATGTGGGGGGTCCTTGACATGAAAATGTTTGAGAGCCAGTAGGCTAAAGTCTCAGTACGGCGTCATCCTACGATGCTGTTGCTCACCGAAAATAACTGATTTTAAACAAACAATAAATACAAAACAAGATGTGGTTTTATTAATTAAAAAGATAAAACACAAGCATCACCGTCATACCATGAAGTATGAATTACGTTTAAGACGGGTGCTGCCAATTAAAGGTTTGATATAGGTGTAGTTATTGACCAAAGACTCCTGTTAAAAAATATCTGTGTTTTTGATGATAGAGTTAGAGTTCTATGTTCTTATTGCCTTGACAAGACATATTTTATCACACCACTGCTGCTTGGCATATTTTCCTATATTCAAAATATTGGGTATTTATATTTTACTGTTAACTTGTGCTCATAGTGTATCCACACTTTGGACACCCTGAGAACCAATATTGTTATCATTCTAATAGGGCTGCAACAGTTAATTGGTTATACAAAATAATCAATTGTGGGGTATGAAATGTTCAAAAATGGCAAAAATACCTTATCTACAAGCTCAAAACACATCGCAATACATGAGCATGTAGATTGGCTATTTTCACTATAGGGCATAAAGGGCTTAAATGCAGTAGCATAAATGGACTGAAGGCTGCAATCGGACTCAGTCATTATAAAAAAAAAAGAATATATAAAAATAAATATCTACTATTATTTTATTTATTTTTTTTACACAAAATCAATTATTTTCATAATATTGATTAGTTTGATTAACTGTTGCGCCCCTGAGGCCAACTATTTCAATAATGACAGATCTGAGTTATATCTGATAGTAAGGCAAGAGTGACAGAGAGAGGCTTAACTTTTTTAAAGCTGATTTTGCGTTACTGTTTATACCTTTTAAAAAAAATATTCCATTAGGTTCAAATGGAGAAATTATGCCTTCTGTGCACATTGCCATAGTATGTTATGTAATATAACAATGTCTGGAAGAGGTAAGTGATATTATAGTTTCTATTGCTGTATGAATACTTAAGACACCTTTTGTTGTAAAACTCTTTTAAAGTGGTAACACCACAAATGATTTTTATAGCACTTTATAATTAATTTGGTTGTTGTGCCTATGTCTCCAATCGTTCACCAATCACCTTTTGTTTAATAGATGTAAATGATGAATTGACCATTATGGCGGAATTGCGTTAATGTTTTGTTATTTACAGTTAAATACTTCAACATTACCATACACATCGGCTGTACATTACTTTACTGTGTCTATGGATCCTAAAATGGTAAAAGTATGAAAAGAAATGTAATCTTTATTTATTTCTATCTACTATGCAATACATTTAAAATTGATGTCACTGCTGCAGTTGATGGCGTAACGGTTTCCGATGGTTACCGGTTTTAAAGTGCAATTTAGAGATTGCCTGTTGTATGGTAAAAAGCCAAATGTTATTGAAAAACATGAACATAATAAAGGTAATCACCTTAAACATTTGCCTCCCAAATCTTTGTCCCTTTTGTGACTCTTTCACTCTGAAGTATCCTGAGTGGAAAGAATCAAGCATTCCATCATATTCAGGGAAACATAGTCATTTAACCACTTTTGCCCAATTTAAAAAGTAGCGAAAATAGCCGACCTACAAGCTCACAACGCGTCTAAATATATTTTGAAAATCACCATAATGACATGGCCAAAATATGTTCGTCAGGTTGCAAGTGGTTAACTAGTCCGGTGGTTCTCAAAGTGAGGTCCAGGGACCCTCAGGGTTCCTTGAGGGCAGGCCTGGAATGTCATCATTTTAGGACAAGGCCACTTGGCTTTTGCTGTTGTAAGTTTTTTGAGGGCACAAAAGCCAATTGCCTGGACAGGAAGCCCATCAAATAAAACACAGATTTTAAGTGGATGAATTTCTTCTTTTTTAAATGATTTTTTTTCCTTTTGAATACATAAAAAGTAATAATTAAATAAGGTGTTTATTTCACATACATGCTCAGCCCTAGACTAAGCAGTGGATTCATTTGATAAGACACAAAAGACACTGGAAACGATATTGCCAGGAAAGGGTAGAAAACAGTGAAATCAGCTGGGACTGGATGGGGCATCAAGGCCTCAGGGCATATAAGGGCAGAAGGTGAAACTGAGGGGCCACAGCGTCCATGGGCCTTTGTGGCCTCAATGAAGTCCTGCCCTGCGTGAGCGGGTTCTAATTGGACCCTTCCGTGTCTGTGACTCAGAGTTAAGGGGGTCCTTGAAATGAAAAAAAAAAACTAAAAAATAAGGTTGAACCACTGAACTTGTCCAGCAGGGGTGACAGTGGGTGAGTGGTTGTGTGCACCTGGAGTGGAAGTGGTGAATGCATGAGGCATCCATCCCTGACACTTTAACTGCGAGGATGGACCGGCAGTTATCTTCTACAAACACACCACCCGCACCAATGTCCTGTTTCCTCCTGGCAGGTGAAAGGTCACATAAACAGAATGACAGTGGCCATGCCTCCCGGCTGTTTGACAGACCCTCGGGAGGGGGGGGGGGGGCATACTAAGCAGGATACCCCATTCCCCTCTGCTGATTAGAAAGGGACACAATGAATAGCAACATAATAGACAGATCCATGCTTTTTACGTATGACAGACAGACAGGCAGACTGAAGGCGCCCCTATCTTCTTTCTTTTTTTTGTGCTTTTTCGAAACCTTAAGGCTGTGAGCTTGTGGAGTGGATATTTTTTGCTGTGTGACACCATTTAGTCAAGTTTAAAATAGGGTTCAAGTGGTTCAGCCACTTTGTTACCTTCTGTATGAAGATTATAATAAAAGACACCTCTAGTGTGTGTCATGTTGAATGAAAATAACTTATGGGAGGTAGTCTCAATAGGGGTAAAAACTGACAGTGACAATGGAGACGGACAGTAAATGCGGAGAGAGTAGGGGAATGACATTTAACAAAATGGTCCTGCTGGCCGGTAATCCGATAGGGGACTCTCTGGTCCGAGTGGTGGGACCCACCCATACCACCCATCCTTTATCACTCTATTAGAGAGAAATGTGTTTGAAATTGAAAAGAAGACTTCTCCCTGATTTGTAGATATTAATACTGAGCCCGGTAGAGACAGCACTCACCAGACAGCGAAGATTATGTAGATTCTGTTCACTAGTGTTCCTCTCAATTCTTCAACTTTGTGACAGACAAACTGCTTGGTAAATGATTTTCAGAATCATGACAGATGCCTGATGAGGATAATTGTTGTGAGATCAACTTTAAATTCACAAATACATCCATGGTTAATAGGAATCACTCATTACATTATACTATATTCTTATATCATCTCTGTCGGGTGGAAACCACATTATTATGTCATTGTAGTGCCTACAATGACATAAAAAACACGGGCCGACGGCTTGGAATAAACTTCCATTACACCTAAGACAGACTGCCTCTGTGGATAGCTTTAAAGCACAGCTCAAGACCTATTTCTTCACTCTTGCTTTTAGTTGATTTTTAAATTATTAGTTATTCATGTCCTCACTGTTTTGCCCGATTCACTGCCTTTTTTGCTATTATTTAATGTTGTTTTATGTTTTTGCTTTTCTTTTTTGCTTGATTGTTAAGTTATTTGTACTTTTTCTGTGATTGTATTCTTGCTCTGTAAAGCACTTTGAGTTGCATTTCATGTCATGAAAGGTACTATACAAATAGAGTTTATCATTATTATTATGTCCAAAACTGTTTCTTTTCAGGATTCAAAAATAGCAAATAAAATCAGCAGATCTACAAGCTCAAAACGCATCGCTTCGTGCCACATTTCGAGCTTGTCCATCTGCTACTTTTGATACTTTTGTGTGATGCTGTAGACTCTACAGTGTAGAGTATAATTTATGAAAAAGCTGAAAAGGTTAGAATATACCCGACAGCAGCGATACCTTAGTGTACCCAGATACCGTACTGTTGAAGGCCTGCTGACACTGAACAAACATCAGTCACATATTCACTGTTGATAGTGTGTACGTTAGCTATTCATAATATTCATTGGCGATATATATTTTCACGCATATGTTCACTTTCTGGTGATAGACTGGACGTTTATACCTATATTTATTCATAGGATATATCCGTTAAAGGTGATGTAAGTGATAGTAATACAATTTCTATAGAGTGTTTGTTCTGTAACATGGGTCACCCCGTGTCTCCAGCTCTTTAGTGAACAGAAAATGCATTTTCAGATCGGGATACCATACAGCATACCCTGTAGGATAAACAAGTGAAATTGTAAGTTATGAAACAAAATAAATTAGCAGACAAAATTGGAACTGGAACACAAGCTGATAATGATCTTTGTGGGGTTCTACCTCCTGATTGGATGAAAGTTGTAACCCACCTGAAAATGTAAGAGCTGGAGAGATGGGGAGACCTCTGAACAAACAATACAATGATTACTGGAATATAGAGCTTTAACCTTTTAACAATAAACGTTTCGTTTTAAAATACATTATCACTTACACCACGTTTAACTCAGTCAGACCAAGTGCAGATATCTGGTCGCTAAGTCGCTAATTTAATGATAATAATAATAATAATTGTATTCTTATCTCTCTACTCTTACCTAGCAAGACCTCAGCGCGAATAAAATAATCAACCTGTATGATTGAGGCAACACCAAAATATATATTTTTTCATATAGTTTTTTCGCGTTGCTCCTTACTGCTGTTGTTGCTACGACACCTGAATTTCCTCACAGGGCTCAATTAATACGCATGTAATATAAATGTGTAATGAGGCCTTGTCTCGACGGGTTTCGGCAGGCCAGGAATCGGTGGCAAACCGGTCCAATACTCGATGAGTACAGTGCAATCCAATGTTCAGCAGTAAACTGCGGTCATACTTAATCATTGCAGACAAAGCTCGAGAAGGCTAATATGTACAAAAATAACATTTCTTTTTAAAACGCACAGTGCTCTGGGACTACACAAGAAGGCAGCCTGCGTGAGAGCCGCGCCATCTTGGTTAATGGGATCAATAAGACAATAATACAATACGTGACCCACAATGCAAACAAAAGCTCTTCGATCGTGACTGCAAGATGACAGCTACATCAAAGTCCACGTCGCAACTGTAGTCAAGGGCCCAGGGCCAGGATATTTAATGGGGCCGTGCGCATGAACCACGGCGCGCGGGCAAGTGGGCTGCATGCACGCGCCACATCCTTCCGATAGTAACTGTTGTTCCGTAATGTGTTTCCTGTCTGCGGACGGACCGGATGGACTGCTGGCACTTCAAGGACGGATCCTTGAGCCCTTAACTGTCCCCCAGGAGCCAACAGGATTATAAACGCAAACCTTTCATCTGCCACAGCAGCGGGGGTTGTCGTGTTATTACTAATAATATGAATTGTTTGTTATCACGCGTGTTCGAAATGTGGTAATTATGTGCACAGTAGATCATTATCTTGACTGCTGAGCTGTTCCTCGTTACGGGTACGTGCATAACAGGCTACTCATATTGGGAATCGATAACCCCCCTCTGCAGGGTGAAGTTCTGGCGAACTGGCAAACGCAAGGAAGTGTGTTTACGTTGCTGCAGACCCAGTGGGCTTTGGGACAGGGAAATATTTTAATTACAACTATTCAATCACAACATTATTTATGCAGCTCAAAATGGTTTGGTTTTGCTAGGAGGGAGCCTGAGGGGCCGTGTGTGCCTGCATGCCACAATAACATGACAGGATTCTTTGATGTTAAACTTCTCTGGCTCACATCGACTGTTTTGCCCAGATTATTTTCTGTCAACTGCTGACCGTGGCCTTTTCTTCCTTCCTTTTTTTTAAGATTACTTTTGGGCTTTTTATGCTTTATTCAGGTCCGTTTATTCTATTCGGTGTATTAACCAGGAAACCAAGGCCGA
>NC_137622.1:1688198-1745698 GCF_963280865.1 Gymnoscopelus braueri | reverse complement strand
AACGTCTTCCATTCAGCGGGGCGTTACAGTCTTTCAAGACCAGTTCCCACCAGTGGTTCTTCTCATGGGTCCCCAGCGAAATTAGTTAATATTGCATCACAATCATTTCATCCACTATCCACATATTTTCAGATGGGCGTCGGCGGCCAAATACATATTAATTCGGGGTCCTTGACATGAAAAGGTTTGAGAAGCACTGCCTCAGTCACAACACTCCTGTTTGTGACCACATAGAACTACCTCTTTACCCCCACCCCCCTCTCAGAGAGCCAAAACACAAGATGTACTGAGATGCATTCTTACTGTATATTCAAACATATTCTGCAGCCCATACTGTATAGTATATCATTCATTGATTAGACCAGTGGTTCTCAGACCTTTTCATGTCAAGGACCCCCAAAATAATATGGATTTGGTGGACCCCCCGTCTGAAAATACTTTGTGCCAGGGTTTTTTCAAAAAATCGTGAAACAAATGAATATTTGTGAAACCATTTTAACAACACAAATCTTGTATGGGGATACAAAGCTGATATATGGGTTCAAGTGGTTAAACTGATTTTGATGCTACATTAACTATTTTGCTGGGGACCCCCTGAAGGACCCCTGGGGGTCCCCGGACCCCACTTTGAGAACCACAGGTAGACTGTTTATTTTTTTTAATAATTTTGAAGATCCGGATCCGCGGATCCAGTCCGGTTTTCTTCTTAATAAAAATAGCAAAATCAACAGGAAGTATACATTTTTATTTAAAAAAAAAACAGTAGAGCCTACTGGGTTTGGTGATGTTCTATATTGTCTGAATTAGCTTTGTTTGTGTTCGTTTACGTGCTAAAAGAGTGACTTTGAGAGCTGTTTCACCTACAATGTAAGTCAATGAGGAGCATATTCTAAACAATGGAGCAATTGTTTTTGATTTCTTGTCCACCTTTGGAGTTACATCATGGCAAGGTAACCACACAACCCAAACCTCTACCAAAGTGTTCTTGCCCTTTAAGTTTCTAAGAAAACATCATTATCCCAATTAGCACTAATTGGAAAATCACCGACTGGTGAATTTATGACAGTTTTCAAAGACGGGCAACAGCTGCGGAAGGTAGTCATGAATGATGAACGAAATAAGATATTTTACACCAGGAAGGAAATTTGTCATGGATTTTAGTCAACCCCCCCACCCTGACCCCCACCCACTTCAGCTGTAGCCTAGCTGTGTGTTTTATGAACTGGGAGGGTGGTGACTGGTGGGTGTGTGCGTGTCGTGTCCCAGTCACGGGCAAAGGGAAAGGGAAATAGTTGTAATGCCCATTCAGAGCCTTATGCATCCTTTTGACAGGAAAACACGCTCTTTTGGTACTTTTTCTGCTGCTGCACATCCTCTGTGTACAGAGTTGAGAGAGAGAGAGAGAGAGAGAGAGAGAGAGAGAGAGAGAGAGAGAGAGAGAGAGAGAGAGAGAGAGAGAGAGAGAGAGAGAGAGAGAGAGAGAGAGAGAGAGAGAGAGAGAGAGAGAGAGAGAGAGAGAGAGAGAGAGAGAGAGAGAGAGAGAGAGAGAGAGAGAGAGGTGGAAAAAGTACTCACATTTTTTACTTATGTAAAAGTATCAATACTGCAATGTAGAAATACAAATTTACAAGTAAAAGTCCGGAAGTATTGGTTTCAAAATGTACTTAAGTACCAAAAGAATGTCCCATTTTACATGTTTTCAAATGTATAAAATAATATAAATCATAATAAAAATCCTTTGAAAATAGCCAATGCACATTGTGAGCTTGTAGATCGTCTATTTTCAAATTGTTGTGGAGTAAATGTATACTTTGCCACTGAGATGTAGTGCAGTAGAACAAAGTAGGCTGAAAACTGGAAATACTCCAGTAAAGTAAAAAAAAAAAAAAACTCAAAACTGAGGCTACTTCAGTAAATGTACTTAGTTACTTTACACCACTGGAGAGAGAGAGAGAGACAAAGAGAGAGAGAGAGCGAGAGAGAGAGAGAGAGAGAGAGAGAGAGAGAGAGAGAGAGAGAGAGAGAGAGAGAGAGAGAGAGAGAGAGAGTCAGAGAGAGAGAGAGAGAGAGAGAGAGTGGACTGCAGACCGTTAGGTTCACCTGAGAGTTAACGCTCCTCTTCCAACGGACCGTTACCTACAGTATACTGTATAGCCTACTATACGGCTCAATATAACTTTTTTAGCGAGCGATTTTCTATTCAAATACCGGCTTAAACTTTGGAGGACCTGAGATAACTGGAAATGAAGACAGATTTTACGCTTATCTGTCGGATTTGGATTGGATTTGCTTATGCCTCAGGTGAGTAGACACACACACACACACACACACACACACACACACACACACACACACACACACACACACTGACGCACGCTTCAAAGTTTGGAGCGCAACAAAGTTTTTAGGATTTAGGATTAAGTATTGTTTTATTGATGGCTTTGCTTTGCTGTTGCCGTCTATTCAGAATTCAGCACGTTGCATGTCTTTTAATTGTGAAATGAAAACATTAAAATCAAGTTGATTTATATTTAATGTATAGCTATTTATCTGGCTGCAGGCTGAAACGTAGCACACAAGTAGATCAGAATGAACCAGATCGAGTTTTATTAATTAATAGGTGAATACAATATAGCCTATAGGCTAGATAATGCCATCCCTTTTTGAAATGTTCATCATGTTATGTTATTATGACTTATTTACTTAAATCTTGAACTTGTTCATTTATTTGAGACATTAAGGTTCATTACCATTTTGCTTTGAAACTGTTCTAAGCTTCCCATAGATATTTCCTGATGTTGACATTTAACAAAATCAGTCTGATAAATAATGGACCACTCTTTAAATGCAGAAGCCTATATTGACTGGGCCCCAGGCCTTAAAGTGATGTTCCAAGTCTAGATCAGTGGTTCTTGGCCTGTGGGTCAGGACCCCCAGGGGGGTCCCCACATGAGTTTTTAGGGGGTCCCGGGATGACAGTAAAGTGACAATTTAAGGACTTTCAAGACCTATTTAAATGTTAAAAAAAGAGAAGAGAAAATAAAAAAGTCAATTTTTGCATCAAAAGTAATGAACAATATACTATAAAAACTGGTCAAACATTGGCTAAATTGTCAAATAATATAAGAAAGAGGCAAAAAGTTTGAAAATAGCTGGTCTACAAGCTCACATCGCCTCGAGTTGCGAGGCGTTTTTATTTTCACAATGTTTATCTGTAGACCCGAGTCAAACAAAATGTAATGCCTCAACTCTTACAATTCCAAGTGCTTGTCAGGGTGGAGGGGTCCCCAGTTCAAATATGATTATTTTGGGGGGTCCCCAGTTCAAATATGATTATTTTGGGGGGTCGCGGCCTGAAAAGGTTGAGAACCACTAATCTAGATCAGTGGTTCTTAAAGTGGGGTCCAGGGACCCCCAGTCAGGGTTCCTTGAGGGGGTTCTAAACGGACCCTTATAAAGGTCTGTAACTCTCAGAGTTATTATGGGGGTCCTTGAAAAAGTTTGAGAACCACTGTCCTGGATGTGTGCGCATAGAGCGAGCATCTGGAGTTGGCGCACAGATGGGCTCTAGGGGGCGGTAATGCAGTTGTTGGGAACCATCGTGAAAGGTAGGCCCTAATTGGGGTTAATTGGCACTACAAATGAACTCTGGAGCCAAACACAGAGATAGATAACCCAGTGATGTTTTAATAGTAGTAAGTCACTATGAAGTGCATGTGCTGTGGTATTGGGAAATGGCATATATCTGGACTGAGAGCTGAGATGTTTTTGACCGATCTGGTTGACCAATAGCTCTCATCATGAGACACTCTGAACACTGGAACCCTTAGAAATAACGTACATATCGTTACTGTCGGGCAGAAACCGCGTATCTCCTTATTTTAACTTTTTGTCTTTTTTTCCCCGTAAATTAACGCCCTACTTGATCATACTACAGCGTCACACAAAGCATCAAAAGTCAAAACACGTCGCTTTGCGCCGCGTTTCGAGATTGTAGATCTGCTACTTTTGCTATTTTTGAATTTGAATCCTAAAAAGGAACAGTTTTGGACATATGAGGTTTCCACCCCGACAGAGACGATATGAGATGCAAGTATACCGTACTGCGCTACAAGGTCAAAGTGCAGCTACTACATTTTTGGACACGTTGACTTATTTATTTGTCTCAAAGGTCGTGATTTTGGGGGATAGACAGTTACCTCATGAACAGATATACAATTAGTGCACTATCACTTATAAACCGATAAGCTGAACTTTTTACCATTGAGCTAATAGAGCCGGCCTGCTTGCTCAGGGGATGAATTGAATCTTGACCATCAGGTCAAAATTCGTGTCAGATCCTGTGTCTAGGTGAGACATGACCTTTGACACGATCTAAATGTCTCAATAGAAGAGCAGGGAGACAAAATACAACCACCCCAATTGTATAAGTTATATTGTATTAACATGCTCTGTCTACCATACAGATTGGACAAAATTACATTTTATTCATATACAAAAAAAGTTAAGTAGTGCTGCTTTAAACCCTATTAGTTGACTAGGGATCATCGGCCCAAGGTGTCTGTATTGGTCCCCTCCTTTTCTCCCTTTATACTAGTGATGAGCGGGCCGACCCGTAACCCGCGG
Organism: Gymnoscopelus braueri; assembly: GCF_963280865.1. Taxonomy (NCBI): domain Eukaryota; kingdom Metazoa; phylum Chordata; class Actinopteri; order Myctophiformes; family Myctophidae; genus Gymnoscopelus; species Gymnoscopelus braueri. The sequence goes on along the minus strand of NC_137622.1, from coordinate 1,741,072 downwards.
GTCCCGCGGGTCAACCCGCGGTGCGGGTGGGTCGAGTCAGGATTTCAGAGGCAATTATGCGGGCTGCGGGTGAGCGGGTCAGCCGCTCTCACACGCAAAAAAAAAACAAAAACCCTATTTTGAACAACATGCTTGTTTATTTAGCCCATGACAATGTTGTGCTACTGTAGACATTTAAAGCGACTTTGGGTACTTAAAAGAGCGTTATATAATATATATATATATTCCCACCGTGGGTCGCGGGGCGGGTTGAGCCATAGATTGATATATGGGTTCGCGGGGCGGGTTGAGGCGGGTTGGGGCGGGGCGGGTCATGAAAAAACCCGACCCGCACATCACTACGTTATACCAAATCTCGTCACCCTAATATAGCCGACCTACGCAACGGGACACGTTGTGAGCTTGTAGATCTGCTGCTTTGGCTTAGCGTAATTGTGCCAATTTTCCACCGAATGTTTTGCCTATTATGACATGCCCAGAATAGCTACGCTAAAGGGTTCATGTGGTTAAATCGACACTAAGGATTTGACTGTGTCGTTGTTTGTGGTTTAAATGACTAAATGAGAGGTTTGAGTCACAGTCCATTCATTAGTGATGGCAGCGGAACAGCTGTTCGGACCGGACAGGGGATACATTGTAGAGTGGATCTGACATATGGCAACCTAATTCACTGCTCTTTCACCTAGAGCTGTGCTGTCCTGTGAGTTTTTTTTGCATTTGAACTATTCAATACTCCAGCCTCGTTTCTTAGGGCTTGACCACTTAACTTGACCTTTGACTCTGTACTTGGTCTCCTCTGTCTTTCTCCCTCTTCACCAAACCTCTTTGCCGAAAATAGCCGATCTACAAGCTTGTCGACCTGGGAGATGGATTGCTGACACCTACCATCAGCTCCCTTAGCTTATACTGGCTAAGCCCCCAGAATAGGGGTGCTAGGTCTATGTGGTTAAAGGGATATTTCAATTTCAAAATTTGGGGTCATTTTAACGTCTACCAGGGCTTTTGTGAGCACCCTAGACAGTTTTTAAGTTGCTCAGTATTGTTCAGTATTGTTCAGTTTTCAGTAATTAGATATTTGATATTCATTTGATCAGACTTCCTATATAAAACTTCCTATATAAACCCATTGTAACTTCTAACTCCATTTTCACCATATTAGATTCATTGAACACACACCTTGGTTCTGGTGACTGATGTTGGCCTTCTAATGTGTGAGGGGGCCTTGCTTTTTCAATTACTTTTTTCATTCATTTTCAAAAACGCGGCCCCTCGCGTATTAGAGGGACAATATCAATCACCAGAACCAAGGACAGGTGTTTTTGATGAATCTATCATGGTAAAAATGGAGTTTGAAGTTACAATGGGTTTGTGTAGGAAGGGGAAGTGTCTGATCTAGTGAATATCAAATATCTAAATACTGAATCAAGCAACTTAAAAACTGTCGCTTTAAAATGATCTCAAATAGAAACTTTAATCGATTCAAAGTTTTTCAAAATGATTTCAAGATAGTTCTTTACAAAACATCAGTAATCGGTGGTCTCTCCAAAATCGGGATCAGCATCGGACCCAAAAATCTGTCGGGCTCTACAATAAACCATGAAATGTATTTAAAGAATTTTGCAGAAAAAATGTGAAAAGGAAAATAGACTAACTAGACTAGCTTCATATATTTAGGTTCAGCACAGATTTGCATCCTTGCTCATTTCTCATCATATTCAGCGGATGATGTAAGTGAAATACATGGTCATTGTAGATCTGCCCTGTCTCATTATATTCAGAGGGTAGACATAAGTGAAATACAGGGTGATCGTAGATCTACTCATGTCTCATCATATTCAGTGAAGGTGGACATAAAGTGAAATACAGGGTGATTGTAGATCTGCTGTGTGTCATCATGTGGATGGTGGACATAAGTGAATACAGCTGTGATTGTAGATCTGCTCTGTCTCATCATATTCAGTGGAGGGTGGACATAAGTGAATTACAGGGTGATTGTAGACCTGCCAGCTCAAAGGTCATGGTCATTTTCTGTGGCAGGATATCATTTACACAGCAGCAGCATTTATGGATCTTCCAGCTCTCTCACCCCAAGACATTTCGCAACCATTGGCCTGTCACGCTCACGCTCTAACTCAGCGATTTCCAACCTGTGGGCCAGGGTTAAGTGGTCAGATGGGTGGACACTTTGGAGATTTTCAAGTGGACCCTGATCCAGAAAAAGGTTGGGAGCCACTGTTCCAGCTCTCACCCCAAGACATTTTGCAACCATTTACCTGTCATGCTGTCTCTAACTAATGTGGTTCCATAAAAGCATGCTTGTCCTGGTACAGTAGCTTCAGAGTTTATGCCATACAGTATATCAGAAAACCCTGAAGTGTTTGTCTGTCGTCACCAACGGAATGAATTTAATGACACTGTGGCTCATTGATTAATCGTCCTTACATTTTGTTTTTGCATTTGCTGGGATTTAGTTAATCGTGCACATTAGTAATGCCTACTACTCGTTTTTGTAATAAACCCAAAAACATTAGTCAGAAAAGCCGCATATTTTGGTAATTGGTTTTGTTTTATGCTGAGCTGAGCTACAAAACGTGCTTATTGTACGTTTTGTATTGATAAACTATATCTGCAAGTGCAAAGTAATGAGTCGCTAAAGTTTTCAAATAATTTTTAGTGGAGTCAAAAGTACAATATTTGCCTCTGAGATGTAGTGGGGTAGAATTATAAAATATCAAAAATGGTAAGTACAGTACTTGAGTATATATACATAGTTACTTTCTCCACTGCACATAAAACAAGTGTGGTAATTGATTTTGTTTTATGCTGTGCTAAGCTCTACCACAGAATGGCTGGTGGGTGTACAGTACGGTGTTGACATTGCTTTTAGCCCAGTGGTGTACTCCAATTTGTTTTTTTCTTAAGTAAAATAAGCAGCAATTATAAAACGTACTCCGTTACAAGTGAAAGGCCTGCATTCAAAATATGAGTAAATGTACTTGGTTACTTCCCACCACTGTAACGGGCGGTGATGAGTGTACAGTGAGTGTAGAGTGTAGCTTTTTAGCCCAGTTGTGTTTTCTGTTCACATATTTCTGCTTGATCAGATCATCTCTGAAACCTGACTCTGGACTCTGGGTATTATTGTAGTCATCCACTATAAGAGGTCGAGTTGTTTTAGCCAACAACAGCCCCCCCTATTCTTCTCCCCGCAGAATCTCAGGATTCAAACCTCAGCCTCCTTGGAGAGGGGCTCTCACACTGAGCCGCAGCGTCTGTCCTTGAATATCGTCGCTGTCGGGTGGAAACCTCATATGTCCAACAGAACCGCTACTTTGCAGGAAATGGGGGGGGGGGGGGAAACATGTGCTCCCAATGGATCCAGTGTAGATATCATTTAGTCACTAGCTCTCGTTAATACTTTTCGTTGGTTACATATTTATAAAACCCACACGCTAAACCACTTTAAATAGCGGAAATACCTGATCTACAAGCTCACGACGCCTTGCGAAGTTGTGAGCTTGTAGATCTGCTATTTATCACTGCTTTTGCGCGACACTTGTGTGACAAAGCATATTTCCCATAACATAAAAAATGTTGCAAGATGGAGATACAAGGTTTCCCGTTCGACACCGGCGATATCTTCTCTATCAGCTGGGGAGCCGCTCGGAGCGGAGTGGAATGCCGCTGTTCCGTGTGGGAAGCTCTGTGCAATAAAGTTCAAATAAATAGGGAGGCCAGTCCGAGGAGCCTCAGTCATCGCAGGTGTAGGATAGCAAAGCCCCCAGGGCGGATGGACGTTTGCTTATACACACGCCCGCGCGTCGATCACCGCTAGGTGCTCCTTTCTGTGTAGCACCAACACCACCCCGAAATAACGGAGAGATAAGGTCTTTCAACCCGGCCAGGAATTCACGGAAAAAGCCAAATATGTGTCCACTTGGTGTTAGATAGTTAACGAAAACCACATGGTAGACTTTTAGCTCCCTGACACCTCCACACACACACACACACACACACACACACACACACACACACACACACACACACACACACACACACACACACACACACACACACACACACACACACACACACACACACGCACGCCCAGTGCGCGCAAACACACACACGCACACACGCACACCACCGGGTCTTTATGACGGAGAGTTCTGTAAATGACACTTCTCCCCGACCCCAGAAATAATGATTTGTGAGTTTTTATGTCATTGAGCGTCATTATGATGATGTGTAATGATGATGTCCCGATCCATCATCATCTGAATAACCCACAGCAGTTTATTCTTTCTCGTTGGTCTACTCTGGGTTTGACTGACTTGCATTTGGCTGTGAAACGGCGTTTTACAAAAACAACAGTGATTAGTGTTTGGAAGCGTCATGGATTTAGCATTATCCCTTAAGGTCTGAATGCCTCAGTTTCCTCCCTCTGCACGATGGAGATGACATATTGTGTGATACCTAACACACAGTTGATACGTCTAATAGTGCACTTTTGCAGTACAAGAGAGAAAGAGCAGAAATGTCAGAATGTCATTTTTTTTTTACTTTAACGAAGCATGTGTTTTCTAAAAATGTCCCCCCCCCCATATGTGATTAATTCCCTGAAGAAGAGGCGAATGGACCATAGTACGTAAGGGATTATAAGTCTTACTGACTCCTATCTTCCCACTCCCAGCAGCCTTTGTGTTTCATATGTCTGTAGAAACAAAGTGAGTGTAACGCCCGGAATTCGAACCCGGGTCTACTCTCCGCCGTTGAAAGCCAACATCTTAACCACTAACCTAAATGGGAATTCTCCCTTGACTGGGGGATATTAGGCCTTAGCTCATCAGGCAGAGGCTCTGAGCCACTACTGCTACACTAGCACAACTTTCAGTCCAAGTAGTAGATAATATTAATAATAATAATAATAATAATAATAATAATAATAATACATGCGATTTATATAGCGCTTTTCTAGATACTCAAAGTCGCTTTACAGAGCAAATATAAAACGACTTTATTAGAAAGAACTAGTCAAAAAGGTTATAACTATAAAATAAACAAAACAAAACAAAAGGGAGGAGTAGGGGTTGAGGTTTTATGTAGGGAATGCGCGTCTGAAAAGGTGGGTTTTGGAGTGTGGTTTTAAATATGGTGAGGGTGGGGGGCAGCTCTGATGTGAGCTGGGAGTGAGTTCCACAGTGACGGGGCACCCGCCGAGAAGGCCCTGTCACCCCAGGTGCGCTTGTTTGTATTGTGGGTGTCCAGGAGGTTGGCGCCACCCGACCTGAGGGAGCGGGAGGGGACGTGGCATTGATGAGTTCAGAGATGTAGCGGGGGGCCTGGTTGTTGAGGGCTTTGTAGGTAGTGATTAGTATTTTGAAGTCAATTCTGTGCTTAACTGAGAGCCAGTGGAGGTCACGGAGGACGGGAGTGATGTGGTCCCTGGATCGGGTTCTGCTGAGCAGGCGGGCGACAGACACATTGTTTAACGAGTGCACGGCACAGCAGAATTCAATGTATGGAAAAATACATGGCACGGGCAGACCACAGTTATTTTTTACTTTACTTTTGCTATTTTTGTAGCATTAGTGATTCCATTCTATTAGTGATGCTTCACTCCGCCTTTGATGTTCTTGAACTTGACACAGAACAAGCCTCTGACCAGCTATGAGAGCAAAGCTTTTTGCACAAATGCGTGAATACTTGTCCTTGGGAGGCAAATGAAGTTATTTGTCAGTGTTATACATAATTAAGTCCTACAGCAACGCAGAGCAGGAACATATTGGTCAGGACTTCTACACATTTTCCAGCGGAGGAGGGTCAACATGGGGGAGCAAATCCCATCAACGTGTAATTTGACAGGAACATGACATTCCACACAAAATATGGGAGTGAAAGAAAACAAGGCAACGTGGATTATTTCCAGCTGAAGTTTTTGGAGTTATGAGGAGATTTGTCACGCTGAGGTTGTGAATGTTTTGCACGCCGTGCCAGTTTTAAGGCGGCTCGCCCCGATGTGGAGCTGGAGTGCGCGTGCCGTGCACTCCGAGTGTGTGCAGCAGTTGATTTGATTTAAGGCTTAATTGCGTGTGCAGTGGCAAAGACCGGGAAATGATTGAAGTAGCACTTGCAGCGTAGTGGAAATAAATGTCTTAGTGATGCCTGTGGGCCCTATGCAAGACGATCCCTCCTCGTTTTAAAGGCAAAAAAACTAAACAATCCCGGCGCACGGTGGCAGGTACTCAGATATTATAGAGCACACAAGGCACTTACAGTACGCACGTTGCTTAGGAACAAGCCTCATTTAGAACACTTATCAGTTCAATGAGAGCCATCATTGCCATTATACTGCACAAATGGGCTTCTCGTTGCGATGATAGCCGTGTCCGTAACTCCGTAGGGGGTTTGCGATAGGGACTGCCTGTGAGTGTTGGGTTTCGGCGGTCAGAGATACCTCTCGCCGCTGTCACTGGAGGTCACACAGGGTTCATGGGAAAAGGGAGCGTTGGCAAGGCCTGAGGAAATTACCAGTTTCCCTCTCCCTCTGAGGTCTTCGTCGCCGATGCACTGACCCCGCCCCACTCCCTTCCATTAGCCTCCTCTCCTAAAGACGTCTGACTGTGTGGCGGTGTGAGCTTGCATGTCGTCTCTGTCGGGTGGAAACCCCTAGTATTTCTCTCAATTCTTCTACTTTATGACAGACAAACTGCTTGGTAACTGATTTTCAGGATCATGATAACCGACAGATGCCTGTTGAGGATAATTGTTGTGGGATCAAATTCACAAATACATCCATGGTTGATAGGAATAGTTTTGAGCTTGCAGATGTGCTACGTTTAATACTTTTATGTGACGCTGTAGTATATAGTATAGTAGTACTATGTAGTATAATAGTAGGCCGTAAAATTTACGAAAAAACACAAACAGTTGGAGAATGGAGATGAGAGGTTTCTGCCCGACAGATGTCTTCTAATTAGCTGACGAGGCCCCACCACGACGGCGGCAGCGCTTAAAAGAATCCGGCCTTGGAACTCATGGCTGCATGTTTCTTAGGATCCCTGGCGCGATGGCACAGCAGGCGCGGAGCGCTGTAATCCTCGCTACCTGCTGCTGCTCAAAGCCATGTAAATATTTTCCATGTTTCCCAACCAGCGACGTCAGAGTGTGTGTGCAGCGGACAGTGTTGGTGGAAGAAGTGCTGAGATGTTTTCCTTTAACACTATTCAGACCTGAGGCCAATTCTACAAATGCCTTCTAAATCAGTTTTCTCAAACAAGGACCCCCAAAATGTATATATATGTTACAGGGAAATTGGAAAAGGAGCGCTTGTTTTTACCACCCACCCAGGCAAACGCTAGAGGGCAATGAATGCAAGCCAATGCATGCACATGCGTGTGCATGTATGCGCATGCACACGCATGTGTGCGCACGCGTGTGCGACGCGTGTGTGCATGCGCACACATGCACACACGCACACATGTGTGTCGGCGTGGACACTGGATAGTAACCATAGACTGTAACCCATGAAAAGAGCTATTCTCCCCCTATCGGTTCACAACTCGGACGGCGCTGATTCGACTAGCAGACCTTCGGCCGGTCGGCGCGGGCACTCGCGCCTGGAGGCGTGAGGGCGCACCTCCTCGGCCTCAAGCTCTGCTGAGTCGGCGCGCCTCCGTCATGGACAATAACTATTATCACGTGTGCGTGTGAACGCGTGTTCAGCGTCCCCCTAGCGTAGCTTCCTGGTTGCTATGTGGGGGGGAACAACAAGAGGCAGGTCGGCCTCGCATCAAAGCCCCGCCTCGCGCCTCCTCCTCCTCCTCCTCCTCCTCCTCCTCCTCCTCCTCCTCCTCCTCCTCCTCCTCCTCGGAGAGAGAGAGATATCAGACAGACAGGAGGAGGCACGAGGCGGGGCTTTGATACGAGGAGGCGCGAGGAGGAGGAGGAGGCGCGAAGCGGGGCTTTGATACGAGGCGGCGCCTTCTCGCGAAGCGGGGCTTTGATACGAGGCGGCACCTCCTCGCGAGCCTCACGTAAAAAACCCTGTCTCGAAAAGCCCCGCCTCGCGCCGAAGCCCCGCGCCTAAAAGCGAGCGCTCCTCTTTCAATTTCCCTGGAATGCCAATTTCCCTGTGACATATATATATTTGGCTGCGGATTCCCCATCTGAAAATGTTTTGTGCCAGGGACCCCCAGAAGAGAAGATTTGTGTTAAATAATTCAAAATAATTCAAAAGTTAAAGTGATTTAAAAAAATCTCAATTTCAAAAATAGCTGTGTACAATCTCGCAGCGCGGCACGAAGTGGCGATTGTGATGCTGTATTAACACATTTTGCTGGGGGACCCCCTGGAACCCCCCCAAGGACCCCTGGGGGTCCCTGGACCCCACTTTAAGAACCACTAAATCATAACAGTTTATACATGTTGCTATATACAGTATATAGCTAAAATCTAAAATGACTCAGATTCTTTCCCGGTTTTAATGTTTTAAGTAAAACTAGCAATACCTAAATGTAGAAAAACTCTTTTAAGCCTCCACGAGGACCCGGATGTAAACAAAAGCTGTCTGGGCGATGGCCGAGGGTCCCGGCTAACGACTGGAACAATAATATTTCTAACGCGATCCGCCATTGCAGAGAGATCGCCCGTCGAAAATGGCTTGTTTTCTCCACTGTAAAAAGTATGGAGATATGGACCTTTTTCTTTTTCATTGGAGCGGACGGAAGACTTTTTTGGGCTTGCGTCACATCCATTCCATTTTAAAGAGACCTAGGATCATTCCTAAGTTGCGTTAGAGCGCCCTTGTGGAAAAAAACGAAACAAAACGAGAATTCTCGTTTTTGGCACTCAACGGTTATATTTGCAAACACGAAGATTCTCGTGTTTGGCACTCAATAGAGCTTACTCAAGTGTACGTCTTGTAATAATAATCTAAATCTAACACTAAAGCTTGCAAATAATTGTAATGCAGTAAAAAGTATAATATTTTCCTCTACCCCCATGGGTCCTTTGAGGGGTTCCAGGGGGTTCTCAGCTAAATGTGTTAATACATTACATTACATTACATTACAGTCATTTAGCAGACGCTTTTATCCAAAGCGACTTACAATAAGTGCATTCAACATAGGTAGGGAACAAAACTACTAATCACCAGAAGCATTAAGTGCATTCTCTTCTAAAACAAGCAACCAAGAGTATACCTAGCGCTAAAGTAAAAGTGCAATATATCAGCTACCTACTTTCATAAACAGATGAGACAAAGTAGGAAAATCACATGAGCAAGAGCTAAAACAAATAAGTTTATCGAATAAACAAGATCCAATAAAAGTATTAATAGTAGTAGTACAGCATCACAATAATTTTAAACACTTTATCCATTTATACGTTGGCTATTCAAAAATAGCAAAAATAGTTCACAGCGCGTCACTTTGTGTCGCGCTGTGAGATATTTTTCAAATTTTTTGAAAAATCTTGAAAGACATTTTTTAACACAAATCTTCTCTTCTTGGGGTCCCTGGCACAAAATATTTCCAGGTGGGGGTCCGCAGCCAAAAATATATTAATTTGGGGGTTCTTGGCACGAAAAAGTTTGAGAACTACTGATTTAGAAGGCATTTATAGAATCGGCCTGTACAGTACTTGAGTAAAAATACTTAGTTACTTTACACCACTGCCGGTAACCTCCCTGCAAAGTAGTTACCGCAACACATTTTGTTACTCTGCCCAGCAAGGGAAATCATTTCTCAATGATACAAAAAAAAAATGATGACACGTGAAAAAATGGACGACCTCAGAGGAGAGGAAGGGGCCTGAGGTGTCCGGTGTGCCTTTGAGCCAGGTACAGGAAGGCCCAGTCAGGGACAAGGGGGATTAGACATAGGAAACCGGCCCAGATGGCCCTGCTGGCCCACCTCTGCATCCTCATTACATGCCCCCCCCCCCTCCCCTCCCCTTTGGCAGGATGTGTGAAGGAGCCAGCCAGCGTCCCGCTAATGCAGAGCGCTGGGACTGTGTGTGTGTGTGTGTGTGTGTGTGTGTGTGTGTGTGTGTGTGTGTGTGTGTGTGTGTGTGTGTGTGTGTGTGTGTGTGTGTGTGTGTGTGTGTGTGTGTGTGTGTAATTGTATTACTATACTTGTGAGGACAAGTATAGTAGAATTGGAGAAATAAGATATTGTGAGGAGGACCAGTTCTCCTCACAGGAGAACTGGTTGTTTTTGAGACTTAGGAAAAGATTCAGGTTAGGATTAGACATTTAGAAGAATACGTTTAGGGGTTAGGCATGCATTCATGCCTGATTTATACTTAGCTGTATCAGTGTCACGCACTGGAAATAAGCTGACAATGCGTTGCGAGCTTGTAGATATTTTTGGGGGTTTTCGCTTTTCGGTAAAAAATGAGAAAAAATGAATTAAAAATAGTATTCATAAAATTGGCGTCCTAAAATGTTTATGTCCTCACAAGTATACTAGTTGTGTGTGTGTGTGTGTGTGTGTGTGTGTGTGTGTGTGTGTGTGTGTGTGTGTGTGTGTGTGTGTGTGTGTGTGTGTGTGTGTGTGTGTGTGTGTGTGTGTGTGTGTGTGTGTGTGTGTGTGTGTGTGTTGCATTGCGGAGCCATTGGGACAGAGTGGGTGTCAGCCTGAGTCACAATGAAATCAAAGGCAGTCTCGGAGTCAGCGCGCCGCCTGGCCTTGTGTCCAAATGTCAAAGGAAGTGGAATTTATTCTGTCAGAGAGAGAAAGTGTGTGTGTGTGTGTGTGTGTGTGTGTGTGTGTGTACACACTTGTAATTCTATACTTGTGAGGACCAAATCCCCCCCCCACAATAGACATTGTCAGGACAATTTTCCTGGTCCTCACAAGAGAACTTTGTCCTTTTATGGTTAAAACCAATATTGACCTGGTGCTCCCCCATGAGGTGTGTGTTATTGTTGAAGCTTCAGGTTAGCATGAGGCATTAGATAGATAGAATACTTTATTGGCAGTTAAAAAAAAAAAGCCATAGCTTGTTTCCATTGGGGTCCACCTTGAGACATACAGTCTGTAGAACAACACGCAATACTGCAGAAACAGAAAAATAAATCATTTTATAAAAAGTTGGGAGCAATACATATAGGACAAGAGGTACCCTAAGAGAAGAATCCAAATCTTGCAAGAGAATTGAGGGATTTCAGGGCTGAAGGGGGGGCATTCCACAGAGTAGTGGCTGCGTGATAAAACCCCCCAAAAATGTAGGGGTTAGGTGTATAGGGTTAGGGTGAGGGGTTAAGGTTAGGGACAGGGATTTATAGATAAGGGTTAGGATTAAGGTAAGGGCTGCTTGTGATTACAGTAAGGTTACGTTGGCCAGCAGGTCAAGTAAAAATGGCATTTCTTAATGAAAGATTGCTTTTGATGTCCCTATTGTGTGTGCGTGTGCGTGTGCGTGTGTGTGTGTGTGTGTGTGTGTGTGTGTGTGTGTGTGTGCGTGTGTGTGTGTGTGTGTGTGTGTGTGTGTGTGTGTGTGTGTGTGTGTGTGCACACGTGCGGTGTGTGGGGGTGGCAAGGCCGCCGCCTCAGCCTGGCTGACTCCACATCCCAGATATGGGGTCTGTTCAGTGGCCTGGCTGGCCTCCTGGCCAGCCTTCTGACCGGCCTCAACCCGGATACTGCCCTATTCACAGAATCACAACTCTGGCTCTTAGCCAGACACTGTCACCGCAATGTATGTGGGTGGCTTTCTGTAATTTTTGTAATTCAGTCGTTATTATGCCAATTAATTCCTCCCACTGCTTGCCACCATTGCGGTTGTACCCTACTGACTCACCTGCCAGTGAGGATCCCCCACCGGGAGGATGTACCATCTCCGTCCTACTCCTCCCGCTCAACATACACCGCTGACATGTGCCGCCTCAGCCCGTATAGGTGCACGTGCATGCTGCGACAAAGACCTTTCCAACTCCTAGACTCCGCGGTGGTGGGCTGGTACTTTACCCCTGCACAGCCCCGTCTGTGTGTGGCTTTACTGTCACCTAAGCACCGCAACCAATGTTGAAGCATGTTCAAATCATGCGTTCAAATCATCACAATATGGTCCCTCAAATTCAAATTGAGTGTAGCCAGAGGGTAATTCTATGCATTCAAACGATTTTAAAGCAAAAAGATGAGGAAGATGAGAGAGTGTGTACTAGTGATGCGCGGGTCGGGTTTTTTCATGACCCGCCCCGCCCCGCCCCGCCCCGCCCCGCCTCGGAACCGAACCCGCCTCAACCCGCGCCGCAAAACGATATATAAATCAACGACTCGACCCGCCCGCGACCCGCGGTGAAAAAAAATAAGATAATCATGAGTTAGTGTGAGTGAACTGCTGCGCGACACCGTAGCCTACATCGCACATCAGTATAAACAAATTAATATATGTTTTGGCCTTTACATCTAGCAACCTTACAGCTTACAACCTACAGCTAATGTTTAGTTTTGTTAATGTTATACATGAATGATGGCGCAAGGGAGGTTGATTACTTGCCTTAGTTGCCTGCAATGTGTATGTGTGTCACCAACTTTCGCTTTATCCATTGCAGACAGACAGTCACTGTGCTTGCTTGTATAATATCCACGACCCATACGAGTTCTGGTTTTGACGGGTTTTATTATCGTCAAGTGGGTCCGGCTTGGTTCATATTCTATCACTTCGGGACCCCGGTTCTGTTTATCATAACACCCGAGCGAACCACCTGTACGCAGCGCTGATTAGGAGGAGATGCAGCTGTGTAAAGCTTCATTTGTGCTTCGCCGTATGGCGGTGTTGTTGTGTATCGAAAATAGCAGACATACAAGCTCACAACGTGGCGCGTTGTGACGTGTTGTGAGCTTGTAGGTCTGATATTTTCAACGCGCAACACCATGGTACGAAGAATAGGCTGATCTATCGGATAACTGCAGAGCTGTGAGACACAGCAGCACCAGGTTGTCGGGAATGAACCCACACTGACATTGTCAGATCATGATAAAAACTTTAAATAATTATGATGGGTTTTAATGGTAGTTTTATCCAAATATTAATATTAATAATAAGCTTAAATGTGATTTTTTTTTGCGTGTGAGAGTGGTGTTGATGACCCGCAACACCCGCAATCCGCATAATTGCCTCTGAAATCTTGACGGTCCGCCCGCGCCCGGGTTGACCCGCGGGTAACGGGTCAACCCGCGCATCACTAGTGTGTACTGTATATTGAGTGGTTTGAATCAAATATATTTGAATTCTTCCAAATGAATGCAAAAGAAAGGCATAGCTTGAATAAAAGCAATTTAAAGCTTGGAAAAAGTGGCCAGATATTTTATCTGTGTGTGTGTGTGTGTGTGTGTGTGTGTGTGTGTGTGTGTGTGTGTGTGTGTGTGTGTGTGTGTGTGTGTGTGTGTGTGTGTGTGTGTGTGTGTGTGTGTGTGTGTGTGTGTGTGTGTGTGTGTGTGCCAACTTGACGTTTATCTCCAACCCGCTGAATATGATTATTTGTGAAAGTCTTGCATTTTCGAAGGACACCGCCACCGCATCCTCCTGGCTAAATCGAGACTCTGAGAAAGACACTACGTTGTTTATACAATGTTCCTGGTTTCCTGTTCCTGTCATGTGACCTGATCAGAGCCCAGACTACAGAGGAACAAGGAAACGCTAACAGCAACACGTCCCTCACTGTCCATGAAAAAGGGAAGCCATGCGGGAGCCATGAAGAAGCCATGGAGAAAACAGGAAATTTGCCCGTGATGGAAAAACTTTGTTTTTGCTTCTCAGAGAAGTTACAGTGGGCCTTAATCTAGATAGAATCACTCCCTTTCACCTTCTTAAAACGGCCGTACTTCATAAAGCAGTGGTTCCTAAACGTATTCAACTCGAGACCCAAAAGATACGTTTGGTGTCTCCCCGGGACCTACAATAACAAAAATACCATATGAATTAATAACTTAAAGGGATATTTCACTTTTAACCATGTTTGGGGTCATTTTAGCGTCTATCTGGCTCTTGTGAGCACCCCAGACAGTTTTTAAGTTGCTTGATTCAGTATTAATATTTGATATTCATTTCAACAGACACGCCCCCTTTCTAAACCTATTGTAACTACAAACTCTATTTTAACAATGTTAGATTCATTGAAAACACCCGTCCTTGGTTCTGTTGACTAATATATTGTCCTTCCAATGTGTGAGGAGACTGTTTTTTCAATCACTTTTTTCATTACAAAAAAAAAAATTGGGGGGGAAAATGAAAAAAAGAAAAACAAATGTATATATATATATATAAATATATATGCAACTTGGGTGTTCACAAAAGCCCAAGTAGACGTTACCCCAAAACTTCACAAAAATATCTAAAATAGCAGATCTACAAGCTTCCAAAAGATTTTTCTTTTATTTATTTCCCAAAAACAAAATTTAAGTTTTAGAAACGGGTCCATGACCCAAAAATGGATCCCGACCCTTGTTTGGGAAACAGTGTCATATAGTACATCTGCATGTCACAGAGCGCCTTTCATTGATGAATAACATTGTTTTGCTTCACAGAGAAGCTCCTGTGGTCCTCTGTTCTAGAATCACTCCATTACGTACCTTGCATATGACTGCGTGTCACAGAACGGCTTTAAATTTTTAACTGGCTTAGAGTGCAGTATATGGCAGCCTGTCCTCTCGCTCTGTACGGCTGTGATTTATCTATTGTCAGCAGGGGTTCGCTATACGGCTGGGAAGCATGACTTCAGTATTCTTTGACTGTGACAAATGCTATAAGCCACGAAAGCGCTCAGTGGAACCACAGGGTGAATCCACACATGCTGAGAGTGGCAAATGGGAGAAAGATTTATTTTCCACTCAACGATTTGAGAGACTCTTTACAGTCAACATCATGGAAACTACTTGCTGAACTGCCCCCACCCCCCCCCCAAAAAAAGTATTTAGTGGAGATATAACGTCTGAAAGGGTGTATTTTTTCCTGTTGCCTTTAAATGAAAAGATACTGTCACATGTATGGAGCCTGCGCTGTCACGCAATTGGATATAATTGTTACTGTAGCTGTGATGAGTGTGTAATCACCTGCCAAGTTGCATTTTTCCCCTAAGTGTTTCACTATACAGAGCTTTCACAACAAACAAAAAGACACTCTATCTATAGAACACTCCATATGCCTTATGCGGACTACCTTCTTGTGTGGAACTGCCGTTGTGCTCCTACCTTGTCCTTTTGCACCTCACGTACATACATGAGCAGGAAGGGCGCACAACAATTGTGCAGAGGTGCTGACCACTGTGCAAAGGCATGAAAATGAAATGAAAAGGTCGCATTGTAGACAAGGTCTTGTTCAAGGAATGAGCCATTCAGGGAATGAAGAAGACCTCTTGTCAGGTCGAAACCTTGGTATCTTTTCTAATACGTTTTGTAATTGTGGCTACGAGCACTGCAGCGTGACCTCTTCTTTCATTTTGTACCTCATGTACATACCTGCTGCTTATTATGCAATTTGTGTAAATGGAAAAGGGTGCATTTATATAGCGCCTTCCAATTTGCTCTACAATGTGCATTACAGTCACCCATTCACACACCAACGGCGGAGTAAACCATGCATGGCACCAACCTGCTCATCGGGAGCAGTTTGAGGTACAATGTTCTGACTAATGTATCTGTCATGCTCTGTGGAAGGAAATAATAAAGATTGCATTTGATCCTCGCATCTGTCAGGCTGTGCCTGTGTTACGTATATTTAAGTTGGAGTAGCTAATGTGTGCGTCTACTACCCAGACTCCGCCCCTCACCTTATCAAACGGGCTATTTACCTCCATGTGTGAACGCATCTGAAACGGACGTTCTCCTGTTGCATGCTACATGTGTGAAAGGCCAACACCGGACAATGTCCCGACCTGATTCCCCGGACAATGCAGAAATTTTACAGTGTTCAAATGAGAAAGGGGCTTTAGATTTTTTTCCCCTGCCTTGCTCTCTCTCTCACTGACCCCCCCCCCCTTTTTGTATGGAAAGCAACAAAATGATGGCGCTTACATCACAGGTTTACACCTGTAAAGGAGGGGTGTGGGTTGGCACAGTTGATGAGTGACAAATTGATGTACATGTATTTCACAATGTACCTGGTCATTTCTATTGTGTGTGTGACAATGGATGGGCTGGAGAGTGACCATTTGTATGCAGGATGCAGGTGGTTGCATGATGAGAGAGCTCTTTGGTTTGACGCCGCTGTAGCCTACATTGGGAGCAAGACGTTTATGAAAAAAATGTTCACAGTTACAACGATGGAGGCGCGCCGTCTCTAGTGGACTTGCCGTGCTGAACGTTGCGAAGTCCACCAGAGCAGACTCTGCATCGTTCGAGTGATGCACCGATAGGGACAGAATCGTAAATTATCGCGGGACAGTGCTATCCTTCTGGAATGTGATGCATGACTAGGGGGGGCGAAGCAGTTCTGCGTGGGGGGGGGGGCGTCGCGAAGTTACTATGATCCGGTGGGAAAGGGCCGGTCGCATCCTGGATCTATCAGACCCCCCCCCCCCCTCGCCAGGGGCCAGAGGTTACACAGGAGTGCAGTATTTACATTTACATTACATTTCTATTGACAGGCTGCCCAACCCGATCTCCAGAGATTACCGTAACATTGCACGGAACGAGTGCACTTCATTCCGTGGATAGCCGCCTCGAAACCCCCAAATTGCGTGCATATGTACGGCGCTCCCTTTGTGACAAAACCATTTCGGAGGCGCGCAGTCACAGGCGAACTGTCACCCCGTGAAGGACCACCGAGGGAGCTAAGGCGACCGAGTTGCCGTCCTGAACGGTGTGACGTTCGCCTGTGCCTACTCAGCGCCGTTTGAGTTATGTACCGATAGGCACAGAATCGTATTTTTTTTTGTGGGGACTGCTCTGCTTCCGGGTTTTTCCGGGTTGCGACTGGTTACGCCCACCGTGGGACTCGCCGTACATATGCACGCAATTTCTGGGTTTCTAGGCGACTATCCACGGTGCACTCGTTCCGTGCAATGTTACGGTAATCTCTGGAGATCAGGCTGGGCTGCCATATGCAGAGCTCGACGACGCATTGTGAGCTTGTAGATCGGCTATTTTCGCTACTTTTGTGCGTGTGAAAGATGGATATACAAGGTTTCTGCCCGACAGCAACAATAGGGTCGTCTCTGTTGGGTGGAAACCTATGTCCAAAGCTGTAGGGCATTATTTTACGAACAAAACACAAAAAGTTAGAATATGGAGATATACAAGGTTTCTGCCCCGACAGCACCAATAGGGTACATGTGTACATCTGGCGCTTCCATCATGATAGAGGCATGTAGGGCAGCTGTGTGTTGTCTGTCTAATGTAGCCATCTTTCTATAAGCCGCGTGTCATGTGATCGGCATGCCTGTGGACGAGGCGTGACCACAACAGCTTCATCTGCTACTTTTATTTGTAAAGATACATTTTTGGGCGGCATTTTATGCTTTATTTCCGATAGGTTAGCGTAGTTGAAGCAGTGGTTCTCAAACTTTTTGTTTGAAAATATGTTGTGCCAGGGATCTCCACAAGCAACGATTTGAGTTAAAAAGTCGATTCTTTATAAATAAAATAAACCAAGTGCAGTGAGAGAGGACTGTGTGAGAGTCATTTTGTTACTTAAAGAGGTGGTGCCATGTTTTTGCACTTTTTCTGTTTTTCATGTGTCTATGAGGTTGATAGAACTTCATTAAGCCCCCCGGTGGTGTTTTATGGTGTTTTATGTCTTCTCTGACTATTTGGAGTTTTTTCCTGGAGGCTGAAACCTTGAGGGTCAAATGTGCCAATAGAGAAACAGCGCTTTAGTGACATCACAAAGCCCACACCCTCCCCCTCATTATCATAACACAACAGGTGTGGGCATGAGGAGGAGGAGGGACTAGGACAGGTGGGTGGTGCTAAGGTGGTGGAGGAGGTGCTAAGGTGAGAACCAGGTATACTTAATGCACTGGTGGGTGTGTCTACATAAAAACAACATTTTAACACTTACTGTACACTTTTTTTTTGTTGAAAAAAATCCTTACATAATAATAATACCTTATGATCAGGTTTTAGGGTTGAAAAATATCATGGCACTCCATCTTTAAGTAAAAGCAATACCACAATATAATGGAGGGGGAAAAATCATACTATGTTACAAGTAAAAGGCCTGTATTCAAAAATAGAGTAAAAGTGGAAATAGTATTTCCATAACACAATACTTACAATGCCAAAGTAAATGCCGAAAACAGCCAAATAATAAAACTTGGCTCAAGTGGAATTTCTGTTTTGTAATAATAATCCAAATCTGTTCATTAAGTGACTTGAAGGGATATTTCACTTTTCACTCACTGTTTGGGGTCATTTTAACGTCTAGTTTAAGTTTCTTAATTCAGTATTTTGATATTTGATGTTCTTTTATCAGACACGCCCACTTCCTGTACAAACTCCATTTTAACCATGTTAAATTGAAAACACCTGTCCTTGGTTCTGGTGACTGATATTGTCCTTCTAATGTATGGGGGGCCGTGTTTTTTCAATTACTTTTTTACTTTTTTTTTTATAATGTTTTTGGAAAAAGAAAAAAAATAGAAAAATATGGCTCCTTCACACATTAGAAGGACAATATCAGTCACCAGACTCAAGGACGGGTGTTTTCGATCTAAATACTGAATCAAGCAACTTAAAAACTGTCTGGGGTGCTCACAAAAGCCTGAGTAGAAGTTAAAATGACCCGAAACATGAAATATCCCTTTAAGCCGTCAAATAATTATTGGATTAAAAAGTACAATATTTGCCTCAATGAGATGTAGTGGACTAGAAGTAAGTAACAGTAATAGTAATAAAAAAGAGGAACTACTCAAATAAAGTAAATGTACCTGAAAATTATACTTAAGAACTTGAGTAAATGTACTTATTTACTTTTCACCACTGGAGAGGAGAGACAGGGGGTGGGGTTGCTGCTGCTTATTGCTGCTTGAAACAATCACAAGCATAGAACATTTTTTTTTTTTTTGTATTTTTCCTGGGATTATAGGGTCCTCAGATCGTACTCCCATAGTGAGAATGGCCTTTTCATAACAATGGGGAAATCACATTTCTCAAGAGCAATTCAGTGTGTCATGTACTGTATTTTCAAGGATATCGTCTCTGTCGGGTGGAAAGCTCATGTGTCCAAAACTGTTACTTTTCAGGATTCAAATTCAAAAGTATCAAAAGTTGCAGATCTACAAGCTCGAAACGCGTCGCAAGCTTGTTGATCTACTACTTTTGATAGTTTTTGTGTGACGCTGTAGTATGATCAAGTAGGGCGTTAATTTACGGAAAATATGGAGATGAAAGGTTTCCGCCCCGACAGCGAAGATATGCCCGAGAAGAACCCTGTACACACTGCACACTTCTCTTTTAACACACGGAATGCCTGAAGTCAGCCCGAGTTCACCGTTTTTGGACACTTCCCAACGGCCAGTGTGTCAAATCAAATGTTTGGAGTGTCCGGTGGAGCAAAATGATGACACTTATCCACACATCAAAGGATTTGGGTTCATTTTGGGACATTCCAGGGGCATTTCAGGTGGTCAGTGTCGTAGAGCAGTCGTTCCCAACCTTTTTCTCTGGATCAGGGGCCCACTTGCAAGTCTCAAAAGCGTTCGCGGCCCTCCCATCTGACCACTTACCCACCAGGCAGCGTGTTAAGTGGTCATTGTACATTCATTGTACATGTTTATTTTAATGATCAATCAATCGATTGTGTTCCGGCTTTGATCAATTGTACCCACGACGTAGTATACTTTAAGTTTTTATGTAGGCCGATTTGTATCACTTTGATACTCTTATTTTAATATAAGGTTTTTGAAAATAATGTTATATTATCCTTAAAATCATATTGTTTTGTCAATTATTTGGGGGACAGGTTGGGAATCACTGGTGTAGAGCAGTGGTTCTCAAAGTGGGGTCCGGGACCCGCAGGGGTATCTGGGGGTGGGGGTTCCAGGGGATCCCCAGCTAAAGTAGTTAACATAGCATCGCAATCCTTTTAACCACTTCATACATTTATATGTTGGCTAGCGAAAAATACAGCAGATATACAAGCTCACAGCGTCTCACTTTGTGCCACGCTGCGAGCTTGTACATCTGCTATTTTAGAAAAAAATACATTTACACATCAATACAACTTTTGAGTAATTTTGATTTTATTTCAACATAAATGTTATCTTCTGGGGGGGCCATGGCACCAAACATTTTCAGATGGGGGTCTGCGGCAGTATCAATTGGGGGTCCTTGACATGAAAAAGTTTGAGAACCACTGGTGTAGAGAGACAGGACACCAACGGCAGAGTCTGTGCACTAACGGGCTGAGCCACCAGACACCTCATGTCTATCACTCAAACACAGTACATGTGAACAACACACTGCCAGGAAAACGAAACCACTTGTTGCTGCGGGCAGTAACCATCTCCATATTTTAACTTTTTGTGTTTTTTTGTAAGTTATATAAATTGCAGATCCACAAGCTCAAAACGCTTTGAGTAGATCTGCTACTTTTGCTATTTTTATATGATATGAGGTTTCCACCCAACAGAGACGATGTCATTGTACGATGGTGAAAATAGCAAAAATAGACGATCTACAAGCTCACAACGTGACATGTTTTGAGATTGCTTGTAGATGGCCTATTTTAGTTTTTGGGGAAAAGTTTCACTTATAATGACATGCGCCAAGTAGAGACACCTGGTTGAAAGTCGGCAACAAAATCATTCTGGCTTGAAACAACTCCAATTTGAAACAATGTGAAGTAAACAAGAACTTCAGCGTGAAGACAGAAGAAGTCAAAGGCAGTTTTTAGTGTTTTATCTCTCTCTTGAAAGCACGTTGCTGTTATTTGACTAACATCTGAACATCCCAATTGTCTACTCGCGGTGTAATCACCGCATAGCAAAAGTAAATCATCACAGAAAAATCTGTTTTATCTACAATATGATTAAATCAGCGAACGTTCGCCGACCACCAATCACCGAAAGCTGTTGTTTATCTGTTGAGAGCCAGCTGCAATGCATGGGGAAAAAAGAGGAGAATCAATCTCAACAATTCTTCTGGCTGTCTGCCACTTTCCGCACTTGTAAGGTAGTTTACACAAAGCCAATCATCCTGCATTTGTTTTTCGAGCCAAATAATCACTCTCGATAGGCAGGTGGTTTTCTCTTCTTTTTAAAGCAGTGGTTCTCAAACTGGGGTCCGGGAACCACTACAGGGGTCCTTGAGGGGGGTGGGAGTTCCAAGCTAAATGACTGATAGATAGGGGTCTGTAACTCTCAACAGGGTACAAATGGAACCAAATGGACCTGTACCGAATCTTTACATAAAACAATATATTATTTTTTAGGTTCAGCCCGCTAGTGCACAGACTCTGCCCTTGGCGTCCTGTCTCTCTACACGATCTACAAGCTCACAACACATCACAGTAGTATACTTAAACACTGATAAACAGTGCCAATCTATTTCTGAAGGTTTAATCCGCAACACAGTTTCATAGTAATATAAGCAGGATGTTGAATGGGTTCTGCACACCGCTCTTCCATCCACTATTCTGTCCTTTCTAATTAACAAGGTGTTTTTCGCCCACACAACTACCACTGGCTGGATGCTTTTATATGAGTTAAACTGCACCGTTCTTAGAGTGAGCGACAGTCCCTGGAGGTTCTGTTGAACAGGAAACCTCTCGACTAGAGCACAGGCCGTTTCATCGGTTTGGCCGACATATCAGCCATTATTTGGATATTTTGACGACATCGGTATCTGCAATTATCCAGTCTTAATTTGTGGGCCTATCCACTTTCAACTTGGCATCCCTGTTTAGCGCATGTCATTACAATGCACAAGACAATTTTTTTTTTTTTAGAGAGAGCTTTATTATTATTATTATAAATTAAATGTAATGTATTATACATGTAAATATTTTGCACTTTTTGACAAAACCGATCGATAATCGATAATCCAAAAACGAGATCGGCATTGGTCACAAAAATCTGGCATCATTCGGGTTCTACTCTTGACGTCTGTAAATGTTTTCTAAATTAAGTTGCATTCATCCACATGCATCATTCATTGTTTGGAGGCTGAAGTTTTTTTTTTTTCCTTTTTGCTGAATCATTCCTTTCTGAATATAACATAAAACAACTGTGCAAGAAATGGACATAAGCGTAAGCGTAGGAGGCTCTTTGGATGGAAACTTTTTTTTTCCATTTAAGCAGTGGGACTTCAAACATGTTTCTCCTTGAACTTCAGGTGTACTCAGAGATTGTGTGGGATATATTTTTACTTCAGGTTGACATTTCTCTCTTTTCAAAGTGCAGAGCCTTGTACCGGCATGAGTGCCTGCGGGTTCACCCATTGTGAACGGTGTGTTGCTGAGATTGCTTTAGCGTTACCTTGGAACGGATGGAAGGGAGTATTATGCTTCCATTTGTCTACTTTTTGTTGTTGTTGTTAGTGGTGGAAAGAAGCTAAGTGTACTGTACTTAAAGGTGCACCACCCATTTTCAACCTGGTCTTCATATAACATTGCAGAAACCTCTTATTTCCATATTTTAACCTTTTGTGTTTGTTCGTAAATTAATGTTCTACTTGATTATACTACAGCGTCACACAAAAGTATTAAAAATGGCAGATCTGCAAGCCCGAAACACGGTGCGAAGCGTTTTGAGCTTGTACTGTAGATCTGCTATTTTTGATACTTTTGAATTTGAATTCTGAAAAGTAACAGTTTTGGACATACAGTATGAGGTTTGCACCCGACAGAGACGATCATTTGTCCTCCTCACTAATTATAAGATGGCCTACCAGTGACATCATTGGTATTTTACTGATAAAATAACAATTTCTTCTATTGCAGCATGCTTTTTAATTTCGACACGTTGCAGTACTGTTTTCACAATGCATGTACAGAACCTTGTAACTCTTTGAAACCACCTGATGAACTATGCTACACAAAGGAATGGAAACACCTAGAAAAACTTCACCTAGAAATGCAATCAAATAGCCCGTACGGCTGGCATAGGGGTCCGGGCACCTAGGCTGCTAATGCCTGACAGCGAGTCGCTGGTTCGAGTCCCGTTCCCGACGACCTTTGCACTCCCCATCTCTCTCTCTCTCTCCATTTCCTGTCAGTCTACTATACACAGAAAAAGCTAAAAAAAACTTTAAAAAAAAGGAAATGCAATCAAATTGACCAAAAGGACAGCCATTTTTAATTGCCCCCCTCCCCCCATTGTAATTTTTGTTTTTGTAACTTTGATTGCCTGTGATTGCACGTTTCTTCATAATTACTCATCTATAGTTTCTTGCAGGAGAACGTGTACTTTGCAATAGCACATCTAAAAGCTCATGGCTTGTAGATCTGCTATTTTTGCACACTCTTGTAGGGCAATAATTTAGGGAGGTTTTTGGTCCGTTTTTGGTCCGACAGCAAGCCAACTACAAGAACAAAGCGAACCGTATTTCACAGGCTCTGGGTTTGTTTCCATACGCCAGTGGTTCTCAAAGTGTCACAATCACGGCCCCTGTTGTGTCCCTGATTTGACTGTTTAGCCACTGAGTGTGCTTCTGCCCCTCCCTTGCCCTGCTCCTATTTCCCCTCAGCCAATGTCCTACTCTCCCTTCTACCTGAGGTCAAGAATCTGATTGCCTTGAGTGCCTGTGAGGACTAGCTGAGTCTGGTTGGGTGACAAGCTTCAAGGTTCAGTGCTGGGTCATAAGTTGTAGTGTCAGGTCCTGTTTGTCAGTTATAGTCCAAGTTTATGTTCAAGTGTTAAGGCGGTTACACACCGGCGAATGTGCGAATATACGCAAAATTCGGACTCGTTCCGAATAATTAAAAGACGCTTTTTCGCTTCGCTTTTCCGCTTTTTCGCGCCATGTACGCTTGCATTGACTTTATAAGGTTTTTTAAAAAAGCGTATTATTCGCACGAAAAAATCGCCCCGGTGTGTAAGGACCTTTATGGTTGTATTCTATGTGCTAAGTGTTTTGTAGTTACCTGTCTTATTTAAGTAAAGTCTGTCAACTGCATCACTTTTGTCTCCTGGGTTTGGTTTGAGTTCTTGGGTTCCTGCATTTGGGTCCTACACCTTCTGATCCTGACACAAAGTTGACTCTTGGTTCCTTTTAGGGGGGGTCTAAATTGACCCTTGAGTCTGTAACTCTGACAGTGTACATTTGTACACTGTCAGAGTTAAGGGGAGACATTGAAAGTTTGAGAACCATTGCCATACACTACAGCTCAGTGTCAGATTAGGTTCTCAGAACCTCATTTGGGCCCTGCTCAGGAGGTAGTACTAATAAGCCTTAGTTCTGGGAACCCAGAACTTGTATACTTTAAAAATATTTCACACATTGTGAGCTTGTAGATTGGATTTTTCACTATTTTATGACTTTATGATTTTATTCTTTTATGACGTACAGTACCTCCTCCTTCAGGGATGGTTCTGGTTATAATAGAAACGTAAACAAAACAAACCATCACCGAACGTCATGGGTTCTGGAAAGTTCCATGTAATGGAAGGTTCTGGGTTATACCCTCTTCGTAGTGGAAAAGTGAAAAAAAAAACTTCAGCAATTCAATTCAGTTACATTTTTATTATAGTGCCAAATCCGAACAAGTTGTCTCAAGACACTTTACATTTAGAGCAGAGACCCCACATTGTCCCACCCTGAGCAAGCAATTTTGGTGGGGAAAGAGAGAGAGGAGAGAGACGGAGAGACAGAGAGGGAGGGAGATGCAAGAAAAAGCAACAATAGCAGCAACGGTAAAAACTGTGAAACTATCACAGCAATAACATTTATTCAAGTAGTAGCAACAGCAGTAACGATGACAGCAATAACAATGGTATAGAGGCAGTATAATGTAATATAATAGTGTAGTTGGCTAATGGTATGATATGATACAGTGTAATAATAATTAGATAGTTAGATAGTATATAATGGTATTAGGGATGGGCATTTGGACCTTTTTTTGTAAACGTGTAACTTTTGGACTGTGGGCGATTAACCATCTATGACGTTTAGTTAATTTCAGTTATTTAGTCCTAAACGGTTAGTGACACATTCCAGTTAACCGTCCTATCCCTAAATGGTGTAATATAATACCAATACAAATAATGATAATTCAATTCAATTAAAACTTTATTCCAGACACTATAGAGTACATACAAATATTAGACAGAAAATTATAAAATAAAATAAATCAAACGGCTAAAAAAACAAATAGAGGCTGACTCTCCAGTGTTTACACAGCCTGGATGAGTACAGAAGACAGCTCTTCCGAGGATTGACTATATCCTCAAGAATACTGTTCCGGGACTCATCCAGGCGAGACATGAATCCATACATAGAGTGCCTTAAGAGAGCCTCACATGTATGGATTCCACACGTTACAAACAGGTGAGGGCCCTTAAGTAGAATCCTCAGGGCATCATTTTAGGCCACTTTAAGCCTCCGCATGCCACCTTTCTTGTATGTGCAGTGCACCACAAGTAAGCTGTATGGGAGTGCCCATTAAGACATGAGGCCGATTCTACAAATGCCTTCTGAATCAGTTGTTCTCACACTTTCAAGATTTTTCAAACATATAAAAAAATATCAGATGTACAAGCTTGCAGCGCGGCATGAAGTGAAGCTTGTATATCTGCTATTTTTGCTATTTTTTAATAGCCAATGCAAAAATAAAAAATGACACTTTCTGACGCTTTCCAGGTTTTAATGGGTTAAATAGTGCACACTTGATAGGACTTGGACACATACTGAACCTAAGAATCAGCATATTAGCCTGGGCATAAAGTTATAATAATAATAATAATAATATGTAATGGTGTACTACAATATACAGTACTGTAGTAGCAATCCACAGTCGTGCTCCATGGAAAGAGCCAGTCGAGTTCAGCAGAAGGCAGAAGTGCGTGAGCAGGTTGATCCTGCCACCATCACCAGAGATAATTGAACAGGAGCAGATGTGACAGATCCACATGAATGTTCACAAGCTTCTTCAATTAGTGTGAACTCTTCCTGTGACAGGTGACAGCCGGGTCGAATCATTCAAACTGGCAGTAATCGAAGTAGACTTGAGTACCGTACTTTCAAGCACATTCAACAGCTGACTTAAAAGTTATGCTTAAAAGTAACGACAACCGACATAGAAATGTAGTGTCAAAACAGTATTTGTCTTTGAAATGTTTTAAAATAAAAGTCAGTTTACAAACAATTTAAGAAAAAAAAACACAAGGAAAGTACAGATACTAAAAAAAAAATGCACTTAAGTACAGTACTCAAGTACTCTCCACCACTGCCTTCAAGCACAATTTTGAGGTACTTTTACATTAGTGGGGTATTTCCATGTTTCAGTACTTTCTACTTGGCAAATTCAGTTTTGTCCTTTTTACCCAACTAAAATAATTTGGAAACTGTAGTTACAAGTTACTTTGTAGATTTTGATTATTAATGCAAAACTTTGTCTATTCAAAAATAGCCGATCTACAAGCTCACAACGCGTCGCAAGGCGATGCTTTGTGAGCTTGTAGATCAGCTATTTTCAAAAAACTTTTGACAAATTTTGAAAGAAATGATCAAAGTTACGTTTATTTTGATGCCAGTACTTTTGTACTTCTACTCCAGTAAATATTTTAATATAAGACTACTAGGCTGTGGTATTGCTACTTTTACTCAAGTAAAACAATTCTGAGTACTTCTTGCACCACTAGGGTGTTGCCTTGGCACGGATTGAAGGAGTATGCCTTCATTAATTTTCTCTGCTTGTTGTATTGTAAGGCAAAACGCAGCGCAATCTCAACTGCTGTGTGAACGATAATAACGTATCAATACAAACACTCTGCCTTAAAACCCATTACAGCAGGTCAAAACTAGCACAAGGAAGCTAATATGTTTATTATTATGACAAGATACCATATCTGCCCCAGAAACTGCTGCCCTAGAAGTGTCTGCGTTTACTTTGGCTCCTTTCACTTCGCATCGCTGCACATTGGAGAGATTTGTGCTTTTAATTAAATTCGACAGGATTTCAAACAACTGCAGATGGGTTATATATCTTCTCCACCCATTTATTTATATATAAGTGACGCTCGCGGCTCCTTCCCCCCAGTATAGAGGAGACCACTCCCAGTATAAAGGCACTGGCCAGATTGGAAACATACATTATGTCTCCATATGGAAGATATTGACATCTGGCACCCACCAGCTCTCCATCACTCATCACTCCGACACACACACACACACACACACACACACACACACACACACACACACACACACACACACACACACACACACACACACACACACACACACACACACACACACACACACACACACACACACACACATGCAGACACCACACACCACACACCACACACACACACACACACACACACACACACACACACACACTGAAGAGAAGAACTCTGCTGCCGAATCCCCCCTACTCATCAGGCTTACAGTCTACGTAAGACAGTGGTTCAATGTTTTCATGCCAAGGACCCCCAAATTGATATGTACTGTATTTGGCCCCAGCCCCCATTAGAGAAGATTTGTAAAAAAACATAAATAAATAAAAAATCGAAATTATCCCAAATATTTAAAATAATTTTCAAGATTTTTAAAAGAATTTAGAAAACAGCGGATCCATCTAATTGCGATGCGACACGTGGGCTGGTAGATCGGCCATTTTCCAATGGTCGGAGTCTAAAATCACCTCATCGATCTGAAGCGCCTGAACAAGCAACACATTCTCACACCCGTGACGTCAAAACGGTTGGGCGGATTTGACCAATCCGTCAGACATTTTATTTGATGGGACGCCTCGTAATGATTTATGATTTCTGTGCCTCATCGGTATGCAACATATAAGCGGTGCTGAGTCGGCAGAAGTGGCAGGCATGGCGCGGCCAATCGCTCTCACCTAGCGACTTGCTCGAGGGTGCCTCGCGGGCAGTGGTGTAAAGTCATGTATCAAAGTACATGTACTCAAGTACTGTACTTAAGTACTGTACTTAAGTACAATTTTGAGGTATTTTGACTTTCTTCAGTATTTACAATTGTCAATACTTTTACTTCTACCCCACTACATCTCAGAGGAAAATATAGTACTTTTACTCCACTACAATTATATTAAAACTTTAGTTACTAGTTACTTTGTAGATTTGGATTATTATTAAAAAACACACCAACCACTTCAGCCCTATATATATATTTCGGCCATTTGAAAATAGCAGATCTACAAGTTCACAATGCGTCGCAACGCAAAGCATTGTGAGCTTGTAGATCGGCTATTTTGATACTAATACTTTTGTACTTTACTCAAGTACATTTAGAATTCCGGACTTTTACTTGTAACACAGAGTATTTCTAAATTGCAGTATTGATACTTTTTCTTAAGTAAAGAATGTGAGTAGTACTTTTCCCACCACTGCTCGCAGGGCTCAGGTTGGCGTCAGACAGTAAGTAAGTAAGTTGGGAGTGAGAGGAGAACGCCTGTAGCAACTCATAATGGAACTATGGCTCATAATGGAATAACGGTTCATAAAGTAATCATTTGAATGAAATAAAAGCTCATGGCCTCTTCCACATTCCAGTGTGGCGATCACGTTAAACGTCTTGACGGATGGTCAGAAGTGTCCCCAAGCCGTCACTATCAGTGGTGGAAAAAGTAATGAAATGTTTTACTTAAGTAAAAGTATCGATACTGCAACGTAGAAATACTCTGTTACAAGTAAAAGTTTGGTAATCAGAATTTACTTGAGTAAAAGTACAAAAGTATTGGCATCAAAATGTACGTAAAGTACCAAAAGTAGAAAGTACTCATTATGCAGAATGTCCCATTTCACAAGTTTTCAAATGTATAAAAATCTTTTGAAAATAGCAGATTTACAAGCTCACAATGCGTCGCATTGTGAGCTTGTAGATCGGCTATTTTCATATGGCCGAAATGTATACAGAGCTGAAGTGGTTAATGTATGTTTTGTAAGTAACTAATAACCAAAGTTGTCAAATAATTGTGTTTAATTTACGAAAAAACACAAAAAGTTAAGAATTATGGAGATGGGAGGTTTCTGCCCCGACAATGACGACATCTGAAGGCGAGTGAACGGAACAGGTTGCATTAACCTCTAACTCACCCTGAGATATACGTTCCGGGAAGGGTTCGGCAGCGCGGTAGCAGCAACACATATACAGTAGTAGGCCTACATCACGAACGCACGCACTCACGCACGCACTCACGCACGCACGCACGCACTCACGCACGCACGCACGCACGCACGCACGCACGCACGCACACACGCACACACACACACACACACACACACACACACACACACACACACACACACACACACACATCTTTATCAGTTCAAGTCATCCATTGAAAAAAAAAGTGTGGTTGGCTCCACAGAGCTTTGACTTAATGTGGGTGTCAGGAATCATTTGTCGTCTGGTGTAATGATACACACACCACAACACACACACATGCACGCACGCACACACAAACACAAACGCACGCACACCCACACACTTATATTACTATACTTGTGAGGACATCAACATTTTATGATGCCGATTTCATGAATGCCATTTAAAAAAAAAAATCTGCGATTGTTTAACCCTAACCCTATAGCCAAAAAGAATAGATCTGCAAGCTTGTAGATCAGCTATTTTGAGTTAGGTTTTGCTTAACCTCTAATTGTCTAATCCTAATCCCAACCTGTTTCTTTTCCAAATTGTAAAACCTAACTATAAACATTTATATATATATTTTGAACCGTAAAACAAAGATTTCTCCTGTGAGGAGCAGGAAATGGCACGCACGCACGCACGCACGCACGCACGCACGCACGCACGCACGCACGCACGCACGCACGCACGCAACATTTCCCACATGCCTTGATGGCTCATCTCTCAGGTCATACTTGTCAGCCGTGACATTTGAAAAGGATTGCCATTTTGCATTCTGTCAGGAGACCATCTGTGCGGATTTGAGGAGATGTGTGCTATCGCTCCAGCAATCGGCAACGGCCCTATGTTTGTCATTGAGCTTCGGCACGCCAACCAATCAGTATTCACCGCACCTCTCTCTCAAAGAGATCATTCCACGTGCACTGATGTGTCATAAGGGGGGGGGGGGGGCTTGTTTCTAAAGTATAGTTGCTTTGGGCTTGCTTCCTATTGTTTAAAACCAGTGGTTCTCAAACTTTTGACCCCCACATTAAAGTGTATTTGTCCGCAGACCCCCCATCTGAAAATATTGTGTGACAGGGACGATGTGTGTGTTGAATGTCTCAAATAGCTGTGTGTGTGTGTGTGTGTGTGTGTGTGTGTGTGTGTGTGTGTGTGTGTGTGTGTGTGTGTGTGTGTGTGTGTGTGTGTGTGTGTGTGTGTGTGTGTGTGTGTGTGTCCGACCGGCCGGCCGTCTTCTGGGCTTGTTATCATGGACCTCGTCGCTTGTTTCTCTTGCAAAATGTGCCAACACTGCCTCTCAACCATGCGAGGGTGTTACAGTTATAGGAACCATGTTTATTATTATAGCCATAGACCTACCACAATTTAGAAGTAGGCATACCCTATTTGGTGTCTATAATGACAGTATTGGTGTCATTATATACTTACCAAAAGTAAAAGTACTCATTGTGCAGAATGTCCTGTATTACAAGTTTTTCCAATATTGCTGATCTACAAGCTCACAATGAGTGCAATGCATTGTGAGCTTTTTCGAAGTATAAAATAGGCCTCAATTGTCTTTATTTTACTCTATGTTTTGTAATAATAATCTAAATCTACAAAGTAACTTGTAAGTAAAGTTTCCAAATAATTGTTGTGGAATAAAAAGTACAATATTTGCCTCTGAACCCTCAAATTTCAAAAAGGGTGGAAACTCAGGTGCAGAGACAAAATACATTTTATTGAAACAAAACTACTTAACTGAAGTATGCAACATTTTAACGGCCAGTAGATCTAACAAAAATCCCCAAACAAACCAAAAAACGTTAGTTTTTTTTTCAAACAAAAGGCTAATTCACTAATACAGCTACTAGCGTACCTTCAAAAACGAAATGTGGAACACTAGAGAGTGAACCTTAAAGGCACCAGTTGTACCTGTAATGTACTGTCAAGGACTCAGCACTCAACTGAATGACAAACAGGGTTTAAATACACAAACAAATCAAGGTAATGACACTTAAACAAAACAAACCTCAGGTGTGGTGGTTAACAACGGGGCAGGGAAAACAAAACACACATGCAAGGCCAAAAACTGATGTCCAAAATGGACACCAGAGAGCTGCCACAAACCCAAACCATGATGACAAGGACTTACAATGAGATGTAAAATCTACCTTCCATCTGTTGTCACAGATATGTGACAGAGATGTTGAATTAATTAATCCTACAGCCATAGAAATAAACAGAACGGATATTTCCGTTTAGAGCAACGATGTGCTCGTTTGCTTATCCGAAATGTTCCTGTACTGTACTCACATTTATTTATATATCTCTGCTGTCCAGCGCGAACCTGCTAACTCCAAAACGCTCATTGTTCAGGAAATATACGTTTTTCAGGAAATGAAGAAAACCTTATTAAATATTAAATATTTTTAAAACAAAGCAATACTGCCTCATCAAAGTTGGTATAGTGACTTTATATATTGTCAGATACTTGCATGTGTCATTATATTATCAACACGTTACCCAAATCCAGCGCAATTAAGACGCGGAATTAGGAGTTTCCGACGAACAGAAATCCATCTCAAGTGGAGTTAGGAGTCCGAACAACTGACAATATCTCTGCTGCTGAGGGAAGGGTAAAATTCCCAAAAGCTTATTATATAGGCCTACAATAATAAACAGGACTTTAAATATTACAATAACTTCTGCAAAGAGTCTGAGTTTCAGTAGAAGTAGCGCGACAGAAATGCTATGAACTCCTTTCCTCTTGTCACATTGCTCTCCTCATTAAACACTTCATAGATTTTAGAAATATAATTACTTGTTTTCATAACATTAGCGTCAGTGCTAAGTTTGATAAACAGGTACACTGCATAGAGTACAGAAGTCCTGACGTCACTCGTTCATCCCCTGGTTCGTAAAGTAATTTCTCTATGGAGAATAACATTGAGTCATCTTAGAATCGTCTCATATAAGAATTGTGGTCCAAAAATAAACAAACTGTCTCGGCGATATTGTCAGGGAGGAGGTTCTGTATCGTTTATGATAGTCAGTCACTTATATTTGATACAGTCTGTTTCTGGCGAAAATTTTACTAATTCGGCGGAAGTAACATTATCGTTTTCTCACCATCAGTTGATGCTTCATATCCATAAGAGTCAAACCGCCGGGATCATTTGTTCTTATGCGTCTTATTTGACGCGATATTAAAGACGTCTATGGGGATTCAGAACGGGGGTGGAAAACCGCGAACCAGGTAGGATGTGTAAATTACGTCAGACTTCGGTGCTCTATAGTTTTAACAGACTACGGGGAGTTTGTTTACGTGATCCTCCTCCTCGCTCACTGCTCATGCTGTGAAAACGCAGCACTGGAGAGGAGAGGGGGGGAGTTTGTTGTTTTTGACAGACAGTTTGAGGATCCAATGGAGTTGGGAGTTTTCGTCATAGGCGCTTTTTAATACTTTTCCTAGGTAATTTTTTTTTTGTGTATTATGAAAAAAAAAAGCTGAAAATGGAGTTAGTTGGTTCGTCCTGGACACCGATGATATATTTAGTTTATTATTACTATAATTAGTTGTATTTATTTATTGCAATTTTTTTGCATTTCCCTGCAGTTGTCAGATCCCTGAATGAGGAAATGGCCAAAAAACTAAAACATAAGAACCAAAAATAATGGAATGAAACAAACAAATTTTTACAGTACTTACACTGTATATGTGTACTTATATGGTATACTACATATCGCAATGCGACACATTGTGAGCTTGTAGATAGGCTATTTTCACTATTTTAATTTTAAAGGTTTCCAACCGACAGCAACGATATTTGACTTTACACTGCTGCTAAATATAGAAAGATACAGGATATATTACGCCTCTGCTTGTGCACCTTTTGACACTGCTGCTATAATATACGCTATGTCTCCATCTTAGACAGGACCCTAAGCCTAACTTTTATTTCTATTGTATCCAGTTCTTTTATCCTTATTTTTAAATTGTATTATTCTTGTGTTTTATTACTATTACCTTGCTGTCGGTTCCACCAACATTTCGCTGCTTGTACAAATAAAACCTCTTCATCTAGATGTATATCAGCTATTTTCATTAGTTTGGGTCCCGGGGAGACATCACATTTGTCTTTTACTGTAGGTCTCGAGCTAAAAGGTTTACGAACCACTGATCTAGAGACAGGAAACAGGGAGAGAAAGAACAGGGGAGTGACATGCTGCAAACATCCGCCCGGTAATTGAACCAGGGACTCGCTGTGCCCGGTTCAATTCCCGGTGGTCCGTGGTATGTGCCCTAATCACTCGGCTATCGGGTAGTCAATTATTTCTTACACCTTTTTCTTCCCAGTATAGTCGTTAAATGTCAATTAATTCCTTCCCACACATTTCTGCCACTGCTCTTGTACCCTATTGGTTCACCTGCCAGTGAGGAGCCCCAACCGAGGAGCCCCAACCTCCTGTTCAACACCACCCCGCCCTACTGACAGGCGCCGCCTCAGCCCGTAGGAGTACATATAGACATATATACAGTACGCAGACTCTGCACTTGCCACTGGGGCCGCCCGTTGACGTAGCCGCCATATTAGCTGAGTCACCTTGTCATAACATAAGTGTAGTGGAGGGGGATCGTAGGGGAGCGACGCTCCCGCACTTCTAAAAATAGGATTTTGGTTTTGGTCAATTGATTAACCACTTGAACCCCAGCATCCATATTCTGGAAAAAAACATTAGCCAAAAATATCAGAGCTCACAGCTTGAGCTTGTAGATCGGCTATTTTTTGCGAACAGATTTGGTGTAGAGGGAAAAAAGGGGGAAAATGTGCTCCCCCACTTCTAAAAGTAGCACTACACCGATGGTCATAGCTCCACTGCAAGAAATATGCCTGAGGCGTACAGTATAATAGGCTACAGTACTTGAGGCTAAAACTTTTCTTCTGTTTTAGTCATAACCATTACTGTTATCTACTATACAATTGAGAGATCGTCTCTCTTCCGGTGGTGCGACTGAAGGCACTTCATTTTTAATCATTTGTTTCGGCGAAATAACCACAATAACATCTCACATGTCACTACAACACCAGTCACAGCGTGCGCAATTCATTCACGCAGTTATTCGTCCACTTTTCATTGCTCAACACACATTTGCCCCCTCACACCATAATTAAATCCGTCCAACACAAAATTCCCCACACATTACCGACACACCGGAAGGTGAGACCTTTTAGGAGCCTCAAAGACGTTGCCAGGTTGCGCGACAGTAATACGCAATCCGCTCCGTGATTTTTCCTCCGGAAGACAAAAGGCCAGCAACAAGCCACCAGGTTGATGCCAAAAACACCACAGATGGGACAGACACGCTGGATCTATATAAATAACATACCTATGCCTATGGACCTTTCAATATATTCTACATATACATGTTATATATTATTAAACGCACTTTCTCTAACCAATTTACACCCACTTCACGCTTACAACTCCTGGACATGGCAACGTCGCTCATCGTTCTGTGATTGACAGCAAAAGTTGGCCAATCAGGTGGCGAGTTCGCAGCCTGAAAAAAGACGAACGGCAGCCATTGTTGGTTGTGCGAGTCAGGGTGCGAGTGCCTTCTGCGCCCACTTCTTATTTTCGCTTATTAAACGCTCTCAAACTTCTTCTTTGAGGCAAGGAATTCACTTATAACATATCGTTTGGATAGAATTCAGTTGTTTCACTTCATATGTGTGGTCAATTAATCATGACAGAGCCTATTTAAAAATAAAAATTCAGAGAACCGGCAGGGTCGAACAGTCACACGCATGTATCCGAATAAGTCAACCTATTTTGCCAATAGCCATCTCAAAAGTCCCGCTGCGTCATGGCTGTCCCCCCCGCCCCACCCCCACCACACACACACACACACACACACACACACACACACACACACACACACGCACACACACAGGGAGAGAGGGAGGGTGGGAGAGAGAGAATAGTCAGCCAAACAGAGAGAGATAATTTTCGCTGACGGACAGACACAGACAGAGAGACAGAGAGGGAGAGAGAGAGAGAGGAAGAGAGGGAGGGAGGGAAAGACAAAATAAGCGAGCCCTCGCTTATTTTTGCGCGGACGTAATTTGTTTGTCATTGTGGTGAATGTTTGCTGCTGATGTTTGTTGTGTGAAGCTTAATGTCACAGTGTTTGTGTTGGAGCGCCTCAGTGCGGCTGCTGAGTTCATGTGCAACATCTTGCATGCGTGGCTGTGTTCACAGTTTTCCTTCGCCGTGTCTGTAGGTCACGGCCTGGAGACCCCAGGGTCTCCAGGGACCCCTAAGGGGGGGGGGGGGGAGGGGCGATCCTCTATTTTTTTTTTATCCCATGATTTTGTACCCCCAAACGACAAATTTTCTTTGCCGGGGTTAGGGGGGGGGGGTACTAGAATTCTGCCCGCGTAGCGGGCAGAACTTCTAGTTATCTACATAAGAAAATGTGTTTTGCAATGTAAACCCACATTTAACCAAACCACATGAAATATCGGTTGAAGAATTCAGTGGGTTATGATGATTTTAATAGTGAAGAGACCTCCTGCTTCAATAGACATACATGCATTATGAGCTATGGTGATTTTAATTGTGGAGAGACCTCTTGCTTCAGCAGACATACGTGGGGCAGCATATGTGCATTAAGCTCTCCCTATAAATTATGGCGGCCGTGACAAAGCATTGCTCCAATGAACAGCAGCGGCCAATGAGGTATCTGTGTGTATTATATCGTTGTTGTCGGGCAGAAACCTTGTATCTCCATATTAGCCTCGCGTGGCCAGACTATATCACTGCGTGGATATGAGTCTGGTGCTTCTATTAGGACATTTTTTCCCAAGGGGTGGGATCAAAAGAATGGCTTTGGACGCAATTGGTTAGACCTACAACCAACTACCAATTAGAGTCTCCCATATTTGAATACTGGGCCCTGATTGGTCACCCCAGACTTCTGGAGCAGGAAATGGATTCACAATGGAGCGGTGCCAGACCCAAATCACAGAGGGCAGATTGGTCTGGTCCCAGGCTATCTCCATATCTCCATATTTTCATTTGACTTTTTTGAATGCCCTACTTCATCATATAAGATTGTCACACTGCGACACATTGTGAGCTTGTAGATTGGCTATTTTCACCATTTCAAGGCAGGCAGCCAGGCACTATTTTAAAAATTTAAAAAAATAATAATAGAAAAGGAATTGCTTTTGGACATACAGCACAAGGTTTCCACCCAACAGCAGCGATATATGGGAATATGTGCAGAGGCACAGGTCACCCTAATAAATCTGAGTACCTCCTCCACCACTGGGTCTTGGAACATTCACTGTTGTTATTTGCTGTCCTTTTGAAATCATATAGACAGACAGACAGACAGGCAGACAGACAGACAGACAGACAGACAGACAGACAGACAGACAGACAGACAGACAGACAGACAGACAGACAGACAGACAGACAGACAGACAGACAGACAGACAGACAGGCAGGCAGGCAGGTAGGCAGGCAGGCAGGCACTATTTTGAAACTTAAAACTTTAAAAAAAATAGAAAAGGAATTGCTTTTGGACATACAGTACAAGGTTTCCACCCAACAGCAGCGATATATGGGAATATGCAGAGGCACAGGTCACCCTCCCCAGTGGTGGAAGAAGTACTCACATTTTTAACTTTTAAAAGTAAAAGTCAATACTGTAATGCAGAAACACTCTGCTACAAGTAAAAGTCTTGCACTTAAAATGTACTTGAAGGTAGGGTAAGTGATATATATAGGCTATATATATTTTTTGTTTTTGTTAAAAAGGTACTATATTCTGATAGTAATCATTGCTACAGAGCGTTTGTTCGGTCACAGTAGGGGTCTCTCTAGCTCTTTAGTAAACAGTTATAGTACATTTTCAGGTAGGTGACAACATTTATTAAGCCATTCAGGAGAGAGCACTGAAAATGCCTGCTTTTACTGAACAAACACTCTATAGCAATGAGTACTATCAGAATATTGAGCTACACGTATTTTAACCAAAGTAAATCACTTACCCTACCTTTAAGTAAAAGTACAAAAGTATTAGCAAGTACCAAAAGTAAAAGTACTCATTATGCAGGATGTCCCGTTTCACAAGTATCATATGTCTAAAATGTATGTAATGTAAGTTGTAGATGGCTATTTTCAAATTACCAAAGTTTTAATAGGCCTGAAGTGGTAAATGTATGTTTTGTTATAATAATCAAAATCTACAAAGTAACTAGTAACTAAAGTTTTCAAATAATTGTAGTGGAGTAGAAAAAGTAGTGGAGTAGAAGTATAAAGTATTGAAGTAAAAGTACCTAAAGATTGTACTTAAGTACAGTACTTGAGTAAATGTACTTTCCACCACTGTGTTCAGCAGCTTTCGTCTGCTGAACACAGCCAATTGCTTTAGTTTTCACACGCTCAGACAAGCCGGACGCAGTGGATCTGAACACCTCGCTGGTGGATGGTGAACGGGGTACAGTACATTACCCCTGCACCACCCGAGCCAGTGCCTGCACTCTCATTTATGTCAGAGCGTATCTAGCCCAGAGGCAGCACAGTCATACCTCTATACACATTTATATCTAGTTGTAAAAAGCGTTATATTGTTCAAGAAATTGTCAAAATAATCAGTGGTCCAATTAGTCATGAGCTTCCATTGGTTCAATTTATAAAAGAAACGCACACACACTTAACCACCTTCACTTTCAAAATGTTTAAAAAACATCAAAAAGAGCAGATCTACAAGCTCAAACACTAATTTTGCTTGATACTTTTGTACGAGGTGATTCATTTATGAAAAAACGTAGAAAGTTGAAATGTGGAGATACAAGGTTTCTGCTCGACAGCGACGCTGTTCACCTGAGTGCGCTCATGTTGCTAGGAGACAGTGTCAGAACCATCACATTTTGAGGTACACTTACTTTACTTGAGTATTTCAATTTATGGTTTTTCTACTAACTCACGTTGTGAGCTTGTAGATCAGCTATTTTTGAAAAGGTTTGACAAATCTTGACTTTGGTACTGTAAGTTTATTTTGATTACTTTTACTCAAGTACAATTTTTAACAAGTATTTTTTATTTTGTGGTATTGGCTTTTATTTAAAGGTAGGGTAAGTGATTTGCAATTATTCAAATAATTGCAAAATGCGTCTATGTTCTGATAGTGCTCGTTACTATAGAGTGTCCTGTCCATATAAGGAGTGTCCATGTCTCTCCATCTCTTTATAAAACAGAAAATGCATTTTCGTTTCAGTTTCAGTTTCATTTCCAATTTTATCCAATCAGGATAGAGAACTCAATCAGGATATAGATTAAACAAGTGAAATTGGAAGTGATGACACTAAGAAATGAGCAGGCAAAATTAGAACTGGAACACTATAAAAATGAAGCTTAAAAATGGGTACTTTCTCCTGATTGGCTGAGATTTTGACACCTACCAGAAAATGTATTTTCTGTTTATTAAAGAGCTGGAGAGACGGGGAGACTCTTGTTACTGAACAAACACTCTATAGCAATGATTACTATCAGAATATAGTGCTTTAACCTTTTAACAAAATACTTTTTGTTTTAACCCAAAAATATCACTTACCCTACCTTTAAGTAATACAGAAAATAAAATAAATCTGAGTACCTCCTCCACCACTGGGTCTTGGAACATTCACTGTTGTTATTTGCTGTCCTTTTGAAATCATATAGACAGACAGACAGACAGACAGACAGACAGACAGACAGACAGACAGACAGACAGACAGACAGACAGACAGACAGACAGACAGACAGACAGACAGACAGACAGACAGACAGACAGACATTGGATAGACAGACATTGGATAGACAGACATTGGATAGCCCTGCAGGAATGACCCGTCCAGAACCCTGTTTGGTGAATTCCCAGGCCTCAGAGGACATGGTAAATGTCAGTGGGAGAAACAGCAGCGCTGGCTGTTGGCTGCAACAGAAGAGGAATGAGTCTTTTTGTGAAGGGGTTGAGGGGTGGGATTGGAGGTGGCAGCAGGTTCACAGCTCAGCCAAGACAATATCTGAGGAAGACCCCTGTTTCTGTGAGGAAGACCCCCGTGGGAGAGTTCAACATGTCAGGAATGACATGTGAAAGACAGGAATACCATGCTGGGAGCCAGGCTATACACTGCCATCGCTTCCTGGCTGCACCAGCAAGCAAGCAATCATGTTTGCTTTCTATCAATGTTGCTGGTATGACATGTTCCATGTTGGACTCATACAGATTACATTAACTACTTAATCCCTAAATATTTTGTTATATGATGAATACTAGTGAAAATAGCCCATCTACAAGCTCACACCTTGTAGATCGGCTATTTCCGAACATATCTTTAAAAAGGTGCAATTTCCTTTCAAATTTTATATTTTAAAAACATTGAAAATCTTTGCCTATAATGACATGCCGAAACAGGGACACCAGGCTGAAAGATGAGATGAGATGAGATGAGATGAGATGAGACCAGACCTTTATTGACCGCTGGGGAAATTCAGGAGCCAAAGACAGATTACAGGGCAAGGGGAAAAGTACAGTAGATATACATCATGATGGAGAGACATCAGAGATGAAAGTGGTCAAGGTTTCAATAATGGTCAAATCAAACAAACAAGCAGCCTTTGCTTTGTGGTGTTGGTGGCGTTGGTTTGGGAAGGTTTTCATATGTGGAATGGTGTCCCCTGTAGAGACGGATGAGGACAGGTCAGGGTGAATCAGACTATTATTAGGGCCATAGATCACTGGCTGACAAAAACACCATCAGCAACTGATAAAAGTTATCACACTGCATGACGTCCCTTCGCTATATAACACTGTAGCACAGTGTGTTCAGTCTCCAAGTAGCAGAAAGCTACAATCTGGAACTTATTTTATTCAATAAAATGATATTTTAATGAGTATATTTATACAATATAACTAGTACAACTGCAGTGATTGGATCATCTTCCATTTCGACATTTAGACCTCTCCCATGGCAAAGTGGCCATTTCCTCTTGACTGTAGGGTGACCAGATCCAGCGACAATAATGATAACTTATTACTTAAGTTGCCATTTAATGCGTTGATGTCATATTCTACCATAGGCCTAATGTATCACATTTTGTTATTAACCGGCTGTAGCCAAGGGGATATTTCTTAAAACAAGCTTGTAAATAACTGAGCGTTCTTACTTGATTCTGTACTTGAACTTGCATTCTTGTTGGAATGGACAGCATTCTCTTTTTAGGCTACAGAGGTGTACAGCTCCGGTAGTTCTCCTATTTCGCTTTTGGTTAGATCAACGATGCAGCTTTTATTAAACAGCTGTTTAATAAAAGCATAGCCTACCCTATCATTTATTCACGTGCTGCTTGAGCAGTGCTGTCAGTCTAGTCTCCACTTGTTGTGTTAAGAGCTTCAGCAGAAATTAGTGCGCCGCTCAACACCTGTTCATTGATTTATGACTCAATTTGTGGGACGCATGAAAAATGGAAAATGTGGCCACAAGAGATGCTCAGGTCTATCCCTGAGGACCTGTCTACAAATGCATAGCTGGCTGCATCCTGAAAGCCCGCCCCGAGAAGATCTACCATGCCATGATGCCGGCAATTAACCCTGCTGAACCGCCTACCTACCAGGGGCAGCTGCTTCTAATCACTTATTAATGAAGAAGTGGGGCCTGGCAGACGGCACAGCATGTGAATGCGGATGCGGCCAAACACATAATCCAC
Source organism: Gymnoscopelus braueri (assembly GCF_963280865.1). Classification (NCBI taxonomy): domain Eukaryota; kingdom Metazoa; phylum Chordata; class Actinopteri; order Myctophiformes; family Myctophidae; genus Gymnoscopelus; species Gymnoscopelus braueri. The sequence goes on along the minus strand of NC_137622.1, from coordinate 1,700,093 downwards.
ATAAGTCCCCTGTATAGACCACCTTCACAACACATAATCACCACCTGTCCCCTGTATAGACCACCTTCACAACACATAATCACCACCTGTCCCCTGTATAGACCACCTTCACAACACATCCACAAGTTTCCAGTGTTTTCATGAGGCCTTGAGTGAATTATGGGCATCACTTCCTGTTGTCAGTCATTCGATTCATTTTTAGTGATCACTGTCAGTCAATAATAATGTGTGAACACAACCTGACTGAAATCAATAAGGGTCATATTAGTCTGCCTACTCCCTCCACACAGCTGATTCAAATTAATCTCTTGACACTTGAGGGGGTGTCAACAAGTGTCACTTGGTAGCGGCCTCTCTTAGGGGTCCATAAACAGCTTGTAAACTGTAAACAGCTTGTAAACAGTGACTCGACCGTGTTCTTTTTGTTTGACTCACAATGGTGAGGACTTGCTCAGTTCATAAGTGCCATAGCAGGTCACGTCGAGGCAATGCAGTAGATAAAGGCGTATTTGGTTTGTTTATAATTATGTCTGAATCATAGTGACGTGGCCGTGGTCCTGCCTATATATGGGCGTATGGGGTTTGGTTATGGTTATGTCTGAGTCAAGAGTGACGTAGACGTGGTCTGCCCATTGGGCAATTTTAATTTAGGATACAGATAATGTGAAAGCAGATACATACATTATATTTAGAACGTTAGCATCATACGCAGGTGTGTAAATGCATGGCACTGGCAGCACAACTGGGCCCCGAAAAGTTTAAGAGGAACTTTTCAAACCTTGGAGTGCAGAAGAAGCGGACGGAGGCGGTAGTAGCTAATCATGTTGTTTGCCGTGGGGATCAGCTTTTACCTCTAAACATGATGATGAAGACTAATAAATATTTACAGTAGAGAAGCATGGCTCTATTGTGCTGCGCTGGGCAGGATGCGATGGAGGAAAGTGTTCCGTGTATGGAACACAGCTGGGCAGGACACTGAATAGCCTTATGTGACCAGTGGTGGAAAGTAACTAAGTACATTTACTGTACTCAAGTAGGCTACTGTACACATTTTGAGGTACTTTTACTTTACTTGAGTATTCCCGTTTTTGAATACTTTATACCTCTACTCCACTACATCTCAGAGACAAATATTGTACTTTTCTTTTACACCACTACATTTGACAGCTTTAGTTGCTAGTTACTTTGCAGATTTATACTTCTGCTATTTGAAAATAGCAGACCTACAAGCTCACAATATGTCACAATGTGAAGCGTTGTGAGCGTTGTGAGCGTTGTTGTACTTTGATTAAAAAGTACAACAAATATTGGCAGCAAAATATACTCAAAGGACAACCATTTTCAACCTGTCTTCATATAATTTGTCCTCATTAGTGAGGACAAATTATATGAAGACAGGTTGAAAATGGTTGTCCTTTGAGTATATTTTGCTGCCAATATTTGTTGTACTTTTTAATCAAAGTAAAATCTTTAGTCCTTAAATTGTATTTTTATATTGTGGTATTGCTACTTTAACTCAAGTAAATGTGAGTGAACGTGAGTAGTGCCTTCATGCCAGTCACACTGCAGTGGCACTGTGCCACGTACTGTACTGCAGTGTGACTGGCATGAAGTGGTGTCTGATGGTTGTGAAGTGAAGCGTACAGATTGGCAGAGTGACACTGGTTCCACTGAGACCACCAAACAATGTCTCTTAAATGCATTAAGAAATATGTGTGGGTGAGTGGACTTGTATTACTAGGGGCCAAATGTCCCAGTGGAATTTGAGAAATATTTTTAGGCTTACAATTACAGAAAAGATTCAGGTTGGAGTTATGCTTGGTTTATACTTAGTTGTGCGCCAGTACTGTCATACACCGCAAATAGCCGATCTACATGCTCACAACGTGTCGATCTGTGAGTTTACGTAAACGTACAGTAAGTCTCTATTGTAATACATAATGTGGGAAGAAGAGTGTGTGTGTGTGTGTGTGTGTGTGTGTGTGTGTGTGTGTGTGTGTGTGTGTGTGTGTGTGTGCGTGCGTGCGTGCGTGCGTGCGTGCGTGCGTGCGTGCGTGCGTGCTAGTGTGATTGGATCTGTGTGTGGATGCACTTGTTTGTGCATGTGTGAGTGTGTGAGTGTGCGTGTGCATGTGTGAGTGTGCGAGTGAATGTGCATGTGTGAGTGTGCGTGTGCATGTGTGAGTGTGTGTGAATGTGCATGTGTGCGCCACTGCGTGCATGTGTGTGCGTGTGTGTGGGTGAGCGTGCTTGCGTGTGAATGTGTGTGTACTGTGTAGCTGTGTGCCTGTACGCCCCCTCTTCAGAACCCATTCAGTGGATCACATGATGTTAGTGATGAACTGTAACACAATGTTCAAGATCAGGATCAATTGAGACACATTTTTTGAAAGTTTAAGACAGTTTGAATTTATCTCAATCTAAGGCAGAAAACCAACACAGAGCTGATCACCTGCAGGAATCATCTCACGACGGGGCTCACATGTCATGCAACGGTCGTCTCCTGCCAATCACATGCAGCGCAGAGCGGTCGGCTGGTGATAAATGTGGCCCATTATCTATGAGCAGGATCAGAATCACAATTATGTCAGAGGAATTCATCTTGGTGATGTTGATGCATTACACTGAATAATGACTGTATGGAAACATTTTCAATGATTTACGACTAAGCTTCTCAAAATTTAAAGATAAGCATAATGCTATATGAAAAATATACATACAAGGTTTCCACTTGAGCGTCGATATGCAATAATACACTGTACCCTATTGACAGTAGAGGCTGCTATTGCAGTGTGGATAGATAAACATAAATGAATATTAATCATTGTATACAGTATGTTGAATGTGTACACAGTCTTTATATCCATAAGTAATAGTTGACAAATAGTTGACAAATGCAAGTACAGGTATACATCCAAAATGAAACGATAGAATCCCAGGTCATGGACAGAAGAACACAATGAAACAAAAAACTAGAGAGAGAATGGATCATGCTCCATGAATAATTTACTATTTTACCACCAGTGGTGGAAGAGGTACTCAAATGTTTTACTTGAGTAAAAGTATCAATACCACCATAGACATACTGTTACAAGTAAAAGTCCGGTATTCAAATTTTACTTAACTAAAAGTACAAAAGTATTAGCATGAAAATATACATACTAAAAGTAAAAGTACGCATTACGCAAGTTTCCAATTGTATAAAATCCTTTGAAAATAGCGACTTGTTGTGAGCTTGTAGATCGGTTATCTTCAAATAGCCAAAGTACTGGCTGAAGTGGTTAGTGTATGTTTTGTAATAATAATCTAAATCTACCTCTGAGATGTAGTGGAGTTGAAGTAAAAGTATTGAAAATTGGAAATACTCCAGTTAAAGGAGAATTCCGGACAAATTAAGTGTTATCTTTGATGTCTCGTTACTCACCTACCGATGTGAAAAGTAGCGTTCTTTTTTTTCATATATTCCCCTGTCGTCATTTTTTAAACACCCTCCGTTGTTATAATGGGAGCCGCTGGGTTAGTGAAGTTCGTCTATTATAACCGATGCAATGTTATTTTTTTCTCTACTACGATTCATTGTAGAGTCTCATGATAGTCAAACATGCGCTGAAAATTCCTGCGAGCCTGCCGTTAATGGCGAACGATTTAACACTGGTTGCTTGTTTCTTCCAGAACCTGGCAACTCGTGTTGCCAGAATCTGGAAACAAGCAACCAGTGTTAAATCGTTCGCCATTGACGGCAGCCTCGCAGATAGTTTCAACGCATGTTTGACTATCATGAGACTCTACTATGAATACTAGTAGTGAAAAAAACAACTTTGCGTCGGTTATAATAGACGAACTTCACTAACCCAGCGGCTCCCATTATAACAACGGAGGGGGTTTAAAAAATGACGACAGGGGAATATATGAAAAAAAAGAACGCTACTTTTCACATCGGTAGGTGAGTAACGAGACATCAAAGATAACACTTAATTTGTCCGGAATTCTCCTTTAAGTAAAACATACATCAAAATGGTACTTAAGTACAGTACTTGAGTGAATGTACTTTGTTACTTTCCACCACTGTTTACAGTACCACCAAAGGTGACGTCTGAGAAGAGCTACGTACAGTACATGCCTGAGACGTCATGTTAGGTGGCAATATGATAAATTATCCTTGGAGCATGATCCAATGTGCACACTCTGTTCCTCAGCATTTCTATGGTGCCTATATTTCCCAAGCTCTTTACCACGTGCGTTTCATTCTCCCATTCACACACGCACACGCACAGCGCGCACACGCACGCACGCACACACATTCACACACCGACGGTGGAGGAAACCATGCAAGGCACCAACCTGCTCATTGGGAGTAGTTAGGCCTGCATTGTCTTGCTCAAGGACTCCTCAGCATCAGAATGACTTTAATTGTCAATTTCAATACACAAAGAATATGACACACCGTTTCCCCCTCAGCCACTTGCATTTCAACCTAAAACATCAACCGTCCAAAAAAACACATCATAAAAAGACAAAATCTAAAACGCACAACACTGACACAAACATTTATGAACCCAATGTGTACAAAGTGCGGTTCATTTAAAAGTTAATAGCATACATTATAATGCCACCATGGTGCAATCCATTAAAAAAGTTACCAGCACAGTATAATAAAAGTGTTGTGCATTTTACAGTGCAGTTACATCCTGTCCAGTCCAGTCCAGTTCAGACTAGTTAAGTTGGTTTGGAGGGGAGGACTGTGAAACGTTGCCAGGAGGAGCCGCGGATCGATCCGGGCTGCTCTTTATTTTTTTGTAGTATTTCTTATTTTATGTTCAATACTTTATTATCCCTGAAGAAACCCCCTGCTCGAGTCAAAACGTTGGTTTCTCATAAAAAATGTCATCATGGCTACGAGTCGTGCAACCTCTTTTTTCATCTTTAATCCTTTGCTCAGAGTCCGTGGTCAGCACCTCTGCCCTTTCTGCCTGTTTGTTCAACAGTTCATTAGGATCACGCTACAGACGGTCAGAGTGCGGAGGTAATATAAGACCAAACTGAATTTGACTTTAAATGATCAATACAACGTGAATACAATTATTTCTACATTATAGAGTGGGGCAATAGCCTATTGCCCCACTCTATAATGTAGAAATAATTGTAGGCCCCCTTTACACAATATGTTGTACTATAACTTGTATGTCATGTTGTTGTTTTTTGTATCTTTATTATAATCATAATTATAATTTATGTATCTAATACACATATAATGTAGACACCTTACAGAAACATTACAATTAGAAGATACAAGGAACAAAAAGGAGCAAAGACCAAGACAATAAGAAAATAAAAGAGAAAGAAAACTTAAGAGACACTGCATTTCTATATATCATAGTCACACAATATTTCACATTATCTCGTGCTCATCAAACCTCTGACAGTACATGGCGATTTTCCAGAATCACAATAACAAAATGTCCCCAAACATCATTCAACAAAACTCTGCATCTGCCCTTGTTGCATAAGTCAGCTTTCCCATGGCTCTGGACCGTACCTATATGTTCCCCGGGTCCTATGTTCCCCGGGTCCTATGTTCCCCGCTTTCCTAGGGAGAGCGGGGAACATAGGACCTAACCTAAACCTAACCCTAACCCTAACCTTAGTGGGGGAACATAGAACCCGGGGAACATAGGGATGACCCCGTTTTAAGTCAATGTTCAACTGAAGGTGTCCCTGTACCTGTCCAAACTGCCTGGAGTGCACAAAAAGTTATTATCTTTTTACTTGGGTCTGAGGGTCTTAACTCTGATGGAAGTAGATTCGGCCACTCTACCTGCTGAGCCACTGTGTGTACTCAGAGGGTAACAGCACAAAACATATCCACAATGCCCTCTAGGAGGACCCCTGGGGGTCCCCGGACCCCCACTTTGAGAACCACTGATATAAAAGGTTATCAATCATAAATGGCATACGTTCCCTTGCAAGGTATTCAAATGAGTGTAGAATTGCTCCTGTATGCGACCTGGGTCCCGTCCTGTTTATTCTGCCTGTTGTGCACTAGATGAAATACAGCTCAATAATAATTCAGAAATCAAACACTGGGACAGATTGGAAAAAAATGGCCGTGATTTGATTTTGTGAACGCAGGGAAAGACACTTCGTCAGGCCACCATCACTGTGCTATTGATCTCTCTCTCTGTGTGTGTGTGTGTGTGTGTGTGTGTGTGTGTGTGTGTGTGTGTGTGTGTGTGTGTGCGTGCGTGTGCGTGTGCGTGCGTGTGCGTGTGCGTGTGTACTTGTACTGTACTTATATTGGACATTTCCGAGGACATTCGGTCCTCACAAGGATATAAAGATGAGGGATGAATATTTTCACTTTTAAAGAGGCTGTTTCAGGCTTAGAACTTAAAGTCGAAAGTCCTCACGAGAGAATCAGTACGTGTGTGTGTGTGTGTGTGTGTGTGTGTGTGTGTGTGTGTGTGTGTGTGTGTGTGTGTGTGTGTGTGTGTGTGTGTGTGTGTGTGTGTGTGTGTGTGTGTGTGTGTGTGTGTGTGTGTGTGTGTGTGTGTGTGTGTGTTTCATCTCTAATGGCATCCAGGTGGGGCATAAGTCACAGTGACACTTTAATACATGATGGACTGTATGTGTGGAAAGCGGCTGGGAGTTAATGGCAGCCGGAGGCGTCTGCAGCAGGGCTGTAATGGTGTCTTACACTGCATGGCCACATTAACCAAACACCATGCAGTCAATGAAGTGACTTCACAGGGAAACAAACCAAGAGCCTCTTGGGCTAAGCATAGCAGCCTTGCTACATGAGTGGGCTGTGAAAATTGTTCGTCCGGACCGAGCATTTCTCAGAGTTAGTGAGGCACGGGGGCACGTGGACACATCATGATCTAACGCAGGGGTCTCCAAGGACCCCTTAGCTGAGAGAGAGAGATGAATATTGTAATAAATAAGTGTTGCTGATTTTTTTTTTAAACATAGACTTCATAGATGGCTTAATAGACTTGTTTTACTTCTACTCCACAACATCTTAGAGACAAATAGTGTACTTTTACTCCACAACAATTATTTGAAAACTTTAGTTACTACCGCAGTTACTTTGTAGATTTTGATTATTATTGCAAAACATACATTAACCACTTCAGCCCTATGTACATTTTGGCCATTTGAAAATAGCCGATCTACAGTACAAGCTCACAATGTGCCGTGATGCGACGCATTGTGAGCTTGTAGATCTGCTATTTTCAAAGGATTTTTATACATTTTGAAAACTTTCTTTGAAGAACTTTGAAGACATTCTGCATTATGAGTATTTTCTACTTTTGGTACTTTAAATATATTTTTATACCAATAGTTTTGTACTTTTACTCCAGTAAATTAGTAATTCCGGACTTTTACTTTAACAGAGTATTTCTACATTACAGTATTGATACTTTTACTTAAGTAAAACATTTGAGTACTTTTTCCACCACTGCTCCTGAGGCATGAATGTGTGTCCGCTCTACTCGCTTTCTCCTCAGGTGTGGTGATTGGCTTCTCTATGACTCCGCCCATCCTCGACACCTCCAAAGAAGACCTCGTCATTCCAGTCCAGCAAACACTGACCATCACATGCAGGTACAGTACAATAGAATACTGTGTGTGTGTGTGTGTGTGTGTGTGTGTGTGTGTGTGTGTGTGTGTGTGTGTGTGTGTGTGTGTGTGTGTGTGTGAGAGTGTGAGTGTGAGTGTGTGTGTAGTATGGGGCTCCGTTAGTGCCACGAGGGGCGCATGACGCCTCCTGTGACCACATGATTTTTTCTTACGTGTGTGTGTGTGTGTGTACACGTTCGTTCTGCGCGTGCACTGCACAAAAGCACGCATTACGCGCTGCAACGCGTCGTGTACATTTACGCGTAAGCTACATGCGCTACAACCTGTCACGTACATTCACACGTAAGCACGCGTTACGCGCTGCAACGCGTCGTGTACATTTACGCGTAAGCTACATGCGCTACAACCTGTCACGTACATTCACACGTAGTAATAATAATAAAAAATAAAATAATAATAATAATAATAAGGGTAATAATAATAAGGGTAATAATAATAGTAATAATAATAATAATAATAATAACAATAATAATCCTTTATTAAATAATGATACTGCCCAAGATATTGCCTTACTAATGTAATAACGCAATAAGGGTAATAGTGTAATAATGCAATAAGTGTAATAGGTGTAATAGTGTAATAGGTGTACTAATGTAATAGTGTAACAACGCAATAGGGGTAGTAGTGTAATAGGTGGAATAGTGTAATATTGCATTAAGTTTAATATGTAATAGGTGTAATAGTGTAATAGGTGTAATAGTGCAACGTGTGTAATAGTGTAATAGATGTAATAACGCAATGAGGGTAATACTCTAATAGTTGAACAGGTGTAATAGTGCAATAAGTTAATAAGTGTAAAAGTGTGATAGTGTTATAAGTGGTCACATTCACCCAATTCCGCCCACATCCACCCAAACCCCAACTACTTCACTACACTATAACACCTATTGCACTATTACCCTATTGCGTCATTACACTATTACACCTATTACACTTTTTACCCTTTCTACACTATTATACCTATTATACTATCACACATATTGCACTATTACACTATTAAACCTATTACACTGTTACCATTATTATGTTATTACACTATTACACTATTAAACTTGTTGCATTATTACACCATTACAATTATTACACTATTACACGTATTACAACATTACCCTTATTCCGTTAATATATCATATAGCAGTCACTGGGTACCGGCCACTGGGTGCCAGGCAACGGCCCCGGTCGACCCGCCAACAGCCTTTTGGTGAAGAACCTGGGCTCGGTCCACCTCTATATTTTCATGGTATGCAGAGACTGACTCACGCATAGGAAATACATTGCCTTTTTCTCCAAGTCCTCAAACCAGCCAGGATGTGGAGTTGCGAATGAGAGGAAAGTGTCTTCCTCCTCCTGCCACTGCCCCAGTTTAGGAGACACCTTCAGGCATGGGAAGACGTAGTCTATATCCTCCTCCCACAGGCCCTCTGTTGACCAGTTCTCCTCCAAGAAGGTGTTCAGGTGTGGAGGAAGACTCATTGACTTCCTTAACGATCTGCTTTAGCAGCCTAGGCCAAATGTGGACCCGCTGTTGTAGGGTCTCAAACGGCACCAGCAAGTGTCCCAGCTTAGTACAACCGGGTTCCCTGAGAAATTTTCTTATGCACACCGAGGACAGAGTTCCGACCCAACGCAAGCCACAGCCACATACCAGTTGTGGCATCAGTGTCTCTAGCAACTTTTAGGAGTCTCCAAGCCTCCAGAATGGACTCATGAATGGTGACAGCCCTGGCAGATATGCATTGTCTTCTGACGTTTCCCGATACAAATATTCAATTCATTGGTGAGAGTCAGTGTAATGTTTTTTTTATTTTACAGGAACACTGCAATTAAATTCTGGAATCGCATCTTCTCATAGGAATATGGAGAAATATAACACAACTGCTCTGGGATTTGATCTATAGGTCCAACATGAATCCAAGGATTTTAGTCAGCTAATTAAAGATGCTATTTCTCAGGGTGTCAAAAATGACAAAGGCTGATCAAACAAGTTGAAAATAATTTATTCACCAAATCAAATTTCACACAGGGAACTTTCTGACCGAAATTGAAATATAAATTAAGCAGATTCGTTTGAAAACAGTATCGGTGTAACAATTGAACATCATTCTACCATCCGGATTTGAACTAGAGGTGTCGGTTTCATGGTCCATCTCCTGTCATGGTGAGCTAAGCAATCGCAAGAACAATTTGTTTTGTCCGTATTTCAACAATCAAATCATTGACACTTAATAGAAGGGCGAAAGCAAAACGGAATGGAATGGAACACCTGGCGCGGGTCGGACCGAGAGAACCCCGCAATGCCCCACACACACACACACACACACACACACACACACACACACACACACACACACACGTTGTTTATGTAGGATGGACAATCATGTGATCCATGTTTTATATTAAAATACATTATTTTGATAATGATTTTATGATTTTCATTTTAAAATATGGACTGACAGTCCTATAGCTATAATGTCCATAGAGAATATGTCCCCACCTGAAAGATGCTTATTAAACTTTATAGCCTAACTTGCCTGGTACCATGCATGCTTCATCTTACCATCTAAAATTATATTCCTTGGCTTGCAAACAGCCAAAAAGTGTGTAGCCGATGAAACACAACGGCTTTGCATTGATGACACCAGGTATAAGAAACTCATGAGCGCACTGGCCAATACAAACTAATAGGCGAGTGCGCTCTGGTGCGCAATTTCCGCACTGCTGCTGTCCAATGTGTCCAAATTCATCTTTAAATGCCCTGTTTTCAGCACTGTCACTATCTTTTACACATATCTTTTATACTCTTTATACCAGGAGTCTTCAACGTTTTCAGGCCAAGGACCCCCTAGCTGAGAGAGAGACGAAGCAGGGACCCCCTCTATATTGTATAAAATTGTGTTTCAGATTAAACTTTTTTTGTTTACTTGGTCTGCTCTTTTTTCCCCTCTACACCTATCTCTTTGCCAAAAATAGCCGATCTACAAGGCGTTGTGAGCTTGTAGATCTGCTATTTTTGGCTAAAGTTCTCCTCAGAAAAGGGATGCCAGGGTTCAAGTGGTTAAGGTAAAACAAAAAAAAAAGATAACACACAAAGATTTGGTGGACCCCCTGTAGTAACTCTGAGGACCCCCTAGGGGTCCCGGACCCCCTGTTGAAGACCCCTGCTTTATACTTTTGGATAGTGTCATTTCTCTTGTTAACTAGCAGATTAATGTTTAGCGATCTCAAGCAGTCTGTCTCTCTCAAGTAGCAGCTGCAATCCATCCAGTAACGACCAATTTATGCTTCGACGTACAACGGTCAGTGCATGGTGGGAAAAGTACTCAGATATTTTACCTAAGTAAAAGTCTGGAATTCAAAATTGAGTAAAAGCACAAAAGTATTAGTATCAAAATGTACTTAAAGTACCAAAAGTAAAAGTACTAATATTTGAAAATAGCAGATCTACAAGCTCACAATGTGTTGTGGCTATTTTCAAATAGCCTATGTAGGCCTATAAAATAGGGCTAAAGTGGTTTTATAATATAATAATTGATAATAGCAAAGTAACTAGTAACTAAAGTTTTCAAATGATTGTAGTGGAGTAAAAGTACAATATTTGCCGTTGGGGTGTAGAAGTAATACAATAGTAGGCCTACTGAAAATTGGCAATACTCCAGTAAAGTAAAAATACCTAAAATTTGTACTTAAGTGCAGTACTTGAGTACATGTACTTTGTTACTTTATGACAACGGTGTTGCGCCCCGAATATATTCAATCTGCGCTGCAGTGTGAGCTTGTGGATTTGCAAAGCGATCCTGATGAATCATGCTTAATAATGTGACGTTGCAGCCTACGTCTGGCATTGCGGGGTATAATGAGAATAAAAGTAAAATCATTCAAATTATTGAATGATTATGATGAGGACGGTAGGCTTTGCTACATGGTCAGTCTTGGAGGAGGGGGGGGGGAACCGCTGTTTACGGTTTATTATGCCACCTAATAGCTTACATTTTGATTCATTCTCTGTGACTGTGAGAGTATCACAAATGTGTGCCAAATATAAGGCGTTCTGTCTTGACTCTTGGAGTTCCAGTACATTTGTTAACTATCCATTTCTTAAATTAGCCTTTCATTATGTTCTGGCCCGCCATCTAATGCTTTAGAAAAAAAACGTTCATGTTGGTGCACCCTTCATAGTTCTTAAATCCATGAATTTTGCAAAAATGTTGCAAGGGAAGTCTCTGTGCCAGCCAGGATTATTTTGTTCTTCGTCGC
>NC_137622.1:1635698-1685698 GCF_963280865.1 Gymnoscopelus braueri | reverse complement strand
GCTAATATAAAAATCGCCTCGAACCTCCGGAAAAAGACGAGAAGAGTGCATGGCGCGGTGATCAACCAAACCCGATGTTGGAATCATACTGTACAGTTTATAATTGCCTTGAAATAAAAGATTATTTGACAGAAATTAATACAGCCTATATGTTACTGATGACTTGGAATTAAATTTTATTGCAATCAATGCAATATTGATTGCAAAGGACAGGATTCAAGAATGGAGACTTGGAGAGGGACAGCGCACCTTCTGTGCGTAATTGCAGAAAGCCACTTCATAAATTGAATCACATATCAGGAGAGGTAACTGAATTAATTAATACAAATATTTTATTTTTTTTATTTTAAGACTTACACGTGCATATGAGGCGTTCTGTGCAGGGCAGAGTTATGTCACAAGGGCACACGATGCGTTATGTACAGAGCTCAGTTATGTCACACGGGTAGGTGAGGCGTTCCACGCAGCGCGCACCAAGGTGGCACAGCACCCACTCATCTCTCCGCGCCTCGCCTAGTCGCGTGACCAAATAAATCATGCGTGCGTTGACGCGTGCCTTTGCTACAGACGCATGAATCTACACGTAGACGTGTTACCCTGTAGGTCAAGATGCAGTGGTTGCACTGTTACGCGTGAACGCGCGCGTGCACGTGTTCCCATTGTGAGTCAATGGGAAAGTACACTACACGTCTATGCGGTTCTGTGCAACACAAAAAAAAAAGTACACGATTACAGGACAGGGGGTGTGCTTACGTGGCACTAATGGAGCCCCATAGTATGTGTGTGTGTGTGTGTGTGCGTGTGTGTCTGCATGTGCGTGTGTGCGCGCGTGCCAAACATCCCAACAAGTACAGAAGTATTTGAAAGACAGACAAGTTTCCTGGTTCTCACAAAGGGTTGTTTTATGGTAAAAAAAAGAGAGAGTTATGCTTACAATTAGTAAAAGACACTCCAAAAACAGCAGATGTACAAGCTTACAATGAATCATAGCGTGATGAGTTTTGAGCTTGTAGATGGAAAGAAGTAAAAATGTAAAAATGTCATAGAAACTCTGCGTCCTAAATGTGTATGTCCTCATAAGTAAGTAATACAGGTGTGTGTGTGTGTGTGTGTGTGTGTGTGTGTGTGTGTGTGTGTGTGTGTGTGTGTGTGTGTGTGTGTGTGTGTGTGTGTGTGTGTGTGTGTGTGTGTGTGTGTGTGTGTGTGTGCGTGCGTGCGTGCGTGCGTGCGTGCGTGCGTGCGTGTGTTGTTTTGATTGTATTTCTGTATTGTTGTATTGTGCTTTCTGCTTTGGCAATGTAAACGTATGTTTTCTCATGCCAATAAAGCCCATTGAATTGAATTGAAATTGTGTGTACTAGGCCTACTATACAATGCATCAATGTGCGAATTTGACAGTTTATCAATTCAGGAGAAAACAATTCATGATGCCATATTAATGATCTCAGTCATGCCAAAAATATGGAGTTAGGTGGGAATCGGATAGTGGATCTGAGATTACGAATTCATAAATTCATGAAAAAATCACGTGATAAACTATTGACACAAAAAATGTATCCAGTGACTTGGCCTACTGGCAGCATGAACAATATATCTGATCTGTGTGGTGGTTTGTGAGATTAGCTGTGGAGGGACATGGATGGATCTATGCACATAAATATTGGGGCACATACAGTACATCTCAATGACTTATTTACTTCTAGATGGCCCTTAACCTGGCAGCATACTTGTTCACATTGGTGCCTCTGCGGTGATGTAGTAAAAAATTAAAACATTAACCCTTTTATTTATATATTTTCTATTGAACGTGGACTGGGGGGACTTTCCCGGGAAAATGACGTTCCTGGCCAACGTCATGACGTCGTGGCCGACGTCCCCAGGAACTACCGCAACGGTTTCCTGTTTGGCCAGGAACTATCGCGCTAATATCAAAAAGGAACCTCACGCTGATTTTAAGAGAATGTAGGATTAGAAGATCGAAAAAGAACAGAAAAAGAAAGCACAGCTCATGGTAACTAATGCTCCACTGGCTAAGAGAAACGATCCGTAGATAGTATAAAACAATTAAAAGATCGCTTTTTGAAACGCTTCCGGCTTCCGGTGAAAACGAATGGAATTCTGGGTAATCGAGGACAACGGAAATTGTATGCAGTGACGGTAGTGACCAGCAGAGGTTGCTAAAAATCGTTATTTGTGATTCTGCATTGTACAACTTTAAGTACAATTTTGAGGTACTTTTGTTTAACTGGAGTATTACCTATTTTCAGTACTTTTACTTATACTCCACTACATCTCAGTGGCAAATATTGTATTTTTACTCCACTGCAATTATTTGAAAACTTTAGTTACTAGTTACAGTACTTTGTAGATTTTGATTATTAACACATTGGGTGCCAGAGGTTTATTAAAATGTTATACTTTGAGTGCCAGGATTTTTAACAATTTTTGAACCTTTTTCAAGTAGTCACAAAATATTTTCAGTGATCACCGTCCTCACGGTGATCCCCTCATTACACACATACAGGTCTCGTACAATCGGGGGGAAAAAATTAAAAACATTCGGTAATCTGTTCCATAGTTGCAGCCAGTTGAAAATAGTTAAATTAACATGGTAAAAAAAAAAAGTACACAGGAGCCGAGATACAGGTTTTTGAAGTCATAAGTTAACCAGGAGGTGGATTGGAGTCTAAATCTTGTAGGAGTGATATCTCCTGTTGCTGTGAAGGAAAAAAAAAAAAAAAAAAAAAATTATTATTATTATTATTTTTTTCAAAAACCGTATATATACGGTTTTGGCACTCAACGTTAGTATGGCCAATGCACCCAATGTGTTAATACAAAACTTACATTAACCACTTCAGCCCCATATACATTTCGGTCATTTGAAAATAGCCGATCTACAAGCTCACAATGCGACGCATTGTGAGCTTGTAGATCTGCTATTTTCAAAAGATTTGTATACATTCTGCATAATAAGTACTTTTACTTTTGGTGCTTTAAGTACATTTTGATACCAACACTTTTGTACTTTCACTCATGATTTTTTTAATATTCTGGACTTTTACTTAACAGAGTACTTCTACATTGCAGTATTGATACTTTTACAGTACTGAAGTAAAAAACGTGAGTACTTTTTCCACCACCGCCCCTGGCTGCGTGATGTTTTGGGATGAGGAGCATTTTGTCCTAGCATTTTTAGCCCCCCTCTGCATTATGAGCACTTCCAGTCGGCGAAGGCATGTGGTGAAAGCACGGCTATCATTTTCTCACAGCACAGCCATAATGATAGTGCTCCATCTCATTCATAATGACCCCTTATAATGCATTCACACATAATACATACATAACATAACATACTGTATAGAGTTTATGTGGCAAAGCAGTGGCGTGCCGATACGATTACAAAGTACAAAGACACACACACGCACGCGCGCACACACACACACACACACACACACACACACACACACACACACACACACACACACACACACACACACACACACACACACACACACACACACACACACACACACACACACACACACACACACACACACACACACACACACACACTACTACAGTATGTGTTTGTACTACTATACTTGTAAAGACATCAACATGTCAGAACACAGATTTTATCAATGCCATTTTTTTTGTTTGCCATTTTTAACCCAAACCCTAAAGCCAAAAATAGCAGATGTACAAGCTCACAACGCGCTGCAACGCGACGTGTTGTGAGCTTGTAGATCTGCTGTTTTCAGTGTGCGACACCGGCGCGAAACTAAATATAAATCAGGCATAACTCTAAATGCCTAATCCTAACCCCAACGTGAAGCTTTTCTGTAAAATGTAAACTCTGTAAACCTAAAAATCTCATACCAATCTTTAAACCATAAAAACAAACATTTCTCTTGTGAGGACCAGGGAAATTGCCCTCTACTTTTCAAATCGTACCATACATGTTTGGACATTTGGCCCTCACAAGAATAGTAATAAAGTAAAACTACACATACACACGCGAGCGTGCACGCACACCTGCACTACACACATGCAGTCGTGCACACCCACCCATTTCCAGTGTGTTATTGTACATATATGTATATAGTCCTGACATGACCATTAGTTTACACTGAAATGGACCCTTTCTAACACACACACACGCATTATGAGTCCCCTCCCCCATGTCCCCCTAAACATTCATCTCTGTTCAATAAATACGTATCAAGTGCTTTTTCTCCCTCCCCAAAATGTCCCCGCAGTAGCTCACCACCGGTTCTCAAAGTGGGGTCCTTGAGGGGGTTCCAGGGGTCCCGACAGCAAAATGAGGAACAGTTTATAAACATTTAAGCCTACTGTTCAATTTTTGTCTATTTGGAAATAGCTGATCTATAAGCTCACAACGTGTCGCATCGTCACACATTGTGAGCTCGTAGAGCTGCTATTTTCGAAAGATCTTGACAAAATGTTGGCAAATCTTCTCTTCTGAGGGTCCCTGGCACAAAATCTAAAGGACCACTTCACACCTTTTTCAACCATATCTTCATATAATTGGTCCTCATTCATGCCCATTATTAGATGACTCACACTGTGTCTCAGAGGATGGTTCAGAAACCTGCCTACCAGTGACATCATCGATAGGGATTCTAAACTAACAGAAACTACAGACTTTCTCTTCCTGGAAAGTTAGCATGCTGACATGTTTTTGTTGTTAACACATTCATTGCCAGTGTATTCATTCATTCGCCACTGCCAGCGGATTTACCTTAATTTGAGTCTTTTTGACGATCCACAGAAAAAAGAATCAACCCCGGAAGTAAACAAACAATTCTGTGGAAAGACAAGTCTCTCTTCTTTCCACCGGGAAAAAAACATTGTAACTGTGATCGTCCGTTCTGTAGTTATCGGCAGTTGAATATAGCTTGTTTTCACTAAAAACGCAATCTGGGAAAAGAAATCAGAGATAAATGTATTTTTATAAATCTGATAACAACCGTAGTGGACGGGATGAAAATGATGCCATCTTATAATGAACATTTACTTACTTTACTTACGCCTGACACCCTAACTATGGTATAGGCCGTGGACAAGGGACCTCCAGAGTTCTCGGTCACTGGCGTTCTTTTCTATCTGTGACCGGGTGTATCCCAGTCTCTTGGTGTCTGCCTGGAGATCCCACCGCCCCATGGTGTTTCTGGTCCAGCCTCTGTTTCTCTTCCCTTGAGGGTTCTATAAGTCAGAGCTTGTCTGCATGGTGTTTGACACTGGTTTGCGTAGTATGACCAGTGTGTGCCTGATCCATCTCCATCGTCTTTATAATGAACATTAGTGAGGACCAACACATTATGACCAGTCAAGCGACTTTGGTTTCATAGGAAAGTGCTGTATAAATTCCAGGGATCATTATTATAAAAATGGGTGATGTGATACTTTAACCCATTCAAACCGTGACGGCATCTGTGTAACCACTTTAACCATTATTTCATACTTTGGCTATTCAAAAATAGCTAAATCTGCTATTTTCAAAAAATCGTGATTAAAAAAAATATATCTTTGAATATTTAAAGCGAACATTTTTAATTCAAATCTTTGCTTCTGGGGTCCCTGGAACAACATATTTTGAGATGGGGGTCCGCGGCATATGAACATATCATTTTATATTCAAATATTTGCACACATTTTCATGATTTAAAAAAAAATAGCAGATCTACAAGCTCATAGCGTGGCACCGAGTGCCGCGCTATGAGCTTGAATATCTATCCTTTTAATCGCCAAAGTATAAGATAATGGTTAAAGTGGTTAAAATCTGAAATGACAGATGCTTTCCCGGGCCGAATGACTTAAGACTTGGCAGGGAACCCATTCCACACAGCTGCTGCAGAGTAAATCAAAACGAGACCTTGTGACCTTTTGACCTATCTATCTCATGCAGGGGACAGCGCACGCTGGCGTGGGCCTGGCCTGACCCGGCTCTGGCGGGCCAGGACCTGACGGACCGGCAGGCCCAGCAGCAGCTGTGGCCCACGGGGACCCCCACCACGCAGAGGGGGGGGTCCCCGGCCCCGCCCACCCCAACACAGAGGGTGGCCCTGGTGAGGGAGTGCCAGGGGATCCCCGGCAGGCCGTACTGTAAGAGCCTGGTGCTGAGCCGGGCGCGGGCCAACGACACCGGCTACTACCGCTGCTACTACCGCGACGTGAAGGCCATCATCGACGGCACCACCGCCGTCAGCCTCTACGTCTTCATCAGGGGTGAGTGGCCGAGGGAGGAGCGGGGGTGGAAAAAGTACTCTCACTTTTTTACTTGAGTAAAAGTATCAGCACTGCGATGGATAAGTACTCTGTTAGAAGTAAAAGTCCGGAATTCAAAAGTGCAAAAGTATCGGTATCAAAATGTACGTAAAGTACCAAAAGTAGAAAGTACTCTTTATGCAGAATGTCCCATTTCACAAGTTTTCAAATGTCTAGAAATCTTTTGAAAATAGCAGATCTACAAGCTCACGACGCATTGCGAGCTTGTAGATCAGACAAACAGACAGAGACACACACACACACACACACACACACACACACACAGTGGCGGAACAAATGAAAGCCGGGCCGGGAGGCACAGCACAGTGATCAGGTCCCCCCTGCGCACGTGCGTGGGTGCACAGGTGCACAATTTTGCGGGTTTTCGGCGGATTCGGTCAATTTTTGGGGGGCTTTTTGTCACTTTATTTCGGTTTTAGGGTTAGGGTAGGGTTAGGTTAGGGTTATGTTGTTTAATTCTTATTTTTGCCTGATTTTACCGATTTATTATCTGACGGCCCGGGCCCTCGCGGGTCGCGGGCCCGGAGGCGGCCGCCTCCCTGGCCTCCCCGGACGCTCCGCCACTGCACACACACACACACACACACACACACACACACACACACACACACACACACACACACACACACACACACACACACACACACACACACACACACACACACACACAGACACGTGTGAAGCCGGTTTTATGATTGCGTCATGACTTTTTTTTTGTTGCCATTTTAACCCCAACCCTGGAGCCGAAAATAGCTGATCTCATTGTGAGCTTGTAGATCAGCTATTTATCGGTGCCACTGGCACACAACTTACTATAAAGCAGGCATAATTCAAACTCTAACCCAACCTGAATCTTTTCCTGATTGTAAGTCTATAGCAAAAAAATCTGGTTTAACCATAAAACAACCATTTCTCTTGTCTATTTTCTATTTCTCAAATTCTACTATACTTGTTGGGACATTTGGCCCTCACAAGTAGTGATGCAAGTACGCACACACACAGAGATACACACGGAAGCAGGCACGAATACACACACATGCCCTTATGCATACAGACAGACAGGCATGCAAGTCACATGTACACTACATGCTCAAAATGCACACACAGATACAGTACACACATGCACTTAGACATGCACGCACACATGTAAACATGCTCATATTCACACAGTACCTGTGCTTCTGTGCATAGTCACGCGCACACACACACATGCACACACGCACGCACGCACGCACGCACGTGCAGAATGTCCCATTTCACACGTTTTCAAATGGATGAAATGTTTAAAAATATTTTGAAATTAGCAGATCTACAAGCTCACAATGCGTCCCACCGCGACACATTGTGAGCTTGTAGATCGGCTATTTTCAAATGGCCGAAATGTATATAGGGCTGAAGTGGGTAGATGTAGTGGAGTACTGTACTTGAGTAAATGTACTTAATTACTTTACACCACGGCAGAGAATCACGTGTGTGCAATCACAGGCACACTCTGTTTGTACCCGTGATGTAGTGTATGCACACACACACACACACACACACACACACACACACACACACACACACACACACACACACACACACACACACACACACACACACACACACACACACACACACACACACACACACACACACACACAGGTTCATGATTGTTATGTTTTGTATAGAGGTCCACAAGAGTAAAATCTACCTTTGTCGGGCTGAAATTGCAGCAGCACAGAAACAGTGATCAAAACAGATACATGATAAACACTGTTATCTTTCTGCCTCGGTGACATCAAGATAAACAACGAAAAACTAATTATCTTTCTTGTTCCATGGTGACCACCAGCACATCTACATCGGTTACATCAGTTCTCATCTTTGTGAGATACTGTACAAAAACAGAGGATCAGAGCAAAAATGTAAACTGACAAACACACACTTAACAGCTAAGCAATTAGACATTTGACACATCATTTTATGTGCTTTCTTTAAGGTATCTGTTTACTGTATTTAGTTAGTGACTTTCCTTTATGAATAAAATGTAATTGTGTCCAATCTGTATGGTAGAGTATGTTAATACAATATAACACAGGGGGGAAACGAGATACTGTAGGTGGGCACTAGGGACATCTGGGCACCTCAATGTAAGATTGGCTATTTTGTCCAAAATGTTAAAATATAAAATATTTAAAAAATGGTCTTAAAATGGTTCATATCGAGGTGCCCAGATGTCCCTAGTGCCCACCTATCCTGTTACCACCACGCAGGGGTAACCTGTATATGGGAAATCTAAATACTTTTTTTTATGACATGCGGTGACATCAATAAATGTAATGTTGGTGTGGCATACTGACTATCAAGAAAATAAAAACTTCATGTCAAAAAGGTTGCAGACCCCTTATATAAGGTATACAATCGGGGTGGTTGTATTTTGTCTCCCGGCTCTTCTATTGAGACATTTAGATCGTGTCAAAGGTCATGTCTCTCCTAGACACAGGATCTGACACGAATTTTGACCTGAAGGTCAAGATCAAATCTATCCCCTGAGCAAGCAGCCAGGCTCCATTAGCTCAATGGTAAAAATGTCAGCACTTGCGCAGGAAACCGGGTTCAAATCTGGGGTAGAAGAGGAAGGTTACATAGTGCAGCTTTAATATGCGGACTTGTCCTAATCATTCTCTTTTTTCCCTGGTTGTCATGTACTCACGTGCGTCTACCTTGTTTGTTCTTTGCCGTGGGTTAGGTTTACCCACTTGCATTTGGTGATGTGTTAATTGTTTAATTGCTCAGCTGCTCTCATGTGAGCTGGCGCAATTGAAATGAGGGTGTTTGTTTGTCATTTTTCATCTGTCGTGGTCCAAACATGTTGGCGTTGTAGGTGTAATGTTGTTTTAATCAAGGCTTTTTCATTAATCAAGGCTTTTTCATCCTGTTATCGAGTGCCTCTGTTTTTTTTGTCATGTTTTGTCCCGTTTGACCCAGGAGTAGCTCTGATACTTTTTACTGCTTGTCTCTCCGTTCACCACCGGTGTTGTTTTTAAACGTTTTTTTTTATTTTGTAAAACAAAATCCATAATTTGCCAGGAGTGAGTACACAGCTGTGTGGGAGTGTTGTGTACTCATTCTGGGTCAGTGTACCTTTCCAAAAAAGAGCTGCTTACCTTTATTCCACTGTCCTGAAACTGCTACATCTGCTACATTTACTTAAGTACTGTACTTAAGTACACTTTTGAGGTATTTGTACTTTACTTGAGTATTTCCATTTTCCAATACTTTTACTTCTACTCCACTACATCTCGGATCCGAATATTGTACTTTTAATCCACTACATTTATTTGGAAACATTAGTTAGCAGTTACTTTAATTAGATTTTAATTATTATTACAAAACATACATTAACCACTTTAGCCCTATATACATTTCGGCCATTTGAAAATAGCCGATCTACAAGCTCACAATGCGTCGCGATGCGACGCATTGTGAGATTGTAGATTGAAATGGGACATTCTGCATAATGAGCACTTTTACTTTTGGTACTTTAAGTACATTTTGATGCCAATACTTTTGTACTTTTATTCAAGTACATTTTTAATTACGGACTTTTCCTACTTGTAACAGAGTATTTCTACATTGCAGTATTGATTCAGCGGATTTTCTATGGTCGTTTTTTTTTTAATAATTAGGCTGAAAAGTCATCTGGGATAGGCCCCTTGACTTTGATGTCATAGTCACTTAATCCCGCCCCCTCTCCTCCCCGCCCCTCCCCTCCCCTCCCCTATCCTTTCCTTTGGGGGGGCGGAACAGAGGCGATGATTGACAGGCAAAATCCCTCAACAGCGACACCCGCAGGCAAAGATTGCTGATTTGAGATTTGACATTGCAGTTGAAAAGGCTTTAGAAATGTGAGAGAAAAACACCTGCAATGGATCACTGGAGTGGAATTTTCAGTTAAAACTTTTTATACACGTTTGAAGGACCATGACAAAGACTTTTAATGTGTTGTAAAACTGCTTGTCATGAAACCTTTAAGTTTTAAAAAGTTAAACATGTACATAAGATGTTTCTGCAACGATATTTAAGTATTCTGGTACTTTTAACTCAAGTGCAAATTTGACAGAGCAACTGTCACTTGTAGTGGAGTAATATTTGACCACGAGTATCTATACTTTGACTCCAGTACTGAGTATTGAGTACGGTGTCCAGCACTCGGCCCTGCATGGGGCTTATTGGTCCTCTCATGGTATAAGCTCCCGTTTATGCCCCCTGACAAGGTGCCAAAACAGTTTCCACTGATCTAACCAGGAGGCTGATTAACAGCAGCTGAAATCACAGCCATAAATTAGGCCTCAAAGTGTTCAAGGATGAGAGGGGACACATGTGGCTTCAGTTAGACACACTGACACACGCACACACAGCCCCCTGTGCCCCACTGCGCTGCACGCCAGCCCCTAAACACATCTCTTTGCTGTCGGGCAGAAACCTCTCCCTAACCATCTCCATCATTCTAACTTTTTGTGTGTTTTTTTGTTTTTTGTAAATTAAAGGTAGGGTAAGTGATATTTTTTGGTTAAAACAAAAAGTATTTTGTTAAAAGGTTAAAGCACTATATTCTGATAGTAATCATTGCTATACAGTGTTTGTTCAGTAACAGGAGTCTCCCCGTCTCTCCAGCTCTTTAATAAGCAGAAAATACGTTTTCCGGTAGGTGTCAAAATCTCAGCCAATCAGAATCAGAATCAGAATCAGTTTTATTGTCACATCACAGGTTTACAAGGTAAAGAAGTGGGTGAAATTCGTTTTTGTACATCGTTCCCATCGCAACGTTAATTTCCATAGAAAGAAGAGGGGGGGGGGGGAGAAGAAGAGGGGTGGGGGGCAAGTGGGAAGGAGATCAAAACAAGAGAGCAACAGAAGGCCAGACAAGTTATCTACATATTTACAAAGTACCTGAGATAATAAAAAACTAAGGTGCCTGAGCATAGCAGCAATGTATGTATACTGTGCATGTTATACTTATACTGTGCATGATATACATATGGACGTTAAGGTGCTTAGAGAAAAAAAAAGCACAATAAAAAAGACAAAAAAGTCAGTGCGTTATACATGGGATTAAGGTGCAAAAGGTCAGTGCGTGTCCACCTAGGGTGGACTGACCCTAGTATAATCCGCAAGTAGCTCCATGAGGGAGTGCAGCAAAAAAAGTCATTTGTACCTGGTGTAGTCCACAGGTGTGTCCGAGGGGGAGCTAAGTCCAAGTCATTGTCCCTGGTATAATCCACAGGTGTGTTCAGGAAGAGCCAGAAAGGTTTTGCACCGCCTGCTGTCAGGCTGCCGAGCAAGGCTTATGCCTCATTCAGCATCCTGACAGCAGCTGGATTAAAACTACACCAGTACCTGGTGGTGGAACTCTTGATACTGCGGTAGAGCCCCTTGCCCGGTCGCGGTCGTTGTAGGGGTTTGAACAGTCTGTGACTTGGGTGGTGCTTGTCCTTGATGATGCGCTTGGCTTTGACCACGCACCGCTTTTTGTACAGTTCCTGGAGCGCTGGGAGCTCGATTCCCATTATCCGCTCTGCCGATCGCACTACTCGCTGTAGGCTGGTCTTTTCTCGGGCAGTGCAGTTCCCGTACCAGGCCGTGACACAGCCTGTTAGGATGCCTTCAACCGAACTGTTGTAATACAGCCTGAGGATGCGACGTCCTACTCCGAGCTTCTTCAGGCGGCGGAGCCAGTACAGTCGCTGCTGAGCCTTTTTCCTCACGTGTGTGGTGTGCGTCTCCCATTTGAGGTCCTCCTCGATGTGTACTCCGAGGAACTTGAACTCGCTGACCCTTTCCACTGCAGCACCGTCGATGAGGATGGGCGCATGGTCTCTCCGCGGCCTCCTGAAGTCCACGATCAGTTCTTTGGTCTTGTCGACGTTAAGAGAGAGGTTGTTCTCCCTGCACCAGCGTGCCAGTGAGTTGATCTCCTCTCTATAGTCAGACTCGTCGTTGTTGACGATTCGGCCTATCACTGTCGTGTCGTCCGCGTACTTTATGATGGTGTTGGAGACATGTGTGGCTGTGCAGTCATACGTGTACAGGGAGTAGAGGAGAGGGCTCAGCACGCATCCCTGGGGTGCTCCGGTGTTGAGGGTCAGGGGGTCGGATGTGATGCTGCCCATTCTCACCACCTGATGTCGGTTGGACAAGAAGTCCTGTATCCAGTCGCACATGCTTGGGTGTAGCCCTAGGTCTCTGAGCTTTTTGTCAAGTATTGCTGGGACAATGGTGTTGAATGCTGAGCTGTAGTCCACGAACAGCATACGTACATATTTGTCCTTCAGCAGCTTGTTGTCCATGTGCGAGAGGACGGTGTGGAGAGCCATGGCAATAGCGTCGTCGGTGGATCTGTTTTTGCGGTATGCATACTGCCACGGATCCAGCGAGGCAGGTAGCGTGGAGCTGATGTATTCCCTCACCAGTTTCTCGAAGCACTTGCTGACGATCGGGGTGAGAGTGACAGGTCTCCAGTCGTTCAGGCATGTCACTTTGGCCTTTTTGGGAATGGGCACAATGGTTGACATTTTGAACCCTGCAGGGACCACAGCCTGGGAGAGGGAGAGGTTAAAGATGTCAGCGAAGACACCCGCCAGCTGGTCTGCACATGCCTTAAGGACCCGGCCTGGAATCCCATCAGGTCCGGCTGCCTTGTGGATGTTGACCCGTGCGAAGGCTGTACGCACTTCTCTCTCCGAGATGGTTAGAGGGTTCTCCTCTGCTGGTGCTGCTGATGGCCCCGCTTGGCTGCCGCGGTTGGGGCTGATCTCAAACCGGCCGTAGAAAGTGTTCAGTTCGTTGGGGAGGGAGGCAGGCGGGTTCACCTCGCTTCTGGTTCTTGTTTTGCAGTCTGTCAAGGTGTGTACCGCCTGCCATGTGCTCCTGATGTCGCCATTGCTGAGTTTGTCTTGCATCTTTTTTGTGTAGGCCTTTTTCGCCTTCCTGATGGCGCTGTTTAGGGCCGCGCGCGTCGTGTTGCGCGTTTCCACGTCGCCAGATTTGAAACCAGCATCCCGTTCATGCAGATGTGCACGTACTCCGCTGTCCATCCATGGTTTCTGATTGGGATAGATCCGAACTGTCTTTTTTGGGACTATGTCATCTATGCACTTACTGATAAAGCCAGTGACTGAGTCTGAGAGTTCGTTGATGTTATTCCCAGCGGCGTTCTTAAACATCCCCCAGTCAGTCTGGTAGAAGCAGGATTGTAGCATAGCGTCTGTGTCCTCAGACCAGATTCGGATTTCCTTCTCAATGACCGGCTCCCTTTTTAGCCTCTGTTTGTAGGCAGGTAGCAGCTGGATGGCGTAGTGGTCAGAGCTTCCTAGCGGTGGGCGGCGGAGAGCTTTGTATCCATCCTTGAAGGGCGTGTAGCAGTGGTCAAGAATATTGTCACCACGGGTGCTGCAGGCGACATGCTGGTGGAATTTGGGAAAGACCTTTTTTAAGTCTGTCCGGTTGAAGTCGCCTAGGCAGATGACTGCGCAGTCCGGGTGGCGATTTTCTTGTGCACTGATCGCCTGGTGTAATTCCCTCATAGCTGTGTCCTTATTAGCTCCAGGATGAATGTAAACAACGGCTACAATCACAATGCTGAAGTCGCGTGGTAGGTAGAAAGGACGGCAGGCTATGATTAAAAGTTCAAGGTCTGGTGAGCAGTGACTATCTAGGATTTTAACATCTTTGCACCAGTTGTTGTTGATCAAGGCACAAACTCCCCCCCCACGTTGCTTACCGCTTAGTACAGTGTCTCTGTCTTTTCTATACACGGTGAAACCAGGGGGAGTGATGGAAGAATCAGATGCTAACTCCGTTAGCCACGTCTCTGTTAGCACAACAATACAAGTGCTCCTCGTCTCTGCGTTGTATTTAACGCGCGCCAGTAAGTCGTCCATAGTGGTCACTGTTCTTGATTCACACAGAGATCTAACGTTCGCTAGCAGGATTGAAGGCAGTGCAGGTTTATATCCACGTTTTGTTGTTCTTACGAGGAGACCCGCTCTTTTCCCTCGTCGACCTGGGCGCCTTCTTCGCCGTTTCCGTGCCATTGTCCCGGCCGGGACAAAGGGGAGCCCTCCCCCCACCCAGCCGAGTGGAGGGTTTTCCGCAAAAAAGTCCGGAAATCTGTGTGTAATCGCTGTGCTGATGTCCATAAGTGCTTGTCTGTCATAACTCCTCAGACACCCGACGGTGTAGGAAAAAAAGAGAAGGCTAAAAAATACTAAAAAGATGGAAAAGCGTTGCGACGCTGCGGAGCGATGACGAAAGCAGCCGTACTCCATGGCGCTCCCATACCTGGAGAAAGTACCAATTTTTAAGCTTCATTTTTATAGTGTTCCAGTTCCAGCTTATTTCTTAGTGTCATCACTTCCAATTTCACTTGTTCTTTTTTCTATATCCTGATTGAGTTCTCTATCCTGATTGGATAAAATTGGAAATGAAACTGAAACTGAAACGAAAATGCATTTTCTCTTTTATAAAGAGCTAAAGAGACAAGGAGACTCCTTTTACTGAACAAAAACTCTATAGCAATGAGTACTATCAGAATATAGAGCTATTTAAACACTTATTTTAACCAAAGAAAATCACTTACCCTACCTTTAACGCCCTACTTCATCATAATACAGCGGCACTCAAAAGCATCAAAAGTAGCAGATTTACAAGCTTGTAGATCTGCTACTTTTGCCACTTTTGAATTATTATCCTGAAAAGTAACAGCAACGATATGCAAACGCGCACGCACGCACACACACATGAAAGCATGTGTGCGTGCGCATGTGCACACTTGCACATGAAAGCATGATTGCATGCAGATATGCACATTTGCGCACACACACATACACACACACACACACACACACACACACACACACACACACACACACACACACACACACACACACACACACACACACACACACACACACACACACACACACACACACACGGATGCAGGCACTCGGACTCACACAAGGCTCACAAAGCCTCACGTTGTGAGCTTGAAGATCTGCTATTTTCACAATATTTATCTGTGGAACCGAGTCAAACAAACTTGAATGCCTCAACTCCTATTCCAAGTGCTTGTCAGTGTGGGGGGTCCCCAGTTCAAATATGATTATTTTGCGGGGTCACGGCCTGAATAGGTTGAGACCTACAGTACATGATAGAATGCATAGAGACAGTGTAGCACCTCAAGAAACTTGTATTCCAGGTTAACCAAGAACTACCCCCCCCCCCTCTCCTCCCACGCTGTGCTTGTGTTGAGCAGTTTTCAGGCTGTATACAGCACACAGTATATATTATGTACTGTATTCTCAAGCACTTTCACTGTGAGGACTTGTGTGTTTGTTCAGTTCCACGTGTTGTATTTTGTTCACCGCGGGGCAGAAACGTAAGTCTCTGCCATCGTTTGAGTTTCCAGAAAGCTTGAAGTGAATGCTTTGGGTCCCGTGGGGGAAAAGAAACTATGAGAATAATACACAGCTTTAGTGTGAAAAGCCCCCAAAAAACCCTCATACATCTTTGGCAGTTTGACAGAAGTTTCCATGCTGACAGACGTCACTGTCGGCTGGAAACCTTGCATATCCATCCCCGGGGTTGTGCGCGCTCAAAGTATTGTGTTCTGTTCACTTCATGTGGGACAAAAACTGGTACATTTTTGGGACTGCTCCACGGTTTCCTTTATCTCCGAAAGGCAGCCTATTGAAAGGCAAAATTCCATACAAAGTTTGTTGCAGTGTTGCGTGTTAATGGCATTGATTGATTGAGACAGTGTGGGGGAGAGAGTTGTTAAGAGTGACGATCGTAGGCCAGGTGCTGTTGAGCTTCAGGATCATGTTGAGCGACATGGATATGGCCTGTAACTCTTAACTTCAATGTCCCTCTGCCAAATCCCGCTGTCATTCAACCATATCGTTTTTGTGATGCAGGTCGTCGCGGACCTCAGGTGTGACCGGTGTGTGTGACAACCCGGTCATTTACAACCGTAAAATCGTTGCCACCCACAACCATGAGAAGTTGATGTTTAAGCTTTTTGAGCTAAGCTATGTGGACCATATAACACAACCTGGATTCGAACATTGCACGTATTAATCTGCGTGCTAGTGCTACTGTATGAAGATGATATCCAAAGCGCCCTCCCGCTCATAAAACGCAGTGTGTGTGGACACAGGCCGTAAATGAAAGTCCTTTATAAGTTTGCAGCGTGTGTGTGTTCAACCGTTCTGTCTTTATGGCCGTTTGTAGCCAGTAGCTATATGATCCCATAGCTTGCAGGGCTGTAAACATGGCGACGACAGATCCCATAGCCTGAACCCCGAATCTCCAGTGTTTACACAAAACGCTAATAACCAGCTTACATTTTTGGAAAGTGAAAAACAGGCGTCATGGTTGTGTGCATATGCTAATGGTCAATGCCCGTGCGCAAGTTTACATCAATTGCGCAAGCCACTGAGGAGAACCGTGCAAAACAGACAGGTTTTGATGACAGAGGTTTCCTTATTATATAGTAGGATAGGATTATTATTATTATTAAAATAGTTACCCATTAAGACCTGAGGCCGATTCTACAAATGCCTTCTAAACCAGTTGTTCTTTCAAGATTTTTTAAAACTGTTCAAAAATAGCAGATGTACAAGCTCACCGCTGTGAGCTTGTATATTTGCTATTTTTGAATAGCCAACTCTAAAATCTAAAATTACACAAATGCTTTCCCGGTTTTAAGGGGTTAAAATAGCCGTATTTTTTCAATACTTCATACTGTACTTCTACTCCACTACATCTCAGAGGGAAATACTGTACTTTTGACTCCCATTACAGTTCTCTATTTGACAGCTTTAGCTACTAGTTACTTTGCAGATTTATATTATTATTACAAAACATACAATAACCACTCTATAAACCATATTTTGTACTTTGGCTACTTTCAATAGGCCATTCATAACAAGTAACCTACTTTTACTTTGGTACTGTATGTACACATTTTGATACCAATATGTTGTTTATGCAAAATCTTGAATGCAGGTCTTTTACTTAATAGTAATAGAGTATTTCTAGCATGCTTTCTATTGCTGCTTTTACTTAAGATAAACAAAACAAAACAAAAAAAAACAGAGTACTTGTTCTACCACTGCAGAAAAGCTTGTAATTTAAGCTGTTCTTTCACAGTGGGAACAGCATGTCTTTTGTTAGTGATGACTGCCCTGGTACAAGTGGCAAGGATGTAAGCTGTTTAAATGACTCCGATGCCTGCCAAGCCTCCATGCCACAATAAAAGGCTAGAAAATAAAGGAGAAAAATTACAAGGTGTTACGGTAAAGAGCGCAGGTGAGAAAATACCCCATCAACTGGCACCCCGAGGTGGAATCCTAACACAATTTGGAATTGATTTACACCCACAGTCCGTTGGTGTGTGGCAGGGGTTATAAATATACCTTCCTACGGCCATGTTAGGGTACAGTAATACTGGGAGAAGCGCTAGAGTACATTGTAATCTTGATAAATAACTCGACATATCATATCCTTGCGGGTGATATGCAGGTTTACGAGGCTATCTGTTGTTCTTTATGAAGTTTTGGAGCCAGGCCTGTACTGTAGATTCTCACTGTTCTTTTCACCTGTCAAACGCGCCATCTTCTACGGTGGTGGAAGAAGTACTCAGAGTTTTTACTTTAGTAAAAGTATCAGTACCACAATATAGAAATGATCTATTGCAAGTAAAAGGCCTGTATTAAAACAAAAGGATACAAAAGGATTTTGTATCCTTTTCACAAATCTTTTAAAATCTCTTTTGAAAATAGCTGATCGACACTTTCTAATAGCAACGCATTGTGCGAGCTTGTAGATTTGCTATTTTTGAATATCTGAAATAGGCTATAGGGCTTAAATGGTTAATGTACTGTATGTTTTGTATACAAAATCTGCAAAGTAAATTAACTAATGTTTTCAAATAATTGTAGTTAAGTAAAAAAAAGTACAATATTGGCCTCTGAGATGTCATGGAGTAGAAGTTTAAAGTATCACACCACTGATCTTCTCTCCCCTCTCTCTCTTGTCTTTACAGACCCTGATCAGCCGTTCCTCAGCCAGAGCAGTTTGGAGACCATCTTTGACACCCGCTTCTTGCCTCGAGTAGTGGTGCCCTGCCTGGTCACCGTCCCTGACCTCAACGTCACTCTGCATGCGGTTGGGGTTTGTACCACACACAGCTTAAAGGAGTAGTTCACCAAAAAAATTACTTATTTTCTATCGATTACACACCCCATGAAGCATTGAATTCATGGATTTATTTTTTGGTTTTGTCGCATTCCTAAGCCAATAATTTGATGATGGATGACAGAATGCGAGAACAAAAGGGAGAGAAGAGGGCTTATGCAAACATTTATAGGAAAACGGAAGTGACTTGATTAAGTTGTAGTCCTGCTCCTAAAATTCTGCTGATGTACTGTGTGTGTGTGTGTGTGTGTGTGTGTGTGTGTGTGTGTGTGTGTGTGTGTGTGTGTGTGTGTGTGTGTGTGTTTGTGTGTGTGCGCGCGCGCGCGCGCGCGTGTGTGGTGTGCGTGTGTGTGTGCGCGTGTGTGCCATCAGTATCCCAGTCCCCTGGAAGCAGATGGGTTGACGTGGGACAACAAGCGAGGCTGGTCCATCCCCCGTCAGGTCCTAGAGAGCACCTTGTTCATCGGCTTCGTTTGCCAGGCCTCCCTGGGAGACAAAGTGTTCCAATCCACCAACTACCTGATCCACACCACAGGTGAAGAAAAAAATATTTCAAAGACTCATTTAGTTTTCAGTTTAAAGAATGTTCTTTTATCATTGTTATTATTATTATTACTGTTATTATTATTATTATTATTATTATTATTATTATTACACTTATTATTATTATTATTATTATTTACAGTTTAGCTTTATTTATCAACTGTTTGGTATCATTTGTGACAAATGTAGAGCCTAATTTCATAGATCAGTTCTCTTCAGTATTAAGACCCTGACTCACTGCGAGCATCAGACATGCAGATTATCAAACACAAGCTAATCATTTACAACGGCTGCAGCAACACTGGAAGCTGATCCTTTATTCATTTTTATTTTCAGATTAGATGAGAATAGTTTAGCTTTTCTTTGGCTTTCTTTTTCAAGTTAAGCCTTAGTTATCAACTGTTTGGTATAATCTGTGAAAATTGCAGAGCCTAATTTTATAAGTATCAGAAACTTAACAGTGCTGTTCTGTATATCTCAATATCAGGCTTCAGTACAGTCCATTGGTACGATCATTCAAGTTGTCACCGTCCATGATACGTGTCCTCTTCAGAAACGTGTCAAACGTGTGTTATGTTATACTGGAGGGGAAAAAAGTTCCCAAACATATTTTATTTATCTAGAAAGAATACATAATGTAACGAACAAGCTTGCAGATCTGCTACTTTTAATACTTTTGTGTGATGCTGTAGAATGATCAAGTAGGGTGTTCATTTACGAAAAAACAGGAAACACAGTTTGACTCCAGACCTTGTTCACATGCAATGAGTTCTGGTACAGACGTCTGGCCAGAAACCCAACTTCTTTTGTTACATTTGATGACTATTTTCGTTCTACAACAACAGGGAGAGCAGCTGTTCACGTTTTAAAGTTTCAGGCTCATTAAGGAACATGGATTGTTGTTTATGTCTCGAACTAAAATTAAAAGGGAAAATCGACCAGGCCTAGCAAAAGCTTCAAAATGAACTGTGTAGTAATCATAGAGGCAATGGTCTCAACCAATCGGCAATTTGATGCTTTTGTCCGAAAGTATCATTTTACACGGCCTACCCCGCTACACTGAAGTCTGCTGGTTGAAAAAGCTGAATATACAGTAGTTTTAATGAACGATGCAGCAATGTCCACACATTCAACCTCCTTCACAAAACAGGCTACTTAAGCATGTTTCCACAAACATTGTGGCATTCATAGTTTATTTTATCATCAGAATTAGTTCTTTGTTACAATTAAATGTCCATGTGTTTGAAAACATTAACATTAACAGACACAAAAAAAAGTGCAAAATCAATAGTGTTACTTACCGGGTGCCAAACCTCAAATGAACAACAACAAAGTTTCATTATGTTGATTATGGCTTCTGATTAGAACCATATTAACAGGGTGGCAAAAAGTGACCTTGAAGCCTGATTGCAAAAATAGCACAAAAAAAGAAGATCTACAAGCTCACAGTGTATCACAACGCGATGCACTATGAGATTGTAGATCAACAAACATAAAAATAAATAATAATAATCACATGTAATGGCATGCCCAAAATAGGGAGGCCAGTTTTAAAGTCATGAATGAATGTATGGTTGCAGAAAGAAGTGTCTATAAGTGTTCACATTAATTTGCAAAAAGCTTTCAGAGGTGGAGGAAATATGAATAAAAGACCTGAATTTTGAGGTTAAATGCGAAAGCGACCATACCCTGTAACCCCAAATGACACCCCTGTGCTTGGGCAATGCAGGCTGAAAACTCCTGTCACACGACCTGCTGTGACCCTATATTATGGCTACAGTTGCTAAACTATGACACACACACGCATGCACGTCATGCACGCACCCATACACCCACCTGCGCACACACACGCTCCCACCCACCCACGCACACACGCACCGACTCATGACCTAACATTAGTTTGAAACCCCCGAGTCAGAGGTTCGAGATTCCCACTCACTCACTTCAAAGTCTGGCTGTGACTCATACAGTACCATTATAATGAGCTTCATTTACCACCGACTGTCAATGTAACTCTGTGATTCTAAACCGTTTTAGTTTTAGAACCCCATTAGAACCCAAGGACCAAACATTAGACCAGGGACCCCCCTGATACTTTAAAAAAAAATCTATTGGACCCTACACTATAAAAATTAAAAAGTTACAGACCCAAATATAATAATAATACATACAAATAATAATACATAATACAGAAGTATTTGGACAACCTGACAATGAAAACCAGTCCTCTAATTGCATGTGGCTATTAGCACTGTGTTTGTGAATTGGAACTTTTTGCAATGAGGCTCATTTCCATATTATACACGGGCCAATTTAGCACTAAATGTATGCATTACCTAATTTAAATAGGTAACGCTAGGAATGCATAGTTAGGAATGCATTTCACACTGGCTGTTTTTGGAGTTTATTTTATTCTTGTACATTAGGGGTGTGCCGATACACTAATTTCACGAAACGATACGATACAATATTGGGCTCACAACTTCTATACGATTTCGATACGATACGCACTTTTTTATTATTAAAATATATATAAAGCAAATAATATATATAAAAAAGCAAATGCAAACAAATAATTCTGTTTTTGCATTATTCAGATATGCAAACTTGTAGCTTTTCAGCTACAATAGCCGTTTTGAATCCAAATAGGGCAATAGTGTGACACCTGACCCGAAAAAACAACAACATGTTGTCACCCTTTTCACCTCGATTATTATTAGGCCTATTGTAAAAAAAAAAAAAAAAAAATGTTTTCTTTTTTTTAAAACGATATATTTTTTCCTCAAAACGATACATATCGTCACGAAAACGTATCGCGATATATCGCGGGACGATATATCGGCACACCCCTATGTTCGGCAGCTGCAAAAGCCGCGCATTCCTCCTGTGAATTCACTCCTGAGTGTGTCAATGGACATGAAAGGCCATGGTCAATGCTATTGCTTTCTCAATGCTATAGCTATCGTCAAGGTTGTGCAATAGTGCATGACTATAAATTATATGGGTTGAATTTTTTTCCAAACATTTTAAAGTGGATACTAAACTTTTGTTTACCAACTTTCAATCTGCCATCCCTAGTTTGGGCAAAGTTTTTAAAAATATATATTTTGTTTTGCTTTTGCAAATGTTAATGGCTTAAATGGTTAAAGTCCAGCGAGATCTCATACTACATTATATAACGTCTCTGTCGGGTGGAAACCTCATACTGTACGTCCAAAACTGTTACTTTCAGGATTCAAATTAAAAAGTAGCAGATCTACAAGCTCAAAATGCGTCGCTTCACGCTACGTTTCAAGCTTGCATATCTGCTACTTTTGATGCTTTTGTGTGACACTAGTATGATGTATGATCAAGTAGGGCATTCATTTACAAAAAAAACTCACTTAATGTTCAAATATGGAGACAACAGCAACGATATATACAGTATCTTCCAGCTGATCTATCTGAGGCTGATTTATTCTTAGATGCGTGTCGGAGTCGTGCCCAGAAAATAGCCGATCTACAAGCTCACATCACGTCGCGAGCTCATATAGATGAGTTATTCTCGGTGTGGGACAACTGAGTTCAACTCAGGCTTTAGGCTAATTGAGTCAGTCACCTCTGGTGCTTCAAAGCAGGCAGCACCCTCGGGCAGTTTATGATCCGTTGGAAGCTGAGTGGTGTGGAGGACAGACTACCAAGCAAAGAGCTTCTACATGGGCAGACCCATTCAACCCGGGAACGCATTTCTTAGATTTTTCTTAGATTTTTCTTAGATTTTTCTTAGATTTTTCTTAGATTTTTCTTAGATTTTCTTAGATTTTTCTTAATTTTTTCTTAGATTTTTCTTAGATTTTTCTTAGATTTTTCTTAGATTTTTCTTTTGATTTTTTTCATAGTGCGGCACCGAGTGCCGCGCTATGAGCTTGTAGATCTGCTATTTTTGAAAAATTGTGAAAAATCTTTGAATATACATTTTTTAAAGCGAACATTTGTAACTCAAATCTTTGCTTCTGGGGGTCCCTGGAACAAAACAATTTTTTTAAAGCTAACATTAAATGTTCGCTTTCATTTTTTTTAATTTAAAAACATTTAAATAATAAATATATATAAAAAATATATATTCAAAGATTTGCACACATTTTTCAAAAATAGCAGATCTACAAGCTCATAGTGCTATGAGCTTATATCTGCTACTTTTGAATATGGCCAAAGAAATCTAAAATGATAGAGATGCGTTCCCGGATTGAATGGGTTAATGCCTGAGGTCCATTCAACAAATGCCTCCCAAATCGGTAGTTCTCACACTTTCATGATTTTCCAAAAATGTTCAAAAATAGCAGATGTACAAGCTTGCAGCGTGGGACAAAGTGACGCGCTGTGAGCTTGTATATCTGCCATTTTTAGATAGCCAACGCTGAAATCTAAAATGGCACAGATGCTTATACCGTTTTTTTAAGAGATTATCTTCTGGCTGAAAAGGCAATTCAAGGACAGCCGCAATTCTGTCAGCTTATCTGTCATTGATTCAGCCCTGTAATACAATTATGCCTCAATGGTGGCAATTTGAAAGATCCCCCTTTTTTCCCGCTTCATTGATTTCCTGGAAAGTGTTTCTCTTGTCACCATTGGTGTGTGACACTCTGAGACAGAGACGGAAAGACAGACAGATATGGCCAAAGACAGACAGATATGGGGGGGGGGGGGGGGAATTCAATTATTTGAAAGCAGCCCAGATAAAGACCCTCTGCCTCATCATGTCCCGTGGTAGTCATCAAGTCAAATGAACTTTGAGAGACTGTTTTCATATGACATCATTCACCTCACTCTCTCTCTCTCTCTCTCTCTCTCTCTGGCGTATGCCAAAAGCAACAGCGATGTCACTCGGACGAGAAAACCGAGAGCGGGGCGAGGGTTCGGCGGCCGTCACTCAGTGCGCCAACGGAGCGGTTTGAGTAAACAGGCGTTGACCCCACTGTGCCCGCCCCGCCCGCAACACAATTTATTATTATCATTTTTCTCTCGTCTTTTCCAGTGACAGCAGAAAGACGAGGCTCACATTACACAATTAAAGCCAAAGCCCATCCCCTCCCCCACCTCCCATCTTTTATTGAGAGCGCTGATTAGCCGAATTACGCCATAGCTGCCTTTAATTTCCGGGTACAGTATCTGCTGGCAAATAGATGGAAATAGTATTAGGTGGAGTCCCAGCCAGTGGCGGAAAGTAACGTACGCACACTTGAGTACAAAATTGTACTCAAGTGCTGTACTTAAGTACAATTCTGAGGTACTTTTAATTTGCGTGAGCGTAGCCATTTTCTGATACTTTATACTTCTACTCCACTACATCTCAGAAGCAAATATTATACTTTTTACTCCACTACAATTATGTGACAACTTTAGCTACTAGTTACTTTGCAGATTTTGATTAATATTACAAAACTTACATTAACCAATTATGCCCTGTTTTATACTTTGGCTATTTGAAAATAGGAGACCTATATGCTCACAACGCGTCGTATTGTGGGCTTGTAGATCGTCTATTTTCGAAACATTTGACTTTTGTTACTTTAAGTACATTTTGAAGCCAATATCGTTACACTTTTACTCAAGTAAAAATTACTTTTAATTGTAACAGAGTATTTCTGCATTGCGGTATTTCTACTTTTACTTACTGTAACAAATGTGGGTACTTCTTCCACCACTGGTCCCAGCTCCCTCAGAGCAGAGAGGAGAGCTCC
The DNA here is from genome assembly GCF_963280865.1 of Gymnoscopelus braueri. Classification (NCBI taxonomy): domain Eukaryota; kingdom Metazoa; phylum Chordata; class Actinopteri; order Myctophiformes; family Myctophidae; genus Gymnoscopelus; species Gymnoscopelus braueri. Next base: position 1,660,880 of record NC_137622.1, on the reverse strand, counting down.
AACCATGCTCATTTCCTGTTGGGGTGGAAAGACTGCTGTGTCACTGAGACCTTTCCTCCTCTTTCTGTCTCTGTCTCTGTCCCTCCCTCTCTCTCTCTCTCTCTCTCTCTCTCTCTCTCTCTCTCTCTCTCTCTCTCTCTCTCTCTCTCCCTCTTTTCTGTCTCTCAATTCAATTCATAGGGCCTTTATTGGCATGAGAAAACATACGTTTACATTGCCAAACCAAAAGTGGAACAAAAGGTCAAAACTAAATAATGTAGGCCTATGTACAATTAAAGGGGAATAACGAAAATGTGTAAACAGAGCTGTGTTACATTGCGACTTAGGAAAACCAGCTCATAAAAAAAGAGTTGTGCATTCGCTGTCAGAAATAGTTAAATATACATGTACTGTAGGTGTGGTACAAGCAGTGCAGCTGACAAATGGCAGCAATATTTCAAAGTTTTGCATTCACTTGGTGCTGTGCACAAGTAGCAGAAGTTTTTCTATTGTGTTTAGAGGTAGTGGCTCTGTTTATATTGTAGCTCTATGTGCCGAGATCACTGGGTGTAGACAGTGTAGGAATTGGAGTACACATCCTTCTCCTGTCACAAGAGGACCACAAAGGAAATAAGCCTTTAGGGCTTTATTGTGTTTTTTCTTATCCTCCTCGGTGATATTGTGTCTGTTATATGCTGTGGAGGTGCCGATGCGCTCTCTCCTTTTATCGCCAAATAAATGCATTCGTTCACAACAGCAAAAGGACGTCCAATGGCACACAACCCTCATCTTCACCTGTCTCCAGTGGTGGAAAAAGTACTCGCGTTCTTTACTTAAGTGAAAGTATCAATACTGCAATGTAGAAATACTCTGTTACAAGTAAAAGTCCAGGATTCAAAATCGACTTGAGTAAAAGTACAAAAGTATTGGTATCAAAATGTACCAAAAGTAGAAAGTACTCATTATGTAGAATGTCCCATTTCATGTTTTGAAATGTATAAAAATCTTTTGAAAATAGCAGATCTACAAGCTACTGTGAGCTTGTAGATCGGCTATTTTCAAATGGCCGCAATGTATATAGGTATATGTATATAAGTGGTTAATGTGTGTTTTGTGATAATAATCAAAATATACAAAGTAACTAGTTACTAAAGTTTTCAAATAATTTTTGTGGAGTAAAAAGTACAATATGTGCCTCTGAGATCTAGTGGAGTAGAAGTAAAACTATTGGAAATTGGAAATACTCAAGTAAAGTACAAATACCTCAACAGCACTTGAGTACATGTACTTAGTTATTTTACACCACTGCCTGTCTCACCCTTCACTTTCTCTGTGTCCCTCCACCTCTGTCCCTCTCTCTCTCTGTCTCTCCCTCTCCCTCTCCCTCTCCCTCTCTCTCTCTCTCTCTCTCTCTCTCTCTCTCTCTCTCTCTCTCTCTCTCTCTCTCTCTCGTCTATCCCTCTTTCCCTGCCTCCCTCCCTATATGTCTCTGCCTCTCCTTCTTCCCGGGCCGGTTGCAGGAGATCAGGTTTACGATGTCAGGCTGTTCCCAGAGGATCATGTGGTTCTGTCCATGGGGGAGGCCCTCAGTCTGAACTGCACGGCGCTGGTGGAGTTCAACGCCGGGGTGGACTTCCAGTGGTCTTACCCTGGAAAACAGGTACACCACAACCAGTGGTTCTCAAACTCCAAATTGCTATGTATTTGGTTGCGGACCCCCGATCTGGACAGGTTTTGTGCCAGGGACAAAAAAGAAAAGAAGGGGAAAAATATGTTTTTTCAACAGCTACACAAAATAGCAGATGAACAAGCTCGCAGTAGTTAAAATGATTGTGTTAACTACTTTAGCTGGGGACCCCCTGGAACCCCCCCAAGGACCCCTGGACCCCACTTTAAGAACCAATGCAGCACACACCCCCCACCAATACACAGGTGCCAGAGGTGTAAGTAACTAAGTACAATTGTGAGGTACTTTCACTTTTGTCAGTATGTCAGTTTTTCGATATCTTTCATAATTAGTACGTTTACTCCACTACAATTATTTGGCAGCTTTAGTTACTAGTTACTTTGCATATTTAGATTATTAATACAAAACATACATTAACCACTTACAGTAAGCCCTATTTTATACTTGGGCTATTCATAAATGGCTGATCTACAAGCTCACAACGTGTCACATCAAGCTTGTAGATCAGCTATTTTTCAAAATTTCTGTACTCTTTGATACTTAGAGTATATTTTGATGCCATCACTTATGTACGTTTACTCAATGACACATTTTTAACAAAGTACCTTTACTTGTAACAGAGTATTTTCATATTGTGGTATTGCTACTTTTACTTAAAGTGGCACTATGTAACTTTTTTTTAATGCATACATTTTTATTTTGTCCAATCTGTATGGTAGTCGAGTATGTTAATACAATATAACTTATACAATTGGGGTGGTTGTATTTTGTATTCTCCTCTTCTATTGACACATTTAGATTGTGTCAAAGGTCATGTCTCACTTAGAGAAAGGATCTGACACGCAGGAAACTGGGTTCAAATCCGGTGTAGAAGAGGAAAGTTACATAGTGCAGCTTTAAGTAAAATATCTGAGTACTTCTACCACCACTGTACACCAGGAATACACAGGTACACTGCACGCACAATACCGCAGAATTAGGTGGAGGTTTTATGAAACATGATGAAAAATAGGACCCCCTCTAAAATCTCAAGGGGTTATTCCTAATAAAGAATTTCAATCATCATCAAGTGGAGGCTTTCTATGTTTTATGAATTGTATAACAGCTGAAATATGAATTGTTAATCCATTTGTACATGATACCGGATATTTTCCAAACTGTGAGGCACTGTGTGAAAGATGCTGTACAAAATGATGATTATGATGGTGATTATATTCAGTGAATATGAACATGCATTACATTTGTCTATGTATTTCAAGGACATCCCTCGCCAATTTCTTTTATTGTGAAAGAATTCAAAAAAAGTCCAGCCTATCATTTGCCGTTTTACATGAACTGGCAAATAGTTTGCATTTCTATACTGCCATAATCCAAAGCACATTACAGTGTGCGTTGTATAACATTCACACACACATTCTCATACACTCACACACCGACAGCGGGCACCAAGGAGCAGTTAGGGGTTCAGAGTGTTGCTCAAGGACACTTCAACATGTGGCCAGGAGGAGTTGGGGATCGAACCGGGAACCTTCCAGTTCGCAGGCAGCCGCTCTATGTCCTGACAAGGGGTGCAACAGTTCTAATACATTTAGTTGAACAATCGATAACCGATAATTTAATCAAATAATCCATTAATAATCTATCCATATTTTTGTACAGTATGTCATCATAGCTGAAAATGTTAAAGCAAAACTTTAACAAATATAATATTAACTTAATATAGAAAATTTGCAATCTATAAGCTCACAGCTTGGAGCGTGTAGATCGGCTATAGTCACTATTTCTGCTCGACACTGTTGTGTGCTGACGCATAAAATAGGGCTTAAGTGTTTAATTCTTGAGTCATTGATATATAGAAATGTTAAAAAATATTAAAATACGCACTTATGATTTATTCAATTAATCAAAAAAAGTAGTCAACAGAATAATTGATAGGGGAAAATGGACAGTAGCGGCCCTATTTGAGCCACTGTGTGTGTCGCCTGCAGACCAACAGCTTGGTGAGCATCCAGTACCATCGAGACTCCCAGCGACAGGAAGGCACCGTGGCCACCAGCGTCCTGACCATCCTCAGCGTCAACAGCAGCGACACAGGGCCATACGTCTGCACCGTCACCTGCATGGAGAAGTCCAAGACCGTGAGCACGCAGCTCATTGTTCACGGTAAGAACTCCAAATGGATACATGCTGTATTAGGCGTAGCAGTAATTCTCAGCCTTTTTATTTTTAAGGATCGCCAATTTGATATGCATTAGACCAGTGGTTCTCAACCTGTGGGTCGGGACCCCCAGGGGGGTCCCCAGATGATTTGTAACATTGTTTTCTCACTCAACAGTAAACAAACCAACATACAGTATACTGTACGTTTATACAGGGTATCTGCACGTTTCTAAATTACAATTTATATACTTTTTTAATACAAAAAAATAAGACCATTACTGCATCAAATGTAATGAACCAACTATAAAAAGTACTATTTTAGTAAATATTTTCATTTTCATTTCCATTGATCTGTAGAACCGAGTCAAACTAAATTTAATGCCTCAACTCCTACAATTCCAAGTGCTTATAGGGGTGGGGGGGTCCCCAGTTCAAATATGATTATTTTGGGGGGTCACGGCCAGAAAAGGTTGAGAACCACTGCATTAGACCACGGACCCCCGTTTAATGGATTTTAAAAAATCTCTGGGACCCCAGTTTACACTGTAAACTTATCAATGTTTATTCAGTGTACAAATGGAACCAAATGGACCCGTAAGGGTCCATTTGGTTCCATTTGTAAACTCTTAGAGTTACAGACTTGTACAGCGTGGTGTCCATTTGGTTCCTAATGATCAATCATTTGGCTGGGGACCCCTGGAACCCCCCCCCAAGGACCCCTAGCGATCCTCAGACCCTACTTTGAGAACCACTGCTCTGAGTAGAACACAGAAAAAAATCTGTATTTAATCGTCCATTTTATGACATTTTATAGCCACAAACGTTTCGCCCGTCCGGCCTTCCATCAGTGTGTACAAATGAGACCGTTCTCCTCTCTTAAAGGGGAAAACAGTCGGCAACAGGTGTTTATAATTTTTGCCAAACAATTGCTAACCATCTCCACCTGAAACTCTACAACTGTAAAATTTTAACTATGTAACACTTGGGCTTGTTAATGATTGTAAAAAAAATTATAGAAAAATACGACTAATCAAAATACACACAATGAACAACGATGACACAATAAACTACAGTCATTCCAGCAACCAGGATCACGCTATAAGAGCTCGCAATCCTTCATCGGTGGACAGCTCAGCGTAAACGCTGCCGGCACCGCCAACCGTTTTGGCTTTCCTGCTTCCTTCCCCGGACAGGATGGTTAAATCTGTAAACATTCAATCCATAAACGACAAAATGATCACTTTCATCAAGTTCCCTGGCACACGTTAAAAGGCGCGTTAGGTTTTTGTAGGATGTGTGTCATCACATTTTCAGAGCCACAGCTGCGCGTGGTGAACAGGGTGAGTGTCTGTGTCTGTTGCAGAGAAGCCATTTATTAACCTGGACTACAGGAGCGGACCGCTGGTGGAGGTCACCGCCGGACAGAAGTCGTTCAAACTGCAGCTCAACGTGTCTGCTTACCCCACACCAGAAACACTATGGTAAGACTACCCCACACCACAAACACGATGGTAAGACTACCCCACACCACAAACACTATGGTAAGACTACCCCACACCACAAACACTATGGTAAGACTACCCCACACCACAAACACTATGGTAAGACTACCCCACACCAGAAACACTATGGTAAGACTACCCCACACCACAAACACTATGGTAAGACTACCCCACACCACAAACACTATGGTAAGACTACCCCACACCACAAACACTATGGTAAGACTACCCCACACCACAAACACTATGGTAAGACTACCCCACACCACAAACACTATGGTAAGACTACCCCACACCACAAACACTATAGTAAGACTACCCCACACAAGAGACACTATGGTAAGACTACCCCACACAAGAGACACTATGGTAAGACTACCCCACACCACAAACACTATGGTAAGACTACTCCACACAAGAGACACTATGGTAAGACTACCCCACACCACAAACACTATGGTAAGACTACCCCACACCACAAACACTATGGTAAGACTACCCCACACAAGAGACACTATGGTAAGACTACCCCACACCACAAACACTATGTTAAGACTACCCCACACCACAAATACTATAGTAAGACTACCCCACACAAGAGACACTATGGTAAGACTACCCCACACCACAAACACTATAGTAAGACTACCCCACACAAGAGACACTATGGTAAGATTACCCCACACAAGAGACACTATGGTAAGACTACCCCACACCACAAACACTATGTTAAGACTACCCCACACCACAAACACTATAGTAAGACTACCCCACACAAGAGACACTATGGTAAGACTACCCCACACAAGAGACACTATGGTAAGATTACCCCACACAAGAGACACTATGGTAAGACTACCCCACACAAGAGACACTATGGTAAGACTACCCCACACAAGATACACTATGGTAAGACTACTCCACACCACAAACACTATGGTAAGACTACCCCACACCACAAACACTATGGTAAGACTACCCCACACCAGAGAAAGTATATACCTTACAACAGAAACACTATGGAAAGAGGAAAGTATATACCTTACAACAGAAACACTATGGAAAGAGGAAAGTATATACCTTACAACAGAAACACTATGGTAAGAGGAAAGTATATACCTTACAACAGAAACACTATGGTAAGAGGAAAGCCCTTATGGTACTGAGTGTGATGGACAGTGGTGGACAAAGTACTCTCTGTTACTGATGTTTGGCACTTTATAGCAATTTGCACAGTTGTATTTTGCACAATTAATCATGAGGGGCAAGTGCAATGTGTAATGTATAGAGAGGGTAATGCTAAGTCATGATTGAAAGCTTAACATGTACCAAGTGGTTCTGTGGCCAGTGTAATTAGGCTGGACCAAGTCAGAATGGCAGAGGGGGGTTGTGATATACATTTGTAATTGCTAAGGATATTGTGGTAGTGTAATGTTATAGTAGTGTGAAGAATTTATATTAATTTGTTGTTCATTGAAGTTTTGAGATAATTGATGTGGGTTATGTATTTATTGTATGGTTATTTATGTATATATGCTAGAAAACACCCCTTGACATGGTGCAGTCCAAGCTCATTTGCTCAGCTGGCTATAAAGGGCTGCCAGTTGACAACAGTAGAGGGCTGTGAGTGGAGAGACAAACACCACCATGCTAAGGGTGCTGTAGAGTTTGTCCATTCATGTCATTATGATGAATAAATACCAATCGGGTTAAACCCTACTCCAGGCATTTGTACTTCTTCCAGCATTCTCACAGGTACCTTCCTGGAAATGTAGTGTAGTGAAAGTTATAAGCTTCCAAAAACAAACAAACAAACAAACACTCAAGTAAAGTACATTCTCAAAATTGTACTTGAGTAAATGTACTTAGTTACTTTGCACCACTGGTGATTGGTCATTTGCAGTGTTATTATTGGACCTCACACAGCTGAAGTCCGCCAATGACGTTCATCCGTCTTCGAAACAGGGACCACCTTGAAGAGATTAATACAGTTTTTGTGCTTGGGAAGATATTGGCCGACCGTGTCTAACGTTTGGTGGCATATCCCTAACCACAAACCACAGGAGAAATACATGCTTACGGTTGAAGCACGATGCCATATGTTCTGAGCAGAATCTAGTATATAGCCATGCAGCGCATGAAGTGGATCATCGGCAGCCTTAATTATGTCCAGACTGTCCGGACTGCAGACCACCACTGGAGTGCACATTAAGTGGTGGAAGAAGTACCAAAAAAACGACTTGAGTAAAAGTATCAATACCACAATGTAGAAATACTCCGTTACAAGTAAAAGTCTGGTATTCAGAATTTACTTCAGTAAAAGTACAAAAGTATTAACTCGTTATGCAGAATATCCCATTTAAAGTTTTCAAAATGTATACAAAATAGCAGATCTACAAGCTCACAACGCGTCGCACTGCAACACGTGAGCTTGTAGATCGGCTTGTAGAGCTTAAGTGGTTAATGTATGTTTATTAATAAAAATCTAAATCAAAAAAGTATTGTAGTTAAGTAAAAGTACAATATTTGCCTCTGAGATATAGTGGAGTAGAAGTATAAAGTATTGCAGATTGTAAATACTGAAGAAAGTAAAAAAATACCTCAATTTTACTTAAGTAGAGTACTTGAGTAAATAGTTACTTTAGACCTCTGCATAGCTACACTTAGCTGAATGGGTAGAGAGCCCACCTAGGAAGCAGAATGTTCCCAGGTTCAATTCCCAGCCCCGGCAATGTGACGAGGTGTCCCCCCCAGTGCTCACTTGAGAAGCACACAGCAAATTCAAATTGTGTGTGTGTGTGTGTGTGTGTGTGTGTGTGTGTGTGTGTGTGTGTGTGTGTGTGTGTGTGTGTGTGTGTGTGTGTGTGTGTGTGTGTGTGTGTGTGTGTGTGTGTGTGTGTGTGTGTGTGTGTGTGTGTGTGTGTGTGTGTGTGTGTGTGTGTGTGTGTGTACAGGTACAAGGACGGTAAGCTAATCACTAAGCTTCCAGAGTTCAGGATGAAACGCATGCGGATTCATCAAAACCACGCCCTGGAGATCAAGGACGTGTGTGAGGAGGATTCTGGCTGTTACACGGTGGTGCTGAAGAACAGCGCCGCCCCTCTGGAGAGGACGCTCAACATCACCCTGGTTGTCAACGGTAAGCAACCTAAACACCTGTAGGCTACACTCAGTAAACATTCTGCCAGATGTTGTGGAGGTGAAATGACACAGAGCACAGTAGTGGTTGTAACAGTTTAATCAAAGTTATTGATTTAATAGATTATTAAAAAAATATTGATTATTAATTTTATTTCGGGGGAAGATATTGACATTTCTTCTTTTTTTTAATAGCAAAACTATTAGATCTACAAAGCAATCATTTTTTAAAGCAAGTACTCCAGTACTTTAACTCAAGCACAAATTAGACAGAGCAACTTCCACTTATTGTCGACGTTGAGTAACATTTGACCAGGAGTATCTATACTTTGCCTCGAGTACTGGGATTGCGTACTTTTTTTCCTCCACAGCTAGTTTTAGACAAAGAGCTTCATCACAAGCCTGTGGTTTCATAGAGGCATGCACACATCCTTATTTATGATTCTGCAACCACCCACGCATCTGTTGCATCAATGCCAAGACCGAATCGATTCGGTACCCATCATCGGGAAATATTCTGTTCCCCGCCCAGCATCGATCGTTCCCACACCACCGGAACCAATACCCATTAAATGAAATGCAGACACAGTGCATTTGAATGAGATTCCCTACAGGAGCCTGTAGACTTCATTCGATGTGTATAATGCAGTGGTTCTCTAACTTTTTCATGTCAAGGACCCCCAAATTAATTGTATTTGGCCACGGACCCCCTTCTGAAAATATTCTGTGCCAGGGACCCCCATGCCAAATTTGAGTTGTTAAACTGTTTAAGAAATATTCCAATATTTTCTCCTTTTTAAAAAATGTCAATACAGTATATTTATCTACAAGCTGAGCTTGTAGATCGGCTATTTTCAAATAGCCAGGTTCAACTGATTTGTATGCTACATCAACACATTTTGCTGGGGACCCCCTGGAACCCCCTCAACCCCTGGGGGGTCCCCGGACCCCACTTTGAGAAGCACTGGTGTATGAAACATGTGGGGCTACTATCTCATTAGCCCTGTTCGTGTGTGCAGGAAACAAGATCATTTTCTAGACAATTGTTAGGTTTTTCAGGATTTAGAACGTACAGTAGAATTCCGACCGGAAATATAATTTATGCAAAACCGAAAACTGCCTTGTTGGTTCAAAGAAATGTATGGAATCCGCCCGTCAGATGTTTGTTACATGCAGATCCCCGCTACGCAGAGACCCCGGGTGTATCTGACCCGCAGCAGAAATCTAGTGAGTTCTGTGAACTTCAGATCTAAAGATACTTCAAAGCTCTCACCTTCAGCTGCAACTCTAGAATGTGAATTTTAACCTACCAGTGAGCAGTGGTGGCAAAAGTACTCAAACGTTTTACTTGAGTAAAAAGTATCAATACTGCAATGTAGAAATACTCTGTTACAAGTAGGCTACATGTCCGTAATTCAAAATTGACTTGAGTAAAAGTACAAAAGTATTGGTGTCAAAATGTACTTAAAGTACCAAAAGTAAAAGTACACATTTTTCAGAATGTCCCATTTCAAGTTTTCAAAAGTATAAAAATATTTTGAAAATAGCAGATCTACAAGCTCACAATGCGTCGCATCTACAATGCTTGTAGATCTGCTATTTTCAAATGGCCGAAATGTATATACAGTGTAGGGCTGAAGTGGTTAATGTATGTTTTGTAATAATAATCAAAAGTAACTTGTAACTGAAGGTTTCAAATAATTGTAGTGGAGTAAAAATACAATATTTGTAGTGGAGTAGAAGTAAAAGTATTGAAAATTGGAAACACTCCAGTAAAGTAAAAAATCCTCAAAAGTGTACTTAAATACAGTACTTGAGTAAATGAACTTACTTTACACCACTGCCTACCACTGCGTCAATCAGAATGTCAATATTTTGGGCTAAATCTCCGCAACTGAAATGGGAATAGAACAGTCATGTCACAAAGTACGCTTCCTATTCCCATGCTGCAGCAAAGACAGATATTAACTGCTGCATTGTTGGAGTGTCACCCAGTAGACGTAGAGGTTAGGTCATCTTGACATAGTGTGTTTCGCTGATGGATTGGAAATAAAGTACAAAGATTGTGCACTGGCCACGTACATTTCTTTCTTTTTTATTATTGTCCTCAGAACTGTACTTCATAGGTCAAGACACATCTCATATCTATTATTGTCTCCGCCGTAGGTGGAGAGTATGTTTTCGCTTCGTCCCGCCGTGTGTTAGCATGGCCCCTAGCCAAGCTAACATTGGTCAAGCTCCATGTGACACGTGTCAATATGTTGACACCAATGCCTTTGATTGGCTAGAGGGACGTATGACGAAATAAAACCCTATAAATAGGTGTGTCACTTCAAAAAGCCATTTATGTTTTTTGAAGTGAGGTAAGACAGGATCAATCAGTCTTGATTGGAACAGTACTAGGGGTGGGACGATATATCGATATATCGATATATCGCGATACTTTCTCCCGCGATAAATAATCGATATCCTCCCGGAAAATATCGATATTAAAAAAAAAAATTAAAAAAAAAAAAAACTTTTTTTTTTTTTTTTTTTTAGTTTGTGATACGTTGTTTTTCCTACTCTGTATTTGTGTAATGATGATTTTGAACTGTTTGGTGCTATTTTATGTGTTTATGAATTGAATACAAGGACTATCGTGATATATCGTTGGTGAATTTTCATGCAATATATCGTGATATCGCAATATATCGATATTTTCAGATATCGTGATATATCGTTGGTGAAATTTCATGTAATATATCGTGATATCGCAATATATCGGCATTTTCAGATATCGTGATATATATTGTTATCGTGGGCCTAATATCGTGATACATATCGTATCGTGAGGTACCCATATCGTCCCACCCCTAAACAGTACCTTATAGTACAAATCACCCGTCCGTGCGTGTGTGTGTTCCTCTGAGAACACCTAACATTGGTCAGTTTTACGTGACATCACAATATTATATAAATATATAAATAACTTAGATAGGAGAGGCTGAGATCACACAATGAAACTAACTCCCATTATGCAAACTAAAGAAGCAGCAAATGAGCATCTGAAACCTGATGAAGACGCAAAGGCGCAGAAGGCCAAAGCTAAGAAACAGAGAGAAAGAATGAAATTAAACAAAGCTAAGAAACAGAGAGAAAGAATGAAATTAAACAGAGACAAATAATCCCTAAATTACAAAAAACGAAGACTAGCCATAAATGCTGACAACATGACACAGCAAAGATTGCTACAATCTCTGGAAGAAAAAGTACAAGAGTCTGTAGAGAACATCGAAAGGAAAAAAAGGAACTGGTCAAAGTATTCAAGTAATGAAAGACAACATCAACAAGCACATAACACCAGTAAGAAGAGACGGTACAGATCACAAGGACTAGAAGTTGATAAAGCTGCTGCCGCATTCTTAAAGAAGATGTCAGAAAGTGGACCCAATTATGTCTGTGTCTCCTGTGAACGAATGCTCTACAGAGAATCAGTGGCAGAGTTAAAACCTGGAAAGTATACAGGAACGATAGATATTGTAAGTCTCCTGGACAAAGACCCAACTGCAATCAAGCAAAACAACACTTGGATCTGCCACACATGTCATCGGTCCATTAAACTAGGGAAACTCCCTACACAGGCTTGGGCTAACAACGTATTACTCGACCCCATACCCCGAGAACTGCAGGATTTGCACCCGTTAGAAGAAATGTTGATAAGTCAACGTATTGCCTTCATGAAACTTGTTGGCTTGCCAAGAGGCAGACAAAAGGCAATCCATGGTAATGCAGTCAATGTGCCATCTAACCTAGACACTATTATCAAATTATTGCCAAGACTTCCTGAAACTGCTGAGGTTGTTCCCTTGAAACTAAAACGAAAACTTGCCTACAAGGGACACTATATACATGAATATGTGCGGCCAAAAAAGGTGCTTGACGCCCTACACTGGCTAAAGCAACACAATCCTCTATACAATGACATTGACATCTGCAATGACTGGGAGGACCGCTGGATCCAAGAAAACAGTGAATTGTGGGAAGCCATGACGACCATACCACAACAACCTTACCCAAACAAGAATGAAACCACCTCTGCAACTTCATCTATACCCAATATAGAACATTTGTACAAGAAATTAACAGATTATGTTAAGTGCAGTGAACTGACCATCTTTGATGTACCTAAAGATGGGAACTGTTTTTACCATGCTGTAGCAACCACCCTTGAGACAGCAGGTATACAAACTATCACAGGTGCTGACATGCGCACACAATTCGTTACCTTTCTAGAAGACCCAGTGATCCAGAAAGACTATATGCAATTTCTCGCATTGCCCAATGCTGAAGAACATCCAATTGATTCACCTGAGTTCATATTCCAACAGCAGCAAGAAATGAAATTGATCATTGAAAAGATACGCAAAAACGGTTGGGCCGACAACCTTGCAATAAATGCTGTGGTAAACATGCTGAATATCAACATACTCATCTACAATAGTAACACAGAAAAGGACTATAGAGTTGAATTGATCCCAAAACAAGGCCGAAGTCTTAATACTGTAACAATTGGCCACCTTGATCAAATACATTATGTAGCACTAGAGAAAACTGACATAGATCAAATGAAGATGAAGAAGACAGACAAGCATTTGAACAAACCAGTCAATTACGAGGACTCCCATATGACACATTGCTTCAAGAAGAACATTTTTTAGATGCAGACACTACATATTCCCATGCAGAACACCAAAAACCACGCGCATTCTACCTAGACGACAAGTTTGAAGAATTGGCAAACCCATCAAAGTACCCTTATGGCCGTGGTGGTTTAAAAACAGAAAGAGAAAAAAACATCACACACAGAAAATATTTTAACCAACGCCTTTTGCATTATGATGGCCGTTTTGCTAAAGACATAGACTATCTTCTGGCAGCTCAGTACATGGTGGAAGCACAACAAGTCAAAGATCAAATTCAGATATCCCTACGACAAAGCCGCGGTCAGACATTCCAAAATCAAAGGGTTAATGCTGGCATATTCAAATCACAACAAAATGTACAAACAATGTTGTTCACAGACATAGCCTTCAAATTCCTAAAAAACACAAGAGGTTGGCAAAATGTGCTTTTAGACTTACTAGCAATAGTCAGACAATTAGGAATACCAACCTTCTTTGTAACGCTGAGTGCCGCAGACATGGGATGGCCAGAAGTTATTCAAAGTATTGCACGTCAGTATGGGAAGATCTTAACAGTAGATGATGTCAAAAACATGGGCTATGAAGAAAAATGCAAATGGCTGCGCAACAACCCAGTAACGGCTGCACGTCAATTTCACTATCGTCTACAAGCATATTTCAAAGACTTCATTGGTGGCACGTCCAATCCACTTGGTGAGCTTGTAGATTTCTTCATACGTATTGAATTTCAACAGAGGGGTTCGCCACATGCGCATATATTATTATGGATAAAGAATGCCCCAAAAGTTGGTGCATGTGAGCACAAATGCTGAAGTTGTTGCCTTCATTGACAGACATATAACATGTGCAATCCCAGAAGACGATGGTGAACTCAAAAAATGTGTCCTTTCAATACAGAAACACAAACATTCTTCATGCAGAAAAAAAGGTTTCTGCAGATTCAACTTTCCACACCTTCCGAGTACTGAAACCTTAATAGCCACAGAACCTGAAGAAGAAGACCAAAACACTACACAAAAACTCCTTGAAGCATGCCCCACGTTTCTGAACAAAGTGGCTACCTCCATGTCTAACAAGGACAATCCTGAGAATATCTCATTAAAAGACTTGCTGCAAGATGCATGTGTCAATGAAGAGGATTACCAATGGGCCCTATCAGTCATGAAGTCTGGCAAAAAGATCATACTAAAGCGGTGAAGTCAGCTTCTATCTCGTATTTTAGCGGGATATCTTTATCTGTATCGTCCAACTCTATCATTTTCGTCGACCCAAATATAAAAGAGGCGTACTTGCTTAAGACATGGTATAACACCAGAAGTAAAGTCCTGGACATAGAGAATTTAACTAAAGCATCGTCTGATGTAATTTTCAACTCGCGAACATTGAAAGAAATGAAAACTCCACAAGAAGAGAATATAAAATGGAGTAATTATTACAGCGTGGTGAGTACAATTCTTGACATTCAATCAGATGGCTGTTTGTATAAATCGTGTCCGAATTGTAAAACGAAACCAGCTGAAAGAGCGCAGGATTTTTATTGTAAAAAATGCAAAGAGGTTAAAAACTATATTTACCGATTTGTATTGAAGGTCCTAATTACGGATTATACAGACGAGCAGTGGGTCACCTGTTTCAATGACACAGCTGAAATACTATTAGGTTACGACGCGGATTCTATGGTAGAAATAAAAGGCAAAAATCTGTCTTCGTTCAAAGACATATTTCATAACTTAACGTCTACAAAACACATTTTTTATAATAAAGTCGGACTAAACTCTTACAATGATGAAACAACATTACAGACTACTATTATTAAGATATTACCAGAAAACCGTTCAAAAGATGCGTTATAGTATATATACATTTTTGTAATACAGTAATACATTTCTGACAATTAATATTATTGTCTGTTCTTTTTTAAGGAATACATAAATAACCTTCTATATATGAATCTTTTTTTTAATCTATTTTTTTCATCTTATTTTTTTTTCAACATTGGAAGACAAGATATGGTTTTTAGAACATTTTTTTGAGAATAAATATTTCTTTAACATTCACCTTTTAAGAAAGAACTTTTTGTTTAACTAAAAGATATATCTTTTACCCTACTGTATCTCATTAGTTATTGCTATGATAATATAATTGCTATATATCAGATGCGTCATAGTATATATACATTTTTGTAATACAGTAATACATTTCTGACAATTAATATTATTGTCTGTTCTTTTTTAATAAATACATAAAGAACCTTCTATATATGAAACTTTTTTTTGATCTATTTTTTTCATCTTATTTTTTTTTCAACATTGGAAGACAAAATATGTTTTTTAAAACATTTTTTTGAGAATAAATATTTCTTTAACATTCACCTTTTAAGAAAGAACTTTTTGTTTAACTAAAAGATATATCTTTTACCCTACTGTATCTCATTAGTTATTGCTATGATAATATAATTGCTATATATCAGATGCGTCATAGTATAAATTTTTGTAATACAGTAATACATTTATGACAATTAATATTATTGTCTGTTCACCTTCCAGAGGTTGTATCTCATTACTTATTGTATCTCATTACTTATTGTTATGATAATATAATTGATATAGTAACATGTTCTATTTTACGAAAAAAATTGAACATTCCTAGAGAACTATGGTTAAAGATAGGGTAAGTGATTTCATTTGATTAAAATAGCACGGGTCTGCTGGCGGAGACTTGAGCACATTTTCTAGTTGATGTTGACTTTGCAAATAAAACGCTGACCTCAGGGTTGGCTTGGTGTCTCAGCCAGCCAGCATGAACACTGCATGAGCATTATTATAATTGCTGCTCCGCCTGTTTGATTCCTGGGGGAGTAGCAAATCATCTCTGTCCTTCTCTGTCCTTGCTTTCCTCTCTCTCTCTCTCTCTGTCTCTCTCTCTCTCTCTCTCTCTTTCTCCACCGTCCTATGTTTCTAAGATAAAAACATATTGTCGCTGTTTATGAAACAGGCGACGATACCTTGTAACCTTGTATCTCTATATATAGATATGTTTATGTTTTTTCATAAATTAATGCCGTATTTTGTGCTTCACCCACATGGCAGTGTCATGCAAAAGTAGTTAAATACCCGATTTACAAGCCTCAATGTGTCGCAATGCGACGCATAGGGAGCTTGTAGATCTGCTATGTTGGAAGAACATTTGAGACTTTTCGACTGTAAGGGCATTTCCAAAATAGGGACACCAGGTTGAAAGTAATCAAGTGTGTGGGTTTTATCATATTAAACCAAGTATTAACTAGAGCTTGTGACAAAATAATAACTTGCATTGGATCCATTGGATCGATTTTGGAGGTTTGCGGCGCCTGGCGGTGACAATGTAATCATGTCTCTTGTTGCGTGAATCCAGCGTTGTGATTTCTCCACCTCTTCCCCAGTTCCTCCACAGATCCACGAGAAGGAGGTGGCTGAACCCTCCAACCCGTACCCCAGCGGGAGCCCCCAGACCCTGACCTGCACCGCCTACGGACACCCAGCGCCCAGCATCCGCTGGCAATGGAGACCCTGGGGCCCCTGTGTCTCTAACAACACCCGAAACATGTGAGAGCTTTCTGCTATACACACACACACACACACACACACACACACTGTTGCAATGGTGCAGCCATAGATGAAAACATGCATAATGCTGCAGCCTCACAACTCTATAGCATCGTAGTTGATAATCTAACGTTGCTGTCGGGCAGAAACGTCTTATCTCCATGTTTTAACTTTTTGTGTTTTTTCGTAAATTAACGCCCTACTTTATCATACTACAGCGTCACACAAAAACATCAAAAGTAGCAGATCTTCAAGCTCGAAAGTTTTGTATTATGTCCAAACAGTTTTGGACATATGAGGTTTCCACCAGACAGAGACGCTATGCATGTAAAAAAAAAAGAAGAAAAAAATAAAAGCAAATCTCTTAGTCATACAGTACCAGCATTGATCTTTTGTTTCTATTGGTAGAGTTTATAAAGATTGATATGTCCGCTTAGAGAAAAGCCTACCAACGCCCACCGCCGTGCGTTGCCTCTCTTCCACACATACAGGTAGTGTCTGAGTTAACAGAGAGAGAGAGAGAGAGAGAGAGAGAGAGAGAGAGAGAGAGAGAGAGAGAGAGAGAGAGAGAGAGAGAGAGAGAGAGAGAGAGAGAGAGAGAGAGAGAGAGAGAGAGAGAGAGAGAGAGAGAGAGAGAGAGAGAGAGAGAGACTTGTGTGATGAAAGCTCATTACCTCCAACGTACATTTATAAACATGATAACATACCCCAAAACTCCTAATGGTGCGTTCACACAGGCAGATTAAAAGATACATGCTACCATTCATTTTCAATGGAAACCAGCGACATGAAGATACAAAGATACATCCGACGTTTGTAGCTGCAGCTCTAGCGACAAAGATACAAAGCTACAAATTCAAGTTGAGCTGGGTTCATCTTCCAGATACAAAGATACAACTGTAGCTCCGATGTCCACACGTTTGATGACGTCAGCGACCGCGCTGAGCAACACAGATACAAAGCAACACAGCGACAAAGATGCAGTGTATTTTTCTTTGTATCTTTTAATCTGCCCGTGTGAACACACCATAAGAGTCTTAATGTCCATGCACATTCAAAAACATTCATCAGAGATGACTGATGTCATAGACTGGCCACATAATGGTCCGAGATCCACATTGAAGTCACGTCGTTCCCATCTCGGGATCCACATGTTTCAATTTTTGTATTTCGCCTTTTTTTATTTACTAGGATTCAAAATATAAAATGCTGACCCAAATGTAACTTATCCAAAACCGAAAACATCCACTTTATCCTCTGATCATTTTCAGAGCCTCCGTTGCTCCAGACCGTATGATGGAAGCATTTGAAAACTGTGGGAGGAAACTGTGTGTGTGTGTGTGTGTGTGTGTGTGTGTGTGTGTGTGTGTGTGTGTGTGTGTGTGTGTGTGTGTGTGTGTGGGGGTGTGGGGGTGTGTGTGTGTGTGTGTGTGTGTGTGTGTGTGTGTGTGTGTGTGTGTGTGTGTGTGTGTGTGTGCTCAGCTACAACACTAGAATGTGAATTGTAACCTACCAGTGGCCGTCAAGGTTAGAATAATTGAGTCAATCAGCTCTTCAATTTAGTATTTTTTATTTACTTAGTTTTGTAACCGTATATTTGACCTTGTTATTGTGGGAAAATGGAAATGTGCTTCTTTTCTCTGTCAACGAGCTCATAGCCCATAGTTATACTCATACTGTATAATGAATTACTTTGAAGTAGAAGTTGAATAGGCACAATATGTTGGAGGGTAGAGGGTAGAGTGCATCCGCTGGCCGGGTGAGAGATGAAGGAGTGCTTCTTTGTTACATTTGGTGTTGTTTATCTTATTCATCCATGTCACGTGCAATTGGTGTTTTTGTCCGTGTGATGGATTGCAGCCTAGCACATGCATGAATGCACATTATGCCAGATCGTCCCCAGTGTGGAAACAAGATATCATCTCCAGTGACAGGAGTCTGAGAATGTTCTATAGGTGGTGATGGTTGTTCAGCAGCTTGTTCGGAAGGCTGCGGCTCGTCTGGTGTTCAACCGCCCCAAGTTCTCCCACACAACTATCCTTCTCCGTTCTCTACACTGGCTCCCCGTAGCGGCTCGCGTCCAGTTTAAAGCCCTGGTGCTAGCCTATAGGGCAGTGAAAGGAACAGCTTCTTCTTACCTCCGGGCTATGGTCGATGCTTACACCCCTGCCCGACCACTTCGGTCTGCCGCCTCGGGGCGACTGGTTGCCTCGTTGCTCAGTGGTCCTTCTGGCCGATTTACACGGTCACAGCTTTTTCTGTTCTGGCCCCACAGTGGTGGAATGAACTCCCCACTGATGTCAGGACAGCAAAGTCACTGCCCATCTTTCACCGCAGGCTGAAAACCCACCTCTTCAGGAAACACTACCCTTCCTCTTCGCCTTGCCTACTTGATGTTAACTAGTTGTACGAGCTCTTGTTTTATTGGATCTTGTTTATTCGATACACTTATTTGTTTAAGCTCTTGCTCATTTGATTTTCCTATTTGTCTCATCTGTTTAAGAAAGTAGGTAGCTGATATATTGCACTTTTACCTTAGCGCTAGGTATACTCTTAGTTGCTTGTTTTAGAAGAGAATGCACTTATAAGACTTCTGGTGATTAGTAGTTTTGTTCCCTACCTATGTTGAATGCACTTATTGTAAGTCGCTTTGGATTAAAGCGTCTGCTAAATGACTGTAATGTAATGGTTATACTTTAATGTATGATATCATGAGGCCACTAACACTCAGGTCGGTGGTACGGTAGTTCTGCCAACGAGCACAGGGATCAGACCATAGTTATACTAGCTGCTACAAGGACAAACTGAACCATGACAAGACAGGTTGTACCAAAACAACAGCTATCATTCCTATATTCTTCCTCACAGTGCAGTATAATATAATGGACCAAACAACACAAGCTGAGATTTTCTTGTATTTTTCACGGCCTCATAGTAAAATATACTAACAGCCTGAACACAATTGTCAAAATGTGATCTAAGATTTTCAGAGTGAAACAAACAAAACAGAGTTCTCTCTGAAACAAATCTTCCAGCATGCGGCAAGCAGTTTTCCTTCTCCTGGACATGTTTTAGCGAGTGAAACTGCCATCAGGGCATTGTTGCGTTTTTACCCACTTGTAAAACTAACCACCGTTCTAAGTCGTTAATCCCTTCTGCAATACGACTTTTAAATGCTCTGTAGGTTTTTACAGCGTGGCTCTGCAGGAGCTCTAGTGGTTCTCCAACATTTGTGTGATGAGACCCCCATACAAGATTTGTGTTGTTAAAATGTTAAACATATATATATATATATGTTTTTGAAAATAACAGATCTACAAGCTCACAAGAAATTCACAGGAACTGGCCCAGTGAAACAACCAGGGACCCGAATGACTCGCCCAAAGCTATTCTGAAGCTCCTGGGCAGGCAGAGGGGCGTGAGGTGGGAGGGTGAAAGAAGATGTTTACAGATGGTGGGCAGGTGCCGGGCGGCAGGGTGAGGGGTTCAAAGGGGCCCGGATCTGTGCCAAGGTAGTCCTACCCGGGGTCAGTCGCGGCGCGGTGCTTGAGCCACCCCAACTTAGCGGCCCAAGTCCAGGTGGGCTGGCTTCAGCCGGCCAAGCCTGCCCCCGATGTCGAGGACAATTAAAGGTTTTGTCGCCAGTCACTATTGGGCTGAAGTTGGAGGCTGAAAAAAGTGAGAGGTTGCCAAACACTGTTGACCAAGTGCTTGAGAACATTCTGCAGGATATGACGCGATATTGAAAGATGGCGGATTTGAAATAGCTGAACAATTGGCTTCATTACAGTCTGTAGAAACCAATGGCGTCACGTTGTCCATTCGTTTTATACAGTCTATGGCCTCCACCTGATTGACGTCCACTTGACTGACATCACAGGCTGCTCACATGGAAGTCCAAGAATTAGATTGAAGCCACGCCTTTCCCATGTGGATTTGTGGTTATTGCCGTAACCTTATATTTGACCTGGCTAGTGTTGTGAAATGGGAATGAGCTGCGTTTCTCTGTGAACAAGCTCCTCAAGCATGCCCAATCCCATAGTGGGATTAATAATATATATTTTTTATATTTTTGTACGTAGAAGTGTTAAATATGTAGGCGGTAGAGAGGAATGATTGCATCCGCTGGTTGACTGAGCGATGGAAATGAGGGGCCCTGAGAGCAGCGGTGGAAAGTAGTAAGTACATTTACTCAAGTGCTGTACTTAAAGGTAGGGTAAGTGATATTAAGTGTTAAATTGCTCTATATTCCGATAATAATCATTGCTATAGAGTGTTTGTTCAGTAACAGTGGTCTCCCCATCTCTCCAGCTCTTCAGTAAACAGAAATGCATTTTCAGGAGACAACTCATACACGATACAGGATGAACAAGTGGAGGTGATGAAACAAAGAAATGAGAAGACACAATTGGAACTTGAACAGTATAAAATTGAAGCTGATAAATGGGCACTCTCTCCTGATTGGCTGAAATTGGTAACCCACCTGAAAAACTATTTTCTGTTCATTAAATAGTTGGGGAGATGGAGACCCCTGTTACTGAACAAACACTCTATATAGCAATGATTACTATCAGAATATAGAGCTGTGATATTTTAACAACAACAAAAAAAAACATTTTATTAATGTCAGTTTTAACAAAGCTTTCCCAGAATCCCCTGAGAACATTGTCCTCTCCAGTGGCGTAAAGTAAATACATGTAAGTACATTTACTCTAGGCAAATATAGTACTTTTTACTACAATTATTTGACAGATTTAGTTACTATTACTTCGAAGATTTAGATTATTATTATAATAATTATTATAAGTAGAGTAACTACATTTGTACAGTATCTGCTATTGCTACTTTTACCTATTTACTAGTATTTCCTCCACCACTGGACATGACTGTGAGAGACAGATGAAGGGAGGGAGGGTTTGCTGTTAGAAGTAAAAGAAGAGATGGAAATGGAGGGATGGCTCTTAGAAGTAAAATGAGAGGTGGAAATGGAGGGATGGCTGTTAGAAGTAAAAGAAGAGGTGGAAATGGAGGGATGGCTATTAGAAGTAAAAGAAGAGGTGGAAATGGAGGGATGGCTGTTAGTAGTAAAAGAAGAGGTGGAACTGAATGAGGGAGAGCGAGAAGTCAATGATGCGATGGCCATTTCTAACCCCCAAACCATCTCACCACTCACAGCATGCTGATTATTATTCTGTTGCTACTGCGGCACACTTCACATCATATTCCTGCGCACGCACGCATGCAGTCGCACACACACACACACACACACACACACACACACACCCACCCACCCACCCACCCACCCACCCACACACACACACACACACACACACACACACACACACACACACACACACACACACACACACACACACACACACACACACACACACACACACACACACACACACTCCTCTTTACAAACGCATGAAAATATAACAAACGCACACACATACATAGGGGTGGGACGATATGGGTATCTCACGATACGATATCTATTGCGATATTAGGCCCTCGATAACGATAATATCACGATATTCGATATATTGCGATATATTGCGATATCACGATATATTGCATGAAATTTCTCCAACGATATATCACGATAGTCCTTGTATTCAATTCATAAACACTTAAAATTCGGAAGAGTCGGAAAAACAACGTATCACAAACTAAAAAAGAAAATTAAAAAAAAGTGTATCGGCAGTATATCGATTATATATCGCGGGAGAAAGTATCGCGATATATCGCGATATCGATATATCATCCCACCCCTACACATACAGTACACACATGAAAATATAGTGAACACACACGCATACCTACAGTACGTGCACAAACACGCGTACATGCTTGCACAACACAAATACCTACGTCCTCACAATACCGACAGTAAGAACAGAATTAGGCGAAAAAGCTGTTCAATATGCTATCATCCTGGAATGATTTGCAGAAGGATTTGAAACTGTCTGAGCTGATCACTATGGTGGAATTAAATATATTCTAAAGGATAGAGAGCTTAGTGCAATTGGCAAATATAATTGCTTTCAAATTAAGCAATTAAGGTATCTTAACCATTTTAGTTTTTGATCCTGTTTTTGCATTTTAACCGGATATTGTGTTCACTAATTTGTAGTGTGTGGCACTTGTTTCAGTTTTTTTTTAAGTATATATACACATACACACACACACACACACACACACACACACACACACACACACACACACACACACACACACACACACACACACACACACACACACACACACACACACAAAGGTGCACGCCTACGTGTGCAAACACACACATGCTACTGTATGTCACAGCACAGAGGCGCACACCTACGTACAGTACACAAGCTGATTGCCAAGAATGGCTTTGGGCATTTCCAAACTAGCTCCATCTACAGTGACATTACAGTCATTTAGCAGACGCTTTTATCCAAAGCGACTTACAATAAGTGTATTCAACATAGGTAGGGAACGAAAACTACTAATCACCAGAAGTCTTTAGTGCAGTTTCTGCAAAAACAAGCAACCAAGAGTATACCTAGCACTAAGGTAAAAGTACAATATATCAGCCACCTATTTCCTTAAACAAATGAGACAAAAATTGCTAAATCAAATGAGCATGAGCTAAAACAAATAAGTGTATCGACTAAGCAAGATCCAATAAACAATACAGCAATAGAAAAACAAGCGTTCGTACAACTAGTTAACAACAAGTAGGTCAGGCAGAGAGGAAGGGTAGTGTTTCCTGAAGAGGTGGGTTTTCAGCCTGCGGCGAAATATGGGCAGTGACTCTGCTGTCCTAACATCAGTGGGAAGTTCATTCCACCACTGTGGGGCCAGAACAGAAAAGAGTCGTGACAGAAGGACCCTTGAGTGACGAGGCAATCAGTCGCCCCGAGGTGGCAGACCGAAGTGGTCGGGCAGGGGTGTAGGCATCGACCATAGCCCGGAGGTAAGAAGGAGCTGTTCCTTTCACTGCCCTATAGGCTAGTACCAGGGTTTTGAACTGGATGCGAGCCGCTACGGGGAGCCAGTGTAGAGAACGGAGAAGGATGGTTGTGTGGGAGAACTTGGGGCGGTTGAACACCAGACGAGCCGCAGCTTTCTGAACAAGCTCCAGAGGTCTGATTGCAGATGCCGGAGCACCAGCAAGGAGCCCCATGACCTGATAAAGTAGATTCCATGGGCATCTATATGACATTTTATCTAACTATTTCCTATAAGCCAGGAGTTGCAGTCACCAGCCCTGAGCATATGGAACATTCAAAATACACATCTGCCTTGGGGGATTAAATTGAGAAATTATTGTTGGTTTCCTGACCTGTCCACTTGGATATATGCAGCATGAGTGCTGAGAGGAGAGAACCACTTTAATTCTAGTTGGTTTACTTATGAGATTACTTATTATTAAAGTTACAGTATGTAATTATGATCAGTGGTGCTCGCTGTGATACATGTCAACCATTTAAACTCTATTCAAACATGAGAACACCCCACCTTCCAGTTGCAATTTTGTCTGCCCATTTTTGTTTTGTTTCATCACTTCCAATTTCAGCGGTACTGTACTGACCCCACTGTAGCCACAAACAGTCACTTCTTGAGGACATGTCGGATTTCCACACTCTCCCGTGCAAGGCATTCCAGGCAAGAGCCCCCCGGACGTTCAGATCCTGGTCCGACGAATCAGTCTAGGCACCGAGACATTTGAAGTCCTCGACTACCTCGAGCACCTCTTGATCTATGCCCCGTCGGCAGTGGCAACGGTTTTGTCCACCGTGTTAAATGCCATTACTTTTGTTTTCTTGGATTTGAGCTTGAGGCAGATTTCTTGCTGCAGTAGTTCTCTTCCTTTCTCTGCTATGTACGAGACTAGGGCAATGTCAAATCCATAGTCGAGGTCAGTAATCGTGACGGAATGTACTCTGTGCTTAGTCTTCCTCTGGACCAGTGTGAACTGCAGTGTCTCCTCCCTGCCACTGATTGGATAAAATTGTTTCCTGACCTGAAAATGCATTTTCTGTTTGCTAAAGAGCTGGAGAAACAGGGAGGGCCCATGCAGTTACTGAACAAACACTCTATAGCAGTGATTACTACCAGTACTACCCCCCCCCCCCCCCCCCCACACACACATCAAGATCAGTATCTTGAAGAGTCTGATTCACGGCTGTGAGTGCTGGACACTGACCCATGCCCTACAGAAGTGGCTGGGTGCTACACCAGAATGCTACGTGTGGGACTGAACATCAAACAGGACGAACACATTACCAACAAACATCTGTACGGGGACCTACTAAGTGCATTGGAGAAGATAGCAATCAGGAGCATAGAATGAGACTAGCCGATCACTGGCGTCGACACCGGGAACTCCCTGCCAGCAAGCTTGTACTGTGGGAACCAACACACAGGCATCGATCAAGAGGACGTCGCACACCTAC
>NC_137622.1:1630698-1633198 GCF_963280865.1 Gymnoscopelus braueri | reverse complement strand
GGGGCGGGGCGGGTCATGAAAAAACCCGACCTGCACATCACTAGCAGCTATTATACAAGTATAAATCAGACATAACTCCAACCCTGACGCCTAAACCTAGGCCTCTAAACGTCTAATCGTAATCCTAACTCTAACAACAACTGTAAGCCTAACTACCTTTTTAAACTATAAAACAACCATTTCTGTTGTGAGGACCAGGCAAAACTTTTCCTCACCATGTCTATACGTGGGGATGTTTGGCACTCACAATGTAGTACTACAAGTACTCACACACACACACACGCACGCACACGCACCAGTGTTGATTTCGTCGACTAAAACTATGACGAAAAATGTTCATCGACTACCTTTTTTCACTGACGAAAATTAAATAAAAACAAAATAAAAACTAAGCTACTGTATGATGACTAAATCTAAGACTAAATATACTGACAATTTCGTCAACAAATAAAAACTAGACAAAAATGTTAGCGAGGGACTAGTGGAGAAGAGATCCAGTAGAACTAAAAGACAAGTCATGTTATGTTTGGTTGTGCTCGGGTGTTGCGCTCTGAAAATAGCAGATCTACAAGCTCACAACGCGTCGCAGCGCGAGTGTGAGCTTGTAGATCGGCTATTTTCAGCATGCAACTATGTGTAAAATCAGCCATTAAGACGCCATCAAGGCACCGGCAAAATACATTTTAGTCGACTAAATCAACTGTAGATTTAGTCGACTATAACCTTATGATGTTTAGTCGATGAAACTAGACAAAAACGAAAACATTTCAGATGACTAAAATATTACTAAAACTAAATGGAATTTTATTCAAAAGACTATGACTAAAACTAAATAAAAATTTGCTGTCAAAATCAACACTGACACACACACACTCAGTCCAAAATCAGAGTACTTTCTTCCACCACTGCAGGTAGTGAGCCGGCTGCACATCCACAACGCCAGCGTGTCGGTCATGTACATGTGCTCTGCCCAGAACAAGGTGGGCACAGACCGCAGACTCGTCTACTTCTACGTCACCAGTAAGTTTACACTCCATTAAGCGACACAAAACACAGTTCACAGCTATGGCTGGGATCCGGAAACCGGAGGGAACCGGATCCAACATTGAGGAACCGGAGTCGGTTCCATCACATTTGGCACCGTTTCCGGGAACCGGTTTCATCACGCTGTCAGAGCTGGTATGAGGACTTCCACGTCTGCTATATAATTACAAAACCGGTGGTTCTCAAACTTTTTAATTTCAAGGACCACCATAACTCTGACAGTGTACAAATGGAACCAAATGAACCATTTGGTTCCATTTGTACACTCTCAGAGTTACAGACCTGTAAGGGTGCCTTCCTCAAGTAACCCAAAGCGTCCCTGGATGGGGTGGGGTCTCCTCTTCCTCACAGCCATCCAGTGGTTGAAAGTAACTAAGTACATTTACTCAAGTACTGTTTAATTTTGAGCTACTTTTACTTTACTGGAGTATTTCCAATTTTCAATACTTTTACTTCTACTCCACTATATCTCAGAGGCAAATATTGTACTTTTTACTCCACTACAATTATTTGGAAACTTTAGTTACTAGTTACTTTGGAGATGAATACATACATTAATAACTTCAGCCCTGTATACATTTCGGCCAAGCTCACAATACAAGCTCACAATGCGTCGCATGGTGACGCATTGTGAGCTTGTAGATCTATTTTAAAAAGATTTTTATACATTTGAAAACTTGTGAAACGGGTCACTTTTACTTTTGGTACTTCAAGTACATTTTGTTACCATTACTTTCTGTACTTTTACTCAAGTAAAATGTTGAATTCCGGACGTTCACTCGTAACAGAGTATTTCTACATTGCCGTATTGATGTTTTTACTCGGGAAAAAAAACGAGTAATTTTCCCACCACTTGCAGCCATCCCAGAGGGCTTCAGCGTGGAGGTTCGGCCCTCGGAGGAGCCCAACGAGCAGGAGAAGGTGTCGCTGCGCTGCAGCGCCGACAACTACACCTACGAACACCTGCAGTGGTACCGCCTCAACCCGCGCGCGCTGCAGGACAAGCAGGGCAGCAAGCCCCAGGAGCTGGAGTGCAGGAGCGTGCACCTTTACGCCGACCCGCTAGCCGGACAGCTCTCCTTCCAGGTATGTAGGACACGTAGGAGGAACACGTTATCCCAACCAGTTCCTTTCCCCTCCATCAGGCGCCCCGGCTGACCAGGGAGAGTCAGTATAGAGACCAGGATTACTGCATGTTTTTGTGAGGGCACCTACCCTAATTAATGCCCTACTTGATCATACTACAGTGTCACACAAAAGCATCAAAAGCAGCATATCCGCAAGTTTTGAGCTTGTAGATCTGCTACTTTTGATCCTGAAAAGTAACAATTTTGGACATTTGAGGTTTCCGCCCGACAGAGACGATTATGTAAACAATATAAAAAGTGTCCAGAACCTTAGCTATGTCTAGTTTGTCAAGGATATTTAGAACAATATAATATATTTGTAATAGACA
>NC_137622.1:1618198-1625698 GCF_963280865.1 Gymnoscopelus braueri | reverse complement strand
GCATTTTCACGCCCGGATACCAATTTTATCCAATCGGGAGAGAGAACTCACACAGGATACAGGATAAACAAGTGAAATTGGAAGTGATAACACAGTGAGCAGACAACATTTTTACTGGAACACATTTTGTCTCTAGTCGGGTGGAAACCTCATACGTCCAAAACTGTTACTTTTCAGAAATCATATTCAAAAATAGCAAAAGTAGCAGATCTACAAGCTCAAAATGTGCTGTGTTTCGAGCTTGTAGATCTGCTTATTTTGTTGCTTTTGTGTGAGGCTGTAGTATGATCAAAAAGGGCATTAATTTACGAAAAAACACAAACAAATATGGAGATAAGAGGTTTCTGCCCGACAGCAACGATATAATTCAAGCTGATAAAATGGTTTCTCTCTCCTGACCGTATCAGAATACCAGACACTCTTCTCCAGAATGATTAGATATCAGAGTAAATGGAGTGAACCAAAGTCAACAAACGACACAGTGAATTGTCAAGTAAATAGAGCGCAAAGAAAGTAAACTTTTATACCACTGTTTCTCAATCTGAGGTCCGGGGAACCACCAGCGGTCCAAATGGACTCTTACAGGTCTGTAACTCTGAGAGGATTTTACAGTGTAGATTGGAGACCCAGAGATAAAAAATAGAAATAAATGAAAAGGGTTGAGAATCACTGGACTATACAGTTGAGCTGTTATCCGTTTTGAAGCCACGGTCTTTGCTATCTAGCTAAGGAAAAGCGTGAAACGCTCGTCTAGACGCGCTGAAACTCTAAGCTATAGTCCTTCCTTAGGATAACATAAGATAAGATAAGACGTGTATTGATCCCGCATGGAAAGTCGTCGTCAAAGACAGTACAACAGTACAGATTACAGGCTTAGAAAAAAGGGCTGCAGACAGTGACACAGCATGATGGAAAGACATTTACAGTCAAACTAACACCATCATTAACTTGGCAGAGATTTTTTAAATATATGAATATACATATAAATAAGATATCGTCTCTGTCGGGTGGAAACCACATACAGTATGTCCAAAACTGTTACTTTTCAGGATTCAAATAAAAAAACATTAAAAGTAGCACATCCAGGGGCACGGTGGCTCAGTCGGTAGCGCTGTCGCCTCACAGCTAGAAGGTCCTGGGTTCGATTCCCGCCGGGGACGCTGTGGGCGCTGGGGCCGTGTCTTCTCCTCCGCGTCATCAGCGCCCATACCCTAGGTGGGGTTGGCGAAAGGGCCTACTCTGTGTGGAGTTTGCATGTTCTCCCCGTGACTCCTAGGGTAGTTAATACCCTCACAAAAACATGCAGTAATCCTGGTCGCTATACCGCCTCCCCCATGACAGCCGGGGCGCCTGATGGAGGGGAAGGGAACTGGTTGGAATAACATGTTCCTTCCACGCGCTACGTCCTACCGGGGAAACTCCCCCCTGTCAGGTGACAAGAAGGTCAGTTGGCTCTCATGCATTGAAGGAAGCATGAGCTCGGCCCTGGCCTCCCTAGGCTGTGGGGGACTGGTGTAGTGCTGGTGTAGGGCTGGTGTAGCGCCCAGGATCACTTAAGAAATTGGCACCGGGTGAAAAAAATAGGTTACAAAAATCGCGGGATAAAAATTCAGTTAAAAAAAAAAAAAAAGCACATCCACAAGCTCAAAACGCGACGCATTTCGAGCTTGAGGATATGCTACTTTTGATGTTTTTGTGTGACGCTGTGGTACGATCAAGTAGCGTTAATTTACCAAAAAAAACACACAAAGTTAAGAATGTGGAGAGAAGAGGTTTCTGCCCGACAGCAACGATAATATGCGACATACATTATACAACACTATATACAGCCTCAGCAGTGCTAGCATATAGTGCACGACAAGGAAAGAGTGCACAGCTCGGACGCTGGCTGTCTGAACAGGGCGCACAGCAAGGCTCTGTGAAGCAGTCTGCTGTGTGTGTGTCCCCATTACTAGAGGCTTCACCTGGTGAGATTCCAGCAGTGTTGTTGTTCTGTCTCCACAAAACAGAAACTGTGGCTGTGCCGTTCGCTGCGTTAGTATTTATCCAGGCGCCAGCCAGCCAGCCTCCTCTGGCCTGGTGCGTGCGTGTGTGCGTGTGTGTGTGTGTGTGTGTGTGTGTGTGCGTGTGTGCGTGTGTGCGTGTGTGCGTGTGTGTGTGTGTGTGCGTGTGTGTGTGTGTGTGTGTGTGTGTGTGTGTGTGTGTGTGTGTGTGTGTGTGTGTGTGTGTGTGCTTGCGTGCTTTTGTGCGTGTGTGTTGTTTGTTTGTCAGCCTGCATCATGTCAGGTCACATTGATTTCCTTTCACTCCAGGCAAATATAGTATACCTCACACAATAAATCAGAGATTCTCAACCTTTTACATTTCAAGGAGCCCCAGTTTTGATATACATTAGGCCACAGGCCTCAGTGTTAATTTAACAATGATTGTGTACAAATGGAACCAAATTTGGTTAAATTTGTACACTCCCACTCGCACATATTCATTGTTGATAAACTGTATATTCATTCATATTTTATTATTATTTATACTTTACACTTTTGATTTGTCTGTGTCTGTGTGTGTGTGGATCACATGACTTGATATCTCTACTAGATATCTGTGATTCTGCCAATTGGAATCTTTTATTTTGTATCTACTCTCTCAATAGTGATTATTTACCTTGTTTATTGAATAGCTTTCATGCTTACTCTGCTTATACCGATCTCGCACTTGTAAGTCACTCTGGATAAGAGCGTCTACTAAATGCCTCAATTGTAAATTGTACTTTAGAATGTATATAACAAGAACATAGACATGGTCACAAGATCCCGATAATAATAATAGTATAGGTAGGCTATAAGTGTAACAACAACCATCCTTGGCACCCACCCACCTCCATAATTGTGGACAGCCGACCACGACCATATTGCACCATAGGAAATAAATGAAAGGGGAAAAAACACACATCAGCTCATCGTTACCATCCTCCCAGATGGAGATGGGCCTGTCAACTGTCCCCTGCTACTGAGCAACAGCTACCTCCTCCTGCTTCCATAATTAACTCATGCAGTGCCAATTAAATCCAAAAATAATTGCGTACTGTGCCAGCGATTTTTCAATTTTCTTACCTTTTTCAAGTAGTCACAGAATATTTATCTCCAGTATGATCGATCCCCTGATGGTTGCTAATCACAGAGGGTTTCACTGTGCTTCCGCGGAAAAGAAAAAAATGTCATCGCGATCCTCCCCGTTCAATTTTTTTAATTTATACGCCTTTGAAAATAGCATGTCTCGGCCAAAAATACATAGTAAAAAAAAAGTACACAGGAGCCGAGATACAGCCTTTTTAAGTAATAAGTTAACCAAGAAGTGAATGGAGCAGCAAATCTTCGGATCACGATATCTTTGGTTCTGAACGTTTTTCCCAAAAAAACACGTCAAACACGTCATTGGCACGTTGGGCCTATGCAGAAAAACACGTCAAACACGTCATTGGCACGTTGGGCCTATGCAGAAAAACACGTCAAACACGTCAATGGCACTGAATGAGTTAACACATTAACCGCCAAGGCCGTAGTCCTACAGTCCATTAAATCCAACTGTTAAGCGCCGAGACCGTAGCCCTACGGTCCACGGTCTTTTCGCGCTGAAATTTTCCAGGTGCACTTTTGGATTTTTTTGATCCATTTCCGGTTCCGGTTTGATGACCGGAAACAGAATTATTTGGGATCCGGTTTTGACGATCACGTCCGCTCCCATTCTAAAGCGCACACTGAAACTCAATTCTCTTCCTGTAGTTTTTTCTCCTCGCATATCACTGTTAACGTAATCCGCTCTAACTACAATCATGGAGATCCGTTTGACATGCGGTTTTCACTGGGAGATACAGTGACATGTCGCGGATCAATCTTAAGGATTTTAACAAGATCTATGGCGACATGAAAAAAAAAAAAAAAAAACAATAACACATTGGCACTGGTGAGTACATTATGAGATTAACCTCTGACGGTCAATGTGTTAATGGCACGAATGGAAGTGAAGTATAAATGATAATTTGAACCTATTGTTTCTAGTTGCAGGAAGACTATTCAGCTCTTTCCTTGCTCTATACTGTACATTACTGTGTGTTGCATTGAATTAGTAACAGATTAAGGTGCATAGTATCGGTAACTGTCAAGTTCAACCACATAGTCCACAAAAGGTTGCTTTACTGGTATAATTAAAGGTACAGTTGTGAACAAAAGTTTACATACATTTGTAAAGAACATGTATGTCATGGCAGTTTTGACTTCATGAATTTGTTATGGGTTTTCTGAAAATGTGCAGCAATAGTTTGTAAGTATAAACTGCATGGCACAGTTGTGTCACTGCCAAAGCACAAGCTATCACCTACTGCTGAGAGAAAATTGATCAAGATGGTCAAGAGTAAACTGAGAACCACCAAAAAGCAGGTCTGCAATGAATTAGAAGCTGCTGGAACACAGTTCTCAGTGTCCACAGTCAATCGTGTTTTACATCACCATGGGCCTATCACAGAAAAATAAGAATTTTGAAATTATTGGAAAGTCAAACTGCCATGACATACATGTTCTTTACAAATGTATGTAAACTTTTGATCACAACTGTAGGTCCTTGAGGAAAGCAAAAGTCCAAGGACTGAGTGTGTAAATGGATTATGGGTCCATTTGGTTCCATTTCTACACTCCAGAGTTATGGTAGTCCTTACATTTAAAAGGTTTGGGAACCACTACCACAGGCTAATCAGCTGCTGGTAAACAGGCCTCATGCTGGAATTAATGGTATTGAGACAGGAATTGACAAGGATTCATTAATCGTTATGGTCTTTCTTCAGCGTGGATGAGCTGGTGTCTCCTGAGATTACTCAACTGAACGAAACTCTTGTCACACACTTTACAGAGGAAAGGTCTTTCTCCAGTGTGGATTCGCTGATGGCTCCCTAGACTACCCGACTGTTTGAAACTCTTGTTACACTGTTGACAGTGGTAAGGTTGTTCTCCAGTATGGATACGCTGGTGTATCTTCAGATTACCCATCCTATTGAAACTCTTGCCACACTGTTTACAGAGGAAAGGTTTTTCTCCAGTGTGGATATGCTGGTGTTTCTTCAAGTAATCTGACGTGCTGAAACTCTTGACACACTGTTTACAGTGGTATGGTTTTTCTCCTGTATGAATACGCTGGTGT
This sequence comes from Gymnoscopelus braueri, assembly GCF_963280865.1. Lineage (NCBI taxonomy): Eukaryota > Metazoa > Chordata > Actinopteri > Myctophiformes > Myctophidae > Gymnoscopelus > Gymnoscopelus braueri. The sequence continues at coordinate 1,620,511 of NC_137622.1, read as the reverse complement.
TTCCTCAAGTCACCTGACTGACTGAAACTCTTGCCACACTGTTGACAGAGGTAAGGTTTTTCTCCTGTATGGATACGCTGGTGTTTCGTCAAGTGACCTGAGTGACTGAAACTCTTGTCACACCGTTGACAGTGGAAAGGTCTTTCTCCAGTGTGGATACGCTTATGGTTCCTTAGACTATCCGACTCTTTGAAGCTCTTGTTACACTGTTGACAGGGGTAAGGTTTCTCTCCAGTATGGATACGCTGGTGTTTCCTCAAATTACTAATCATATTGAAACTTTTGCCACACTGTTGACAGAGGAAAGGTTTTTCTCCAGTGTGGATACGCTGGTGTGTCCTCAAGTAATCTAACGTGCTGAAACTCTTGCCACACTGTTTACAGAGGTAAGGTTTTTCTCCTGTATGGATACGCTGGTGTTTCTTCAAGTCACCTGACTGACTGAAACTCTTGTCACACCGTTGACAGTGGTAAGGTTTTTCTCCAGTATGGATACGCTGGTGTTTCTTCAGATTACTAATCATATTGAAACTCTTCTCACACTGTTGACAGTGGTAAGGTTTTTCCCCAGTGTGGATACGCTGGTGTTTCTTCAAGTCACCTGACTGACTGAAACTCTTGTGACACCGTATACAGAGGAAAGGTTTTTCTCCTGTATGGATACGCTGGTGCTTCTTCAGATGATCTAAACATCGGAAGCTCTTGTCACATGGTTTACAGATGTGGATTTTCGTTCCTGTGTAGGTCGGCCGTTGTGTCTTTAATTCCCCCGCATAACTTAAAGTCCTGGTGAGCCATTGATGAGATCTTTGTTCGTTTGTGTCTTCTTGTCCCTGGCTGGTCACAGAGCTAGGCGGGATCTGTCCATTCATCATTTGATGTCCATTCATCATTTGACAGTAGAGGTCACGGTGGCTGCTCTTCATGTTTTGATGGCGGAAGACCTGAGACATGAAGGCTTATGACCACTAAAGAACAGAAGACAGGAGCTGAAAGAGTTGGCCTTATATATGATCTCTCTTTCCTTTCTCAATTCTCTCTCCTCTCTGCCACTATCTCTATTCTGTTCTCTCTATTGCTGATCACTCTCTGACCTCTATGATTTTCTATCTCTCTCTGGATATGTGTTTCACTCGATATAACTCTTAGTCATAGTCATCAAATAGATTCCTAGAAGCATCTCTACTCTTTATATAGGCTTAACATGGGTATGGTCTAATGTTATACATAAGACAAACCGTTGCCATGCATGCAAGCATAGCAACCACAATTTGTGCAGGTGCCACGGCAGCACACCTGAAGGGCTGAAGAGAAAGACTTGTAATATGTGGTTCTCAAAGAGGGTCCTTGAGGGGGTTCCAGTGGGTCCCCAGCAAAATGAGGAACAGTTTAAACACTTAAGCCTTTTTTTATACCTCGCCTATTCAACAATAAATCTTGACAACTCCTCTCTTATGGGAGTCCCTGGTACACAGACTGTGACTTGCCCGTGGTCCTGCCTATATATGGCCATATGGTTATGTCTGAGTCAGAGTGACGTGGCCGCGGTCCTGCGGCCGGCCAGCCCTCCCATTAGCCAATGGTAATATAGGATGTTTAATCTGTTTAATCATTTAGACCGTGTGCAGATGTATCGTTCCAGAATCTAAGCTCAAACTAAGCTTATTTATTTCTAACACAGACACCACTGAGCACACATGGGAAGAGAATCAATGACATTTGCATCTGTGCGCACGCTCCCCCCCCCCCCCCCCACACACACACACACACACACACACACACACACACACACACACAGACTCCAGATATGATCAGATATGACAAACAGACAGACTGGATCGGATTGGTTCAGAAAGACAGACAGACAGACAGACAGACAGACAGATTAGCTCTCTCAGTGTGTTAGTGTAGTGATGGCTTGATGGCTACCGGGGATCAGTCAGGGTGTGAGAGAGGGTTGACGTTAGGGTCTGCTGCTAGCTGGGACGCGCCTCCGTCTTTTTTTTGGCACTTCCACATTCCTGGAGTACGGTGACCAGGATGTCAACATGTGCACATGTTGCCCTTTGGTTACGTTTGTCCCAAGAAGTCACTATTGGCCGTTTTGGGAGTGAGAGTGTGTTGATCTGGGGGTCATGTTGGGAGGTTTGTGTCAGTGGAGTAGAGGTGTGTTCCTCTGTAAGTATTAGTATTGTAGAATTTGAGAAATAGACATTGTGAGGTCAGTCTTTCCTGGCTTAGGTTTACAATCTGAAAGTTCGTTTTTTTTTATACTTTATTGAGTCCAAACATGTTAAAACAGTAAATCCTTCA
>NC_137622.1:1515698-1615698 GCF_963280865.1 Gymnoscopelus braueri | reverse complement strand
ACTTTTAAGATTAATCGAGAAAATGTAATATTTATTAAAAAAATGCATTTATTTCAACGAATTGACTAACCAGTTAAGCCCTAGTAGATTCACGAGTTTCATTATTATTTTAAAGACTTTTCACTTACAATGAAACGTTCAAAATAGTGATCGATTACTTTAAAAAAAAAAGAAATCTATTTGTTTTATCAACTAACGTGAACACCCCCTAACGTGAACGGTGTCTGTTCATGTATGAGAACAACTTTTCTTTCTTTCTTTGTTTCTTTGTTTCTTTGTTTCGTTCTTTCTCTCTTTCTTTCTCTATCAGGTTCCAGTGACAAGGCCAACGTGGAGGTGGTTATTCTCATCGGGACAGGAGTCATCGCTGTGTTCTTCTGGGCTCTGTTGCTTCTCATCTTCTGCAACGTCAAGAGGGTGTGTGTGTGTGTGTGTGTGTGTGTGTGCGCGCTCGTGTGTGTGTTACTGGTGAGCCTAATCCCAGCGTGGGAGTCAATCTGGCTCTAATGACATACATTACTATAAGACACAAATTCATTTTTATTTTCCTCATATTCAATTAGATACAGTTGCTGCTCTGCAGTAACCTTCAGGGAGGTTATGTAAACAGCATGTTAATTTACATATGTTTACTGTACGCACTACGCTTGCTCGCTTTCTCGCTTTCTCTCTCTCTCTCTCTCTCTCGTTCTCTCTCTCTCTCTCTCTCTCTCTCTCTCTCTCTCTCTCTCTCTCTCTCTCTCTCCGTCCTCCATTAATTCAAGTCAGTATTTTTAATTGGCAGGGAAGCTATGTGAACACCAGAGAGAAAATATTATATTAAAATGAAGAAATCTACTTGCCTGCATGCGCTCGTTCTGTTGTGTAAATTAACTTCAACTAAAAGGGGAAAAACGTTTCTTTTTTACTGAAACTAAAATAAAAACTAAATAAAAAAAGGAAAAAACTAAAATGTACAATGCAAAACAAATAAAAACTTAAACTAACACAAACAAAATAGATTTGCATGTGAAATCATCTTTGTTTTAGTTTTCCCCCCATTATATGTGATGTTGTGCATTCTTTCATCCTACCCTTTTCAGCTTTGATAAATCAAGGTTTTCCTCACAAAAACCTGAAAAAAACTAAAACTAAATTAAAACTAGTTAAAACTAACTAATGAGTATTTAAAAACTATAATAATTCTGGTATGGAGCCAACGCTAATGTAAAGTAGCTACAGTATACGTTGTTGAGCGGAGACCATCAGGGCTCTATACTAGTGTGTTTTCTATTTTCGCTCTACATTAAATATCTTTGCTGAAAATAGCAGATCTACAAGCGTAAAGCTTGTAGATCTGCTATTTTCTGCGCAGCCACAGATTTCTGCGTCGACACAAATAGCAGATCTACAAACTGTAGATTGCGTTGTGAACTTGTAGATTGGCTATTTGTGGCGTAGTCATTTGGTGTAGACTCTATACCAAATCCTCTAGTTGTAACTCAGCTCTGTTTTGACAAAGAATAGAGGGTAAGTCAGGGGTCTTCAACATTTTTCAGGCCAAGGACCCCTCAGCTGAGAGAGACACAAAGCAAGGACCCCCACTACATATTGTATAACATTGTGTTGCAGATTAAACCTTTTTCATAGATAACTTAGATAAGATAGTCTATGAAGCTAGATAGTCTTTTCTTGGATTCATGTTAATATAATATGTATTTTCAGACTGTTAACCTTTTAAACCCTCAATATTTAGTCAACATGACCATTGTACTTGGTCTGCTCTTTTTCCCTCTACACCAACTCTCCGAAAATAGCCGATCCACACGCTGCGAGGCGTTGTGAGCTTGTGGATCGGCTATTTTCGGCTAACGTTCCGCATCACACAAAGATTTAAAGGCGGACCCCCGGTAGTTACTCTGAGGACCCCCTAGGGGACCCGGACCCCCTGTTGAAAACCCCTGGGTTAAAGACACAGAAGAGAAAGATTGAAATTAACCAGCCGACCATATAAAATGAGTTGACTGTAAAGTGTCATCATCCGTCAGTTAATGTGTGGATGGATTCAAGGCTTATCTCTGTAATGCAGTGACAGATCACACTGCCGGAGGCCTTTCTCTCTCTCACACACAGTTGAAATCACATCAGTGTGTATTCATAATATCGTCAGGGAACAAATGGATACGCCAGTGGAAGTAATATAAGCAATACGGAACGTATAAGATAGTTGTTATACCGAGGCAATCGGCTATTAAATAATATGAAGCCTCTTTGTAAGATATAATGTAGATCAGCATTTATTTTTTGCACTACAGAACCATCATGACGAAGTATAATTCAGGTTTAAGGGATTAAATCAAATCCCATTATAATCAGTGGTTATCAAAGTGGGGTCCTTTGGGAGGGGTGGTCCAGCCAGGGTCGACCCCCAGCAAAATGAGTGATAGTTAGGAACCAAATGGACTCCTACCGGTTAGTGTACAAATGTGTACAAATCACGCGCTGTGAGCGTGTAAATTGAATTGGTGCTTACTGTATGTGCTTAATTCATAATTCATTACTTTAAGGTTGGGTCCTGGCTAGAGATGTAGTGGAGTGAAGTCATATTGTCGTACAAATTGAAAGTACAAATACTCACTTTACTTACTGTAAGTACAATACTCAAGTAAAGGTCTCTCTGTCTCTATCTCACTGTCCCCTGCAAACACTCGCTGCTCTTTCTCCGTGGCTCCTGTTTACATGTCGTTGCTGTCTGGCAGAAACCTTATCTCCATATTTAAACGTTTTACGTTTTGTTGTAAATGAACGCCTTATACTTCGTCATACAAGATGGTTAGGCGTCGTGAGCTTGTAGATCGGCTATTTTCACTATATTAAATATATATATATTTTTTAATAATAATAAAAAGGAACGGTTTTGGACTTAAGAGGTTTTCCACCCGACATGCGATACGATTAGTCTTTCACATTCATGTCACATCTCCTCTCCGTTCTATACGCAGCAGAGCAGCAGCAGTAGCAGCAGAGTCTGTGGTCTCTCTGTTGTCCTTATCTCAACTGAAGCCTCATCTCTCTCTCTCTCTCCCTCTCTCCCGGTGCCTTTAAGGTGAACCCGGCCGACATAAAGACAGGCTATCTGTCTATCATCATGGACCCGGGGGAGGTGCCACTGGACGAGCAGTGTGAATACTTACCGTACGACTCCTCGCAGTGGGAGGTCTCCCGAGACAGGCTGCGTCTGGGTGAGGAACCGACGACGCGCCCGCTCCGGGGCGGGCGTGGGTGGGAGAGAGAGGCGTGCGAGAGGGTGGATGGATGGATGGGTGGATACAGGGGTGTGTGTGTGTGTGCGCGTGTGTGTGTGTGTGTGTGTGTGTGTGTGTGTGTGTGTGTGTGTGTGTGTGTGTGTGTGTGTGTGTGTGTGTGTGTGTGTGTGTGTATATATATATATATATAATAATAGTTGTATGGATAAAAAAGGAGTTAAGATTACAATAAGGAAGAAATTCAGGTTTGGGTTATGATTAGTCAGTTAGAGGTTAGGTTTATGGGTTGGGGTTAGAGTTATGCCAATTTGTACTTATAGTTGCGTTGTGAGCTTGTAGATCTACCATTTATGTCTATTTTTTAGATATTTTCTATATGGCATCCTAAATTTTTTATTGTCCTCAGCAGTATAGTTATACAAACCTGTGTGTGTGTGTGTGTGTGTGTGTGTGTGTGTGTGTGTGTGTGTGTGTGTGTGTGTGTGTGTGTGTGTGTGTGTGTGTGTGTGTGTGTGTGTGTGTGTGTGTGTGTGTGTGTGTGTGTGTGTGTGTGTGCGTGCGTGCGTGCGTGCGTGCGTGCGAGCGTGTGAGCGAGTGTGGAATGAGAGCCGCTAGATAGCTGAAACTAAATTAGTTTTTCCATTTCCACAATCCTTAATGGTTGTGTGTGTCAGCAGAGTGCACTGCTAAATATTGTGTTCATTTCTCTGTGCAGACAGACACCCTACAGCGTCTGTCTGTTCCCCGTTCACTGGCTGATGGGAACATTTAGCCTTTTACAATAACGCCACTGAGAGTTAATTCTTGTCCCTCGCTCCGTTGATATTAAAGCCACACCAATATATCGGCCATTATTTGACTTATTTTTAACGTCATCTGTATTTGCATAGTTTTTTGAACTTTTACCACGTCCCTATTTTGGTAAGGTAATTAAAGGTAGTCTAAGTGATACTTTTGGGTTAAAACAAAAGTTTTTTTGTTAAAAGGTTAAAGCACTATATTCTGATTCTGAGTAATCATTGCTATAGAGTGTTTGGTCAGTAACAGGAGTCTCCCTGTCTCTCCAGCTCTTTAATAAACAGAAAGTAAATGTTCAGGTAGGTTGCAACATTTCAGCCAATCAGGAGAGAGGAAGAGGACACATTTATCAGCTTCAGTTTTATAATAGTGTACCAGTTCCAATTGTCTGTTCATTTATTTGTGTTCATCTGTATCCTGTGTGAGCACTCGCTCCTGATGGGATAAAATTGGTATCCTGCATTTTCTATATAATAAAGAGCCATAGAGACACAGAGACCCCTGTTACTGAACAAACACTCTATAGCAGTGAGTACTATCAGAATGTAGAGCTACTTAACACTTATTTTAACAAAATAAATCACTTAAAGGGATATTTCACTTTCAAAAAAACGTTTGGTCATTTTGTCGTCTACTCAGGCTTTTGTGAGCCCCCCAGACAGTTTTTAAGTTGCTTGATTCAGTATTTAGATTTTTTTTCATTTTATCAGACACGCCTCCTTCCTATACAAACCCATTATAACTTCAAACTCCATTTTTAACATGTTAGATTCATCAAAAACACCCGTCCTTGGTTCTGGTGACTCATCCTGCCCTCCTAATACGTGAGGGGGCCGTGCTTTTTCAATAACGTTTTTCATTTATTTAATTTACATTTTTTTATTGTGTTTAATTTTTTTCCTTTTCCAAAATAAATATTAGAAATAAATGAAAAAATGTATTGAATAAACACGGTCTCCTCACGTATTAGAAGGACAATATCAGTCACCAGAACCAAGGACAGGTGTTTTAGATGAATCTAACCTGGTTAAAATGGAGTTTGAAGTTACAATGGGTTTGTATAGGAAGGGGGCGTGTCTGATAAAATGAACATCAAATATCTAAATACTGAATCAAGCAACTTAAAAACGGTCTGGGGTGTGCCCAAAAGCCTGAGTAGACGATAAAATGACCCAAATTAGTTTTGAAAGTGAAACATCCCTTTAACCTACCTTTAATTATAGGCGAAGATTTTCAAAAGTTAAAAAAATAGCTGATCTCGACAATCTTTTTTGATATTATACTGTTTAGACTGATGATAGGTTCTTGGTTTACCTATGATCCTAGATTTTTATGCATTAGTGTCTGCTAAATGGCTAAATTGTAAATTACAAAAAAAAACACAACAATTTGAAATATGGACATACAGTATGAGGACAGTGACAATATTCTTTGTGGATATTCTTGTTCTTTGTGAATATTCTTGGTCTTTCTTTCCCTTATTTGTCATCCATACTGTCCGCGTGCAGGGAAGTCGCTGGGCCACGGGGCCTTTGGGAAAGTAATGGAGGCAGCCATCTCTGGCACCAATAAGAACAACAGCACCGACACAGTGGCCGTAAAGATGCTGAAGGGTGAGATTTTAAGAGAGAGAGAGTGTGTGTGTGTGTGTGTGTGTGTGTGTGTGTGTGTGTGTGTGTGTGTGTGTGTGTGTGTGTGTGTGTGTGTGTGTGTGTGTGTGTGTGTGTGTTGGTGCACATGCACGCTTTGCAGGCCATGTATCTGTGTGATTTGTCCTAGCGGTGGAATGGCCTTCCCACTCGAATCGAGACGACAACGTAACTCAAACCCAATGGTGGAAAAAGTACTAAAAGTTTTTACTTAAGTAAAAGTAACAGGGAATTCAAGTCCGGAATTCAAAATTAATTGAGTAAATAGTCAAAAGTCAAAATATACTTAAAGTACCAAAAGTATAAAGTACTCATTGTTTGTTTGTTGTATACAAAAATAAAAAAATTGAAACATTTTATGGAAGTATAGCTTTGTCTTAGGAGTATAGAGATCTGAGATCTTATATTAGTGTTAATAAGTTGTTATTCTATTTTATTTTACATCATCCTTGTATCTCCATATTTCAACTTTTTATGTTTTGGGGTAAATTGATGAGTGTTGCACACCCGGCAGTGACGACATACATACTTATTATGTGCAATCATACCAATGTAGCTTCCTAATAAACATATTCATGAAAAACTGAAATACACGAAATAAATAAATAAAAGCGTGCTTTTCAACCACAGCATATTGCAAACTCAGGCTCATTCCTCTGTGGCACTCGTGATTCAGTGTGAAAGAGCTCAATGTCCCACATGTATTATATAAATGTAAAGAGAGAGAGAGAGAGAGAGAGAGAGAGAGAGAGAGAGAGAGAGGGTGCATGTATACTGTATGTGGTACTGTACATTATGTGTCCATGGATATCTTCGCTGTCGGGTGGAAACCGTGTATGTCCAAAACGTACTTTTCAGGAAATGGGGGGGGGGGGGGGGGGGAGAACCTGTGATCCACTGTAGTTGCTATTTAGTCACAAGCTCTTGTTAATACTTTGCATTGGTTCAAAATGTATAGAAACCCACAGACACACTTAACCACTTTCACTTTCGCTTCATTCTTAGCAGATCTACAAGCTCACAACGTGTTGCGATGTGGCGCGTTGTGAGCTTGTAGATCGGCTCTTTTTGCTATTTTCGTGTGACAGTGACACTGTAGTACTGTAGTAGGGCCTTCATTTACGGGAAAAGAAAGAGTTAAAATATGGAGATACAAGGTTTCTGCCCGACAGGGATGATATGATTTACATATATACATATGTAAATGGGGGAAAGAGCAAACATTGCAGTTTGTTTTTGCCTGCGTTTCAGAGGGAGCCACAGCCAGCGAACACAAGGCTCTGATGTCAGAGTTGAAGATCCTCATTCACATTGGAAACCACCTGAACGTGGTCAACCTCTTAGGTGCTTGCACCAAAGCAAATGGTGAGTAGAGTATTGTATTGGCATCAATTTAAAAGCAAACATTTTTTGGAAAATAATCTAAAAATTCTTTTTTCAAGATTTTTCAAAATCAGATCTACAAAATCAGATCTACAAGCTCATAGCGCGGCACTCGGTGCCACGCTATGAGCTTGTATATCTGCTATTTTTGAATAGCCAAAGAAATCTAAAGTGACACAGATGCGTTCCAGGTCTTAATGGGTTAAAAGCACCAACTTGGATCAAGTAAAAAAAAAGAAGCCTAAGCTTGTTTCTATTGTGGTTTCATGAAACAGTTAACATCTAACCAGCAGACAGACCAACAGAGTGCAGACAAAAGAAACTAAAACATTAACAGTTAACACAATTATAACAAACTCAATAGAAGTTATGAAGCCAGGGAATGCAATCTAATTAAGGACAACTGGATAAACACTGAAACTGTATCCGTTCTGCTAACGATTTCATTGTCTTCCTCCAGGACCGCTGATGGTGATAGTGGAATACTGTAAGTACGGGAATCTATCCAACTACCTGCGTGCCAAGCGAGAGTTCTTTCTACCATACAGGGTAAGCAAAACTCTAGTTCTCATGACCATACAGGGTACAGTATGCAAAACTCTAGTTATTTCTTTGTTTGTCCACTCAAAATAACAAAACACTTTTGAGTGTCACGCAATAGTAGCGAAAATTGCAGATCGATCATTCCTCTATTGCAATACTTAAAAAATGCAGTCATCCTGTGAGCCATATTAATACCATCTATCATATATATTGTAATATTCCCTAGGTCACTGCCCTTTACTCTGCTGATTATGCAGAGCAGCCCTTAAGGGAGCTTGCACTGCAAGTATTCCATTCATTATAGCTGGTTGACTGGTTGGTTGCTCATATTATTTAACTTTATTTAGCGTTCTGTGCACGAAAAAAATAAGCAACTGATAGCAGGTTTTATGTATATAGATTATCACCTGGGCATTTGTTCACATCAACACTTCAATCCAGCGAGCAAAATGAAATGATGCACTAGTATGGTACTTAATCTGGGATTTGTACTGAAGTTCTTGCTTTAAAAAAGTATTCAAAAGTGCAAAGTGCATGGTAATTTTATTATCAATGCATTGCTGTATTAAAAATGGTTACATCTTCCAAAAATATTCTAAGATTATCCAGGAAGGACATCTACAGTATAATGGTAAATATGTAGCAAAACTCGGGAGAGTTTGTAGATTTGAATTCAGCACTCAAACTCACTGAAATGTGTACCGTAACCTGTAACCTGTAATCCACATCCGAGAATTGTTTATTCTGTGACTTACTGTCAAATTACATGAATAAAAAATGCACTTGCATAAAATGAATATTTTATGCAAGTGCAAATTTCATTGTACACTTTGATCTCATTTTATTAGTCCTCAAATCAAATCTACAAGCTCTCACATTTTGATACGTATCTACCTTCATATAGATGCCTGTAAAGCAGCACTATGTAACTTTCCTCTTCTACCCCGGATTTGAACCCGGTTTCCTGCTCAAGTGCTGACATTTTTACCATTGAGCTAATGGAGCCTGCCTGCTTGGTCAGGGGATAAATTGAATCTTGACCATCAGGTCAAAATTCGTGTCAGATCCTGTGTCTAGGTGAGACATGACCTTTGACCCAATCTAAATGTCTCAATAGAAGAGCAGGGAGACAAAATACAACCACCCCATAGACCCCTTGACAGACGACGTCACACTGATAAGAACCAGTATGCGCGCGCAGGCCGGCACCAAATGAAACCCATTCTGTCATGTCTCGCTAGGACGCGCCTCACTAGCCAACACACAAGAGGAGGTTGAATGAACTGAATCCAGCGCACCCCGAAAAACTATATATTGGGAATTGATTGCATGAAACAATCACCTGTGCGTTCAGTCTCCATGTTGGTAAACACATAATTGGTCTATTGTATTATATTGTATTAACCCATTTTGGGCGGGAACCCTTATTTGTAACTATAGCTTTCACAACGGGAACCCCTTGTTGGTTCTAGGAGCTAGGACAGAGCAGAAAGGCCCTGAGACGGTTGCGGGATGGCTGATTTATCCTGTGTCTGTGTGCATTCATTAGATCGACCGTGTTGTCACACCCAGCTCAGTCTAATTAGTTTGACACAGGTCAGGTGTGACTGCTTAATATTTTTTTTTAAATATTAATAGTTGTTGTCACCATTGATGTGGTTTGTGCGTATAGGACCCATAGATACTGTATTATGATATGAATGTACATGGATGCCTCATTGGTCACTGCTGTTCATTGGAGCGATTCATTATCAGTTCTGCCATATTATCCTGGTCGAGCTGTGCCTTGTATGTCCATGTATGTCTGTTGAATCAGGAGGTCTCTCCACAATTCAAATGAAAAAATACATTTCTTAATTCTTAGTGAATTGGTTTGTTAAAAATCTTAACAAACCAAGTAGTTATGTTATGATATACAGTGGGATACTTTTGGTTTTATACCAAAGCACATTATACATAGATAATAATAATAGTACATTTTATTTGTAACTTTAGATTTTTACAAATCTCGGTGCTACTGCGTTTAAAAACAACGACAACAACAACCCTACTTGTTGTAAAAAGTGAATTACAAACAAATTAAATTCAGGGCATAGAAAAAAGACCTAAGAAAATGCTTAAAAGATAGTAACAGTAATGGTGATACGTATATTATGAGGCGTATTTCTTGCATTGGAGTTAAGGCAAGCTGGCCTATATAATGTGGCGGCGACGTTGACGTACGGCTTCAGTGGCCAATGAGGTGTCTATGTCTTTGTGCCTGTGGCAGGACCGCTCTCCTAAGACTCAGAGCCAGGTGCGAAGGATGATCGAGGCGGGACAAGTGGACCAAAGAGGACGTTCTCCATCCTCCTCACCCATTGGCAGTCCTCAGTCATCCAAAAGGTCCAATCAGAAGAGCGCTCCTGCCGTGGAGACGAGTGAGTCTGTCGCAGTGAGCGACTTTTTAGTTGGTTCTCAATTGTCCAAGTGGACCCTTACGGGTCTGTAACTCTGAGGATGTGGAAATGGATGCATTTTTTTTCTTTTCTTGAAATTAAAAAGGTAGAGATGTTTTTAATGAACATAATTATTATATTTGCACTCATCATTGTCTCCAGCGGAGGACCTGTGGAAGACGCCGCTGACCATTGAAGATCTGATCTGCTACAGCTTCCAGGTGGCACGTGGCATGGAGTTCCTCACGTCCAGAAAGGTACAGTATACAAACGCTTCTGCTGTGAATACTCTGTGTTGCACTAACATACACTGTGTTGTTACACTAACACATTAGGTTGGTATGTTGTCAGTCTCACCCCTGCTGCCGTTTTGTCTATTGTCCTACTGTAAATCAAATTAGTCGAAGCATAATATATAGGTTGCTGCTGAGCAGAAATGGAAAATCAACAATATATTTAAAAGAATATTTTTTCGTGAGCGGAAATAACGAACAGATGACATCTTCTATTGTTGACTTTCTGGAGGCGTAGTTACACTTGAAGATTGAGGAAGAGTTGTCTGGCTTGAGGGACTAGTATATAGTCATCCTAATAATAATACATACACTAAGATCAAATAAATATAAAACCTTTAAAAAAATACCCACAAAATGGTGATGAGTCAACACAAAACAAATGTCCTTTATTACCTTTAAAACATAGATTAATAGAAAATGTTGAATTCTCTCACAGTTTAAGGTTACCAGGGCTAGCGCTATCGCACTTCATAAACTGGCTAACACTGACAGCATGGCAGAGCTCACTAGAGCTCCGCTCATTGTACATTATTCTCTCAGTCACACAGCGTGTGTTTTAATTGGTTCTCATTAGCATCCCTCGCCTGCCAATTCCAGGATTCGTCAGGTTCAACCAACCAGGACGTCACTCACCGCCCCTTCATTATGTGTATAATACGACAAGATCAAAGCAGACTTCCCCCCGGTCTGGAATGGATTCATGCCAGAGCCATGTTAGCCAGGCGGCACAATAGAATCCTCAGTCATCATCATTCATCCATTTGCAATTAGACAAATGGACTGTGTAGCCTTCATATGGATCATTGTCAGTGGTGCACACAGTCATGAAATAATTACAATTATTAATTAATTATTTATAACTAAAAAGTGTTTTTAGTGTCTGTATTTTACTTGAGTATTCGTATTTTTGGATACTCATGAATTTCACTCCCCTACACTTCAAAGACAAATATTGTACTTTTGAATCCACTACATTTCTAAGAGTACTATTATTGATATTTCTTTTGAAAATGTCTGTAAAATGTCTGCATTTGAATACAGCAATTCATTGATATTAAAAATATATATTATAAGTGCTCCAGCAATTAACTCAAGTACAAATTTGACAAATTTGAGTAATGTTTGACGAGTAGTATCTATACTTTCACTCAAGTACTGCGGTTGAGTACTTTGTCCACCACTGAACATTGTTCTCAATGTATGGACAGCACAGTCTGTAAGATGTTCATACATAGCTATTTCTAAATGAAATAGAATAGGTGTTATAAAGCAAACGAGCCATGAAGAGGTATTACAGTAATTAGTGAGTTGGAGTAGACTTCAGTGGCTGGCTTCAGAGGCTGTGTGATGTTGTATAGCTCTGTGCAGACAGACAGACAGACAGACAGACAGACAGACAGACAGACAGACAGACAGACAGACAGACAGACAGACATTGTTGCAAAGCATCCTGCCAAGCGTACACACACACACACACAGACATGCACACCTGTGCACGGCCACACACACAAAGTCACTAACGTGCACGTTTGCACGAGCATCAGTGAAAGAAAAAACAAAGGAGAGAAGTGAGAGGGGCAGCAGTAGCTGAGTGTGTAGAGAGGCCACCTGGGAATCATAAGGTCTACAGTTTGCTTCCCGCCGGACCCCGGTCCATATGTGTCAGCTAGAGCACAGTGTCTCCCAAACGTTTTTTTCTTTATTTTACTTCAGCTGATAAGAGTGTCCATGAGCAAGACACTTGACTCCCAACTGCTCCCCGACACTGCTCCTAATAATTCGGATGGGTAAATGCAGAGGACAAATTTCACATTATTTGCTATTAATAACATCCCAAAGGACGCACACACGGGGCCAAAGGTAATTCTATATGGAATAACCAAAACAATTGAACGTAAACATTACTTTGTCACAGTATTTTTAAAATAAAATTACAGGGAAATAAAGCGCAAGAAATTGCAGCGCACGCACGCACGCACGCACGCACGCACGCACGCACGCACGCACGCACGCACGCACGCACGCACGCACGCACGCACGCACGCACGCACGCACGCACGCACGCACGCACGCACGCACGCACGCACGCACGCACGCACGCACGCACGCACGCACGCACGCACGCACGCACACACACACACACACACACACACACACACACACACACACACACACACACACACACACACACACACACACACACACACACACACACACACACACACACACAGTGTACTATATACAAACACACATACCTGTCCCCAGTGTTATGATGTCCCCAGTGTTATGATTGTGTGTGTGTGTGTGTGTGTGTGTGTGTGTGTGTGTGTGTGTGTGTGTGTGTGTGTGTGTGTGTGTGTGTGTGTGTGTGTGTGTGTGTGTGTGTGTGTGCCGTGTGTGTATGACAGTGTATCCACAGAGACCTGGCAGCGAGGAACATTCTGCTGTCAGAGAACAACGTGGTGAAGATCTGTGACTTTGGCCTGGCCAGAGACATCTACAAAGACCCAGACTATGTCCGCAAAGGAAACGTAAGACCCCCCCCCCCCCCTTCAAAACACAGCCTAAAACTTTTGCTGATTTCTGCCAATTATTCACATTAAAGAGAGGTAAAACATATCGTCGCTGTTGGGTTGGAAACCTCATATGTCCAAAACTGTTACTTTTCAGGATTTTCAGGAAGGTGTGACGCTGTAGTATGATCAAGTAGGGCGTTAATTTACAAAAAAATATAGTTAAAGTTAAAATATTGAGACAGCAAAGATAATGCACACTTGGTAATACACTGGCAATACGCGCCTTTCCGACGTCCAAACTTTTATTCGTAAAGGGAGGTGATCTCACTGTAAATTGATGTCATTCAGAACTTGTGCACCGCCAGACTCTCCAGTCCGAAAGGGACGTTTTTCTCTCTGGAGCAGTAGTTCTCAAACTTTTTCGTGCCAAGGACCCCCAAATTGATATATATTTGGCCGCCGACAAATGTTTTGTGGCAGGGACCCCCAGAAGAGAAGATTTGTGTTAAAAAAAAATCTAAAATGTTCAAAAATAGCATATGTATATTTTCTATTTTTTTAATAGCCAACGTATAAATGGATAAAGGGGTTAAAATGATTGTGATGCAGTATTAACACATTTTGCTGGGGACCCCCTGGAACCCCCTGGAACCCCCTCAAGGACCCCTGGGGGTCCCCGGACCCCACTTTGAAAACCACTGCTCTGGAGAACATGCTGAGTATTTCAATTTAGCAGTGGTGGGAAAGTAACTAAGGACATTTACTCAGGTACTGTGCTTTGCTTTACTTGAGTATGTCTATTTTTCAATACACTCCACTCCATTCCCTCCTCAGAGGCAAATATTGTACTTATTACCCCACACAGAAAAGTTTTCAAATAAACCTTTTGTTGAAAACTTTTAGTTTTCAAATAATAAGTTACTTTGTAGATTTAGATAATTATTCCAAACAAACCACTAAAGCGCTGTATTAACCTTTGTCTATTCAAGTCTTTGTGACAGGCGTGTACAGTAGGTGAAGGACACAAGATCAACCAAAAAACCATAAGAAGAGCACAGTACTAGCTAAGGATAAAGTTATTAGGCTACAAGACGCAATGTTCTTCTTCAACTATGACGCCTGAAGAAGGTTGTGGTGACCTAAACATTGCCTAATAAAGCCAATAAAGTTTTATTGTGTTGTACTGTGCAAGTCACACAGTGTGCCTGCAGTGCTCTTATTGTTTTTCGTTGATACTTTGTCTATCTAGACATCGCACTAGACATCTAGACAGCTCACTAGACATCGCACCACGTACATTGACATTAATATAACAAAAATCGGCTTGTAGAGCTGCTATTTTAGAAAGATTTTGACACATTTTTAAACATTTCAAATAACGTGCTAATTAGGCATACTGCATAATGAGTACTTTTGCTTTTGGTACTTCTGTATATTTTGACGCCAATACTTTTGTACTTTTGCTGAACTTTGCTGGACTCTTACTAACATTGTAACACAACAAGCAGTGATGGAAAAAGTACTCTAATGTTTTACTTAAGTAAAAGTATCAATACTGCAATGTAGAAGTACTCTGTTACAAGTATAAGTACGGAATTCAAAATTGACTTGAGTAAAAGTACAAAAGGATTGGTATCAAAATGTACTTAAAGTACCAAAAGTGAAAGTACTTAAATGTTTGAAAATAGCCAATCTACAAGCTCACAACGCAACGCGTTGTGAGCTTGTAGATCGTCTATTTTCAAATAAACTACGTATAAAATAAGGCTAAAGTGGTTAATGTATGTTTTATACATTCTATACTCCAGTAAAGTAAAAGTGCCCCAAAAAATTACTTAAGTACAGTACTTGAGTAAATGTGCTTAGTTACTTTACACCACTGGTTACAAGTTAGGGTATTGCTACTTTAACTTAATAAAAAAAACCTGACTACTTCTTCCACCACTGAACATATTTCAATTTAGAGAGAATGTGATGAAAAGGCCAACCGGGTGCTCAAAGGAGATAGAAAGTCTAAAAGGTATGCTGAAGAAGGTGATTCTAGGATCAGCGGGAATGCAGGCTTAAAAAGAAGAGGAGATTCGAGCACTCAAAAAAGTGGAGGAGAGGAATGGAGTTTAACTTTAAAACTTTCATATCGTCACCTTCCTAAACTAATGGCCTAAGTCATTTTTTGAGGAAAATTATATTTTTGCCTAAGTCAGCTCCTCATGACACTGGCCACCTCTGGTAAAATCGCCTATCTCCTAATTGAAAAGAATCATGCTGTTCCCTCCCCTTTTAGTATAATGGCCTATCTCCCTAGTGTGACTTGGGACAAAATAGGCATTTTTTTCACATGATTTTGTGACTTGAAAAATTGTCTAAGTCTGGAGTAAATCAGTAAATAATTTGGCCTAAGTCAGGTTTAATCCTATTTAAACCTATTAAAATCTCTTATATTACATAACTTTTATGTTAATAGTCTTTATTTGTTATAAACGTTTTGCGTGAAATGGTTAAGAAATATCATATAGTTTTGTTTTGGATCAGTTTTTATTTTTTTTCTAAAAAACGTATTTTTTTTACTTGGGCCGTTAGTTTAGGAAGGTGACGATATGTAAAAAAAACATGTGTCGACCAGTTAAGGTCTTCATCAGGGCGAGAATGTGATGTTTGGATGTTTACATGTTTCGTTGATTATCTGTGTAACATTACTTACTTACTGTGTCCCACTTGTTTCCTCCAGGCCCGTCTCCCATTGAAGTGGATGGCTCCAGAGAGTATCTTTGATAAACTGTACACCAGCCAGAGTGATGTGTGGTCTTTTGGTGTCCTCCTGTGGGAAATCTTTTCACTGGGTAAAGAAACATCATAACACCTGCACAACCCTAGGGTAGTTAATACCCTCACAAAAACATGTAGTAATCCTGGTCGCTATACCGCCTCCCCCATGACAGCCGGGGGCCGGGCGCCTGATCGAGGGGAAGGGAACTGGTTGGAATAACGTGTTCCTTCCACGCGCTACGTCCTACCGGGGAAACTCCCCCCTGTCAGGTGACAAGAAGGTCAGTTGGCTCTCATGCATTGAAGGAAGCATGAGCTCGGCCCTGGCCTCCCTAGGCTGTGGGGGACTGGTGTAGCGCTGGTGTAGGGCTGGTGTAGCGCCCAGGATCACTTAGGAAATTGGCACCGGGTGAAAAAAATGGGTTACAAAAATCGCGGGATAAAAATGTAAGTAAAAACAAATAAAATAACACCTGCACAACGTCTGGACAAGACAGCAGTTGATACAGTAGTTAAACATGCCAATTTACAATTTAGGCATTCAGCAGATGCTCACAAGTGCAGAGCAACGCAAGATCAGAGTAACCTAGTCAACAGAAAAACTATTAATATGCTGCAAAGTAACTAGGATACCAGGAAAACATTAAACCTAGCATTTATTTAAACACCATGCTATTTTTAGCATTTGTCTTCCACCAAACAGAATGTCTATCCAACTATCATGAATACAAATCAATGCAAGTACAACTCCAACTGATTTCAATCATTTCTTACCGGGTGTGCAGTCTAGAAAAGTTTATTTACATTTATAGGGATTACCAGCACTCACAGAGACGCCCTTGATGCACTTATAATCGGTTGGCGTAAGCCTCATCGGTACTGTAAGCATACAGTAACAGTACAGTATGCATTTCAGCTCTAAGCTTAAAGACGGTAGCGTTGATAAGGGCTTAGAGCTGAAATGAGAGCGCTGGTATTCTCTCTCTCTATATATATCGTTGCTGTCGGGCAGAAACCAGCTAACTCCATTTTTAAGCTTTTAATTTTTTTCCCAATAATCAGTGCTATTGAACACTCTTTACGTCTGTGTGTTGATTAAAAAAATATTGAACCAATGAAAAGTATTAAAAAGCGCTTCTGACAAAACCAGCTAACTCCATTGGATCCTCAAACTTCCACCAAAGTCCACCAAATGGGGGTGGAGTTAGCTGTTTTTTCTGACTCAAGGCTCCACCCCCTTTTGACCTCCAACCTCATCCTGATTACGCCCAATGAATGGTCTGATAAATCGCGGGTAGGTCAGTATGTCGCCAACTCGCCCACTTTCACTTTGAACATTTTTCAAAACTAGCAAAAAAAAGCAGATCTACAAGCTCAAAATGCGTCACAAATGCAACACGTCAGCTTATGGATCAGCTATTCTCTACTTTCCTACTTTTGTATCGACACTGTTGTATGATAAAGTAGGGCATTCATTTACGAAAAAGCATAAAAAGAGTGAGTGTAAAGGTTGAGCGTAATGATGTCTCAACAGTGAGTGTGATGGAAAACACAGTTATGTTTGACATGGGCCATAATTACGCGGCTTTCTCATGCACTCTTCAATTTGAAAAGGCTGCCTCTGTCTTCGCACATAAGTGCCTCCAAAATCACAAACGACTTGTAAAATATATATCTGCTCCCTGATTAGCAGATTTTGTTCTTCTGTGAGGCTGAAAATCTTACATGAGCTTGCCCTTTCCACAGAGCTTAACCTTTTAAAATGCCAGGGGAAGAGGTTTTTGGAATAAGTGCCACATTCTCTGAAAGTTCTTCGGTTTCAGTGACTCGTGATGACCTATAACAATTCACAGAAGAGGAAGACGTGACAGTGATACATCCCACGGCCCAGAGCTATTTATTATTGTTCTCATGTATTCATGGAAAGACCTTTTAATGGGTCGTGTCCACAGAGAACACCTTTTGAGTTGGCAGCGCCAGTCTTCCATGTATTTCTATGGTAAAGACAGGCTGGTGCGCTCCTCTTCCCAGTGCCGTTCCTTCGCGCCTCAGCGGCTCCCGACGCCCGGCGTTTTTTGGTGCGTTTGGGGCGTTCTCTGTGGACACGGCCCCCTAAACAAAATGTGAACAAGCATACATACTGTACATCTGCATACAGTGGTGTAAAGTAACTAAGGACATTTACTCAAGGACTGCACTTGAGTACGATTTTGAAGTATTTTTACTTTACTGGAGTATTTCCAATTTTCAGTACTTTTACTTCTACTCCACTACATCTCAGAGGTAAATATTGTTACAAAACATACATTAACCACTTCAGCCCTATATATATTTCGGCCATTTGAAAATAGCCGATCTACAACCGATCTACTGCTGGTACTTTAAGTACATTTTGATACCAATACTTTTATACTTTTACTCCAGTACATTTTGAATTCCGGACCTTTACTTGTAACAGATTTCTACATTGCATGCGGAATTGATTTTTTACCTAGGTAAAATGTTTTAGTACTTTTCCCACCACTGCATCTGCACAGCATAACTAGTATCTGTGTAAAAGTAGTTGCTAGGGGGTGAGGTGGAGTCTGAAGAGGTGAGTGCTAGGGGGTGAGGTGAAGCCTATAGAGGTGAGTGCTAGGGGGTGAGGTGAAGTCTATAGAGGTGAGTGCTAGGGGGTGAGGTGAAGACTATAGAGGTGAGTGCTAGGGGGTGAGGTGAAGTCTATAGAGGTGAGTGCTAGGGGGTGAGGTGAAGTCTATAGAGGTGAGTGCTAGGGGGTGAGGTGAAGTCTATAGAGGTGAGTGCTAGGGGGTGAGGTGAAGACTATAGAGGTGAGTGCTAGGGGGTGAGGTGAAGTCTATAGAGGTGAGTGCTAGGGGGTGAGGTGAAGACTATAGAGGTGAGTGCTAGGGGGTGAGGTGAAGTCTATAGAGGTGAGTGCTAGGGGGTGAGGTGAAGTCTATAGAGGTGAGTGCTAGGGGGTGAGGTGAAGTCTATAGAGGTGAGTGCTAGGGGGTGAGGTGGAGTCTATAGAGGTGAGTGCTAGGGGGTGAGGTGAAGACTATAGAGGTGAGTGCTAGGGGGTGAGGTGAAGTCTATAGAGGTGAGTGCTAGGGGGTGAGGTGGAGTCTATAGAGGTGAGTGCTAGGGGGTGAGGTGGAGTCTATAGAGGTGAGTGCTAGGGGGTGAGGTGAAGTCTATAGAGGTGAGTGCTAGGGGGTGAGGTGAAGTCTATAGAGGTGAGTGCTAGGGGGTGAGGTGAAGTCTATAGAGGTGAGTGCTAGGGGGTGAGGTGGAGTCTATAGAGGTGAGTGCTAGGGGGTGAGGTGAAGTCTATAGAGGTGAGTGCTAGGGGTGGGGTAGAGTCAACAACGTTCCAGCTTGAAATAACCTCTTAAATATGTTGGCCTATTCATTATTATTATTATTGGAGTAGCCAATTAGTTTTACCCTTTTTGATCCACAATGTAGTTGTTATGACAGTTAATTCCTCCCCGCACGTTTCTGTCACTACTGTTGTACCCTTCTGGCTCACCTGCCAGTGAGGGGCCCCCACCAGGAGGACATACATCCTACTCCTCCCGCCCAACAATCCCTGCTGTCAGTCTCCGCCCAGCCCGCAGGAACGCCAATTGTGTTCGTATAGACGCTCAACAAAGCCGGATGCACCCCTGTGCCACCCGAGCGCCCAGGCCTATTCATTATTAACCACAAAGTATAATTTTATTCTCGTCATTTCTTGCATTATGAGGATATTTTATAGTGTGGTCCTGTTATTCAATTTAATTAAATTCATCTTCATTTCAGACTCAAAGTCCACATCAAAAACAGTAGTACAATAGTACAAAATCGACAAACGATAAAAACATAAAAGCAGTCCTACCTACAGACAGTCCACATGAGAGGTGGAGACAGTCTATGTCTGTAGCCTACAGCACAAAATAAGTGTATTTACCTTGCAGCTGTAAATTTATTTCATTTCAATAAATCTATTAGCCACTATCCTGGGTGGTTTAATTGCTTCAAAAAGTCAATTATGCCTCCTTTAGTAGTGTCGCCATGCCAAAACTATTTATTATTTGGTAAGAATGTGACACACACACACACACACACACACACACACACACACTGCATGATAGGAGGCTTTAGTGGTCGCATTAACTTTAGCAAAACGGACCGTGCAGCTGTAGATGAGACAATTACATTTTCTGTTCAACATGTCGGAAAAAAACAATTATCTTCCCATTCTGCATGGAAGCAGTATGTGTTCTGTCTCTTTCTTGGTGTCACTTAACCTCACTTCCTGAACTCGTTCTCAAACGTTAGTGGTGGTTTAAAAGTAGCCTAGGCCCGAGGTTCTCAAACTGTGGGTCGGGACCCTCAGGGGGGTCATCAAATGATTTTGGGGCGGTCCCCAGCTGATTTACTTAAAATGCAACATTGTTTTCTCACTCAACAGTAAACAAACCAACATACAGTAGTGTAATACACAGGGTATCTGCACATTTTAAGATACCCCCAAGGACTTTTAAGACCTTTTTAATACCTCCAAAATCAACGAATTATTCTAATTGTCAAATATTACCTTAAAGAGGCAAATATTTTGAAAATAGCCAATCTACACGCTCACAACGGCTCATGTTGCGAGCATATAGATCGGCTATTTTCACAATATTTATCTGTGGAACCGAGTCAAACAAAATGTAATGCCTCAACTCCAATTACTACAACTAGCCCATACCCGGTCGACGACCCACCAAGACAGACAGAGGTTACTCCAATTATATAGTAGGATTCCAAGTGCTTGTCACTGTGGGGGGTCCCCAGTTCAAATATGATTATTTTGGGGGGTTGCGTCCTGAAAAGTTTGAGACCCCCCACTACTTACACATTGAGTGCCAAAAACGGTTATAGCCGTTTTTCATAATCCAAACGAGGAGTGCCAAAAACGGTTATAACCATTTTGGAAAAAAACATTTTTTTTCCTTCACAGCACCAGGAGATATCATTCACTTAAAGGACGACTTCACCGATTTTCAACCTATCTTCATATAATAGGTCCTCACTAATACTCATGATAAAATGGTACCATTTTTTTCTACTCTGTCTGTGTCTCAGAGGAGGGCTGCAGTTCAGAGTCCCGTCTACCAGTGACATCATCAATGGGGAATCCAAGCTAATAGAAACTGCAGGCTTTCTATTCCTGGAAAGTTGCAATGCAATAAAAGAAGCCATTGTTCAAAAATCTAAATAATTTTTTTAAAATCTTTGTTGGAAAAAGAAATCATGCCTAACGATGATGTCACTGGTAGACGGGTTTCTGGACTGTCAACTCTGAGACACAGACCAAGTAGAAAAAAATGGTACCATTTTATCATGAGTATTAGTGAGGACCAATTATATGAAGATAGGTTGAAAATCGGTGAAGTCGTCCTTTAATGTTTTTCATGGTGCCATTTTTATCTAGGTGTGCCTATTCCTGACACAGATACTACTGTATATCGTCTCTGTGTGTTGGAAACTGTCCAAAACTGTTACTTTTCAGGATTCAAATAAAAGAATAGCAAAAGTAGCAAATCTACAAGGTCAAAACACGTCAAGTAAGGCGTTAAGAAAATGAAAAAACACAAAAAGTAAAAATGTGGAGACAAGAGATTTCTGCCCGACAGCAACGATATATGGTCACTGTCGGGCAGTAACCTTACTACGTCCGAAACTGTAACTTTTTAGGAAATGGAACAAAGCAGTAAACCCTGTGTTCCAATGGATCCAATGCCGTTATTATTTAGTCACAAGCTCTTGTTTATACTTTTCATTGGTTTAATATTTATAAAGCCCTCAGACACACTTTACAACTTTCACTTTCAGAATATTTTTTTTTAATGTATTACCCGATCTACAAAGCTCACAACGCATCACGATGAGACGCGTTTGTGAGCTTGTAGAGCACCACTCTTGTGCGACGAAGTAGGGCACTCATTTATTCAAAAAACATTCAAGGTTTCTGCCTGACAGCAACGTAAATTGTCCCTCCATCGTTTGCAGGTGCGTCACCGTACCCAGGTGTGCAGATCGACGAGGACTTCTGCAAACGATTGAAAGATGGCACCAGGATGAGGTCGCCTGAGACCGCCTCCCCCGAAATGTGAGTGGCTCTCAAAGTGGGGTGGGGGGAGGGTGGTGGGGGCGGAGATTTTAACAATAAACATTTTCTATTTGCACATGGGGTCTGCAACCAAATATAGATACATTTGGGGGGTCCTTGAGATGAAAATGTTTGAGAAATACTGATTTCCTTCGTCATACGGCGGTATGCCTCATATGACGGAGTATAAATCAAGCATTACTTTTCCATTGATCACTCCTTCACTTTTCTAATAACCCCCCCCCCCCCAACCCACCCAAAAAATAAAGAAAGGGGAAAAAATAAGTCTTCATGAAAGATTAATAATGCTATATGCCCTACTGCACCTAATTATGGGATCCCAAGAGCACCAAGGTGAAACAGCCTAATCCTCACCAATAAATCATAATTGTGATTAATTTCACAAACGTATGCACACCGAAGAGTAATGAGGATTACAAGTTTAGATTTGTAGTCAGTATGAGAGGTTCAGCATCTTGCTTGACTTCCGTGGGGTCCTTGATTGTGATTGTGCTACCCTCTGCTGGTGTATGTAGAAAGGTACAAATGCACATATAATACCTTCTTTTCTTCTTCTTTTGACTTGTTTCTTATGTTTTCTTCCCCCCCCCCACCCCCCATCATTTTCGTGCAAGCTCTTCTATCACTTCATGATAGAGCTCCTGGGCAGGGCCCAAATGAGGTTCTGAGAACCTTATCTGAAACCCAGAGCCGTAACAGATGGAACCCATGAAATACATTTCACCGCACAGCACGCTTCACTTTAGTTCTTTCTTGTATTGGAAAAGATTGTGACTGTGATTGTGATTGCGATTGTGATTGCAGCTATGGGATCATGCTGGCCTGCTGGCAGGGTGAACCCAGGGAGAGACCTACCTTTCCTGCTCTGGTGGAGATCCTGGGAGACCTGCTGCAAGATAACAACCTGCCGGTAAGCAAAGCACCTGGAGAGACATCATCAAACACACACACACATGTCATTTTGTCACCGCGCTCGCTAATGCTGTTGCTTTGAGATTAGAAAAATGCACATTTTGCGTTAACAAGGCTTGTACATAATTCTCTAACACGTTCCTGACAGGATGGAAAAGACTACATCCTGAACCAATCACAGAGCTCAGAAGATGACGGCTTCTCGCAGGTGTCTTCACGTCCCGCGTCAGAGGAGGAACTGAGACTGGCCGGCAACAACATGTCCAATAGGTAGTTGACTTTTTGGGGGTATTTTTTTATTTCAAAAACTTTTCTTTTTCCTGTGAAGCACATTGAACTGCATTTTTTGTCTGAATTGTGCTGTATAAATAAAGCTTGATTGACTGACGGATGGATGGCCAAATGGACAGACAGGGCCTTCTGTCCTTCACAGTCACAATCAGAACCATTTTTGTAGCCAACATGCTGTTTATAGTACAACATAACACACTTAAACGTACTGTAAGTGATATTATTTGGAGGTTTTTGGTTAAAAGGTTAAATCTCTTCATTCTGATAGTAATTATTGCTACAGAGTGTTCAGTAACAGGGGTCTCCCTGTCTTGTGTTCCAGTTGCAATTTTGTCTGCTCATTTATTTGTTTAATCACTTCTCTCGGGCATCTCGTGCCCCCAGGTGTGCTTGGGGGGCTATTCAAAAATAGTAGATATACAAAAATAGCAGATATACAAGCTCATAGCGCGCCACTTCATACTTATCTGCTATTTTTGAGAAATGTTTTGCAAATCTTTGAATAAATACTGGTAAATATTTTTAAGAGAACATTTTTAACACACACTTTTTGCTTCTGGGGGTCCCTGGTACAAAACATTTTCTGATGGGGTTCCGCCGACAAATACATATAATTTCGGGGGGTCCTTGACATGAAAAAGTTTGAGAACCACTGCACCTTTACACTGAGTGTTTGACACAACATGTACTGAGTAGTCAAGGAGGCCACCCTGCTGAACACATGGAGACTGTTTAGACTAAAACAAAACACAACAAGCAGGAGATGGAATTATTACCAATCGCTTAATTCCCGTAACAGTCTGTTGTTACAATAAGTCAGCATGTGTTTATGAGTTATTCTTTCCTATAAACAAACTGCAGTCTCCAGGTATGATAACTGTGTGAGTGTGTGTGTGTGTGTGTGTGTGTGTGTGTGTGTGTGTGTGTGTGTGTGTGCGTGTGCTTGTGCGTGCGTGCATTGCGTGCGTGCATGGTTTCAACAACTTGGAATGCCCAAAAAGGAGGCAAAAAGGCTAGCAAAAGTATTGTGCAGTATCTGCTATAATTGGTAGCAGCTTTTTATGGCGGAGACGCTGCTACTTATACTCATAGAGTACTGGGTGGCTGTGTAGTGCAGGTCGTCTAATGATCCATGGGTCAATGGTTCGAATCCCGGTGCCATAAAAATGCAATTCATTATCATAGAGTACTGGGTGACATGCTTATAGTATCATGACATAGACATATTCATGTATTTTTGAATAACCTTAACTGTACCATTAATATTTGTGTCCTTGTATGCTCTCCTTTATGTGGACATGAATACATTGTTAAAATGTGTGTTCATGTGTCCAGTAGGTATTATAACTGTGTGCCGTTTGCCGGCTGTGTGTTTGTGGGACCATCGAAGATCATGTGCCAGCCCAGAGTCAAGACTTTTGAAGAGTTTCCCCTGGAGATGCACCCGACTAAAAGTCCACAAGTAAGCCCCTCAGCTCAGACAGTCACCCAACAGCCAGTGAGAATCAAGGCCTGGAACTGTCCGTTTTAGAACATGCTATTCTACTGTATGTCAAACTATGTCATGTCTCCGGATAGAATTTCACTGGCATCTGCATGGTTGGCTTTCAAAACGTTCCATTTATTATTACTTTTAGTTGATTACCTCAGATAGCCTACTTCTTCTTCCCTTTCTTTTTTTATGGAAATAACAAAAACAATGGCGCTTGCACAAAAACAAATTTCACCCACTGTTTTACACCTGTAAACCTATGATGTGACAATAAAGTTGATTCTGATTCTGATTTGATCCTCTGCTGTCTCTGCTCAGGACAGCCAGACAGACAGTGGCATGGTTTTGGCCTCAGAAGAATTTGAAAGACTTGAACAACAGCACAGGGGTGCTATCAGGTACGTTACAGAACCACCATGCACATTGGTTAAACTAATTCATTGACATCATGTCAGTTTTGCAGCTTGAGGCAGAATGGTTGGCTAAATGAGAACACATGTAGATAAGCCTGCATGTAAACAAAGGTCTAAATCATTACACACTTATGCTTCATAACGTTGCCAACAGGCAGAAACCTTGTATCTCCATATTTCAACATTTTATGTTTTTCATAAATGAATTCCCTACTTCGTTGTTTGAGAGATGCACAAAAGTAGCAAATATAGAAGATCTACAAGCTTGTAGATCTGCTATTTATGCTACTTTTGAAAATAAAAACTTTTATGATACTGATAATAATTTACTTATTATGATACTTGTCAGTATCATGTCAATAATATGGTCATTATCATGTCTATTAAGATGAAGTGAAAGTGATTAAGTGTGTCTGTGGGTTTTATAAATATTCAACAAATGAAAAGTATTAAGAAGAGCTTGTGGCCATATAATAACTACATTGGATCCATTGGAACACTGCAGGTTATTTTTTCTATCTCCTGATAGTTTTAGATAAGGTTTCCACCCAACAGCGACGACAAACACACACCCTTCAATGACTTTTAATGAGTGTTTTCTGTCCTCCTTGCTA
This sequence comes from Gymnoscopelus braueri, assembly GCF_963280865.1. NCBI lineage: Eukaryota > Metazoa > Chordata > Actinopteri > Myctophiformes > Myctophidae > Gymnoscopelus > Gymnoscopelus braueri. The sequence goes on along the minus strand of NC_137622.1, from coordinate 1,590,176 downwards.
ATTAGATTAATTTGGGAGAAACGGCATCATAGTAATCAAGCTCGCAGTTTGTCGTAGGATGTGATTATGTGGGGTTAATGTTAAAGAGGTGGTGCCATGGTTTTGCACTTTTTCTGTTTTTCATGTGTCTATGATGTTGATAGAACTTCATTAAGCCCCCTGGTGGTGTTTTTATGGTGTTTTATGTCTTCTCTGACTATTTTGAGTTTCTACCTGGAGGCTGAAACCTTGAATTTTAACAATTTCTGTACACTTTTTTGAAAAAAATCTTCCTCCTAGTATAACCATAATACCTGATGATTATGTTGTGCTCCACTGGACTGCGAGGTTTAATAAAACCACCTAGTTAGTGAGAAAGGCACGAACGTTCACTGACCAGTGGTGGAAAGTAACTAAGTAAAAATATTTAGTTACTTTTACATTACCTAAAAACAGTTCCAAACGCCCGAGTTTTCAGCAAGTAGATGAAAACGCCACGCGTGAATGCGCAGCCAGCGCCGGGCAATTGTCAGGGTCGCGGTCCCTAGGGGTGACATAGGGCACCACAGGTGAAAATGACTCTATTTCTTTTTGCGCTCTCTACCTACAGTAGCTGCCCACCAGACACTATTTATTTATTTTTAAAACATTTTTGTGTATTTTGATATCAAAAGTCCCTAAAAAGAAATAAGCAACTTGATAACAAACATTCATGTTTGTAGCCTGCACCTGCAGGCTACAAACAATAACACTGCGCACCACGTGAGTGAGGTTCTACCGTGCCATAGCCTGAAGGGATGGAACCTTCTGATTGGTTGCAAGGCCGTTACAGACTGAAACTTCAAAATAAAATGACCAAAAATGACATTGCACTGGACCTTTAACTCTCTCAGTGCCACACCCCGAGATATCCCGAGTTTTTCCCGAGTACCCTCCGTGCCAGCACGAGAAATCCCGAGTTTTTAGTTTTGACTGTGGTCGCGCTATTCTGTTTATTTTTCATGATCACTTTCGCTTCCTGACTCCTTCAGACTCATTGGGTTCCGGTTTCATGACGCAGATTCCGTTTCCGGTTCTCATTTTTTTCCCGCGGTCATTTTTGGCCAGAATAGGGAAAGTCACGGTTTTTCACACGGTATAAAAAACGAACGGAGAGGTCCACGTCTACTCTCTTTGGTCTGGGTGACGATCAGTCATCGTAGTCGTGTATCGCATCGTAATTTAGCCCGATCAACGATTGTCGAAAATGTCAACATCCGGTAATGACCGGATGTGACGTGAGCCTGTTTGGGAGGGGGCGAGTGAGCCAGCGAGGTCATCAATGTGTCGATTTGTTGCTCTCTACTGGTAGAACTGTATTATGGGTTTAAAAACCCAATCAGATTATTTATTTGAATGAAAAATTACAAAATTACAAAATAAAAAAAAACGCAAATTTCTGGGGGAGTACTTTATGAAAATACTTTTGGCACTGAGAGAGTTAATTGAGCAGAGGACAGATAGACAGAACACTTTGCCTTGCTTGATTTTTGTGCTAAGCAGTTTAGTTTAGCTGCCTTTTATAGGGCTGTTTCACTGTGATATGCATGTTGGGTTTGCCTCTGCCAGTGCGCAACACTCAGATCCCGGCTAGCCTGATTATTTGCCATCATTTAGATGTATCACACAGAAATAATGATAGGTACAAGCTGAATACCAAAATGATACAAGCTAAATGATGACTCTTTTCTGTCACGGCAGTAGCAGCAGTACGGAGCATCTGACGGGGCCGGGCTCCCATGATTCTCCAGGAGGCTTCGCAGCCAGCGGCGCCGGGAGCTTCCGTCAGCGCCCGGCCTTCCTGAGCCAGCTGTCTGGACAGACCTTCTACAACAACGAGTACGGACAGCTGTCCGAGGAGGGCCTCATCTGTGACTTCTTCACCTCGCCGGACCCCACCCCAAACCCATGCCCGCTGGCCTCCAACCTGTAACCCCACCCCAACCCCACAATGCCCACTCCAACCTGTAACCCAGTGCATTCTCAACCCTTTTTTCATCTCAAGGACATCCCCCAAGCTTGATATCGTTGCCGTCGGGCACAAACCTTGTATCTCCATATTTCACTTTTTTGTATTTTTTTCCCCCTAAATGAATGCCCTTACTTCATCATATAAGAGCGTTGCACAAAAGTAGTGGAAATAGCAGGGCTTCTACGGAACCTCACAGCGCTTCGCGATGCGACCCGTTGTGAGCTTGTAGAGCGGCTATTTAGAAAAAAAATAAGGAAGGGACATACAAGGTTTTCCACCCTATAGCACCAGTCCCCCGGGGGGGGGTCTAAAGATCACAGAGGGGAGTGTGAGGCCTTCTCAGTTTTCCAACGTTTTAAACATGTTGCACAAAATCATAACCTTTCAATATTTTTAACAAAAGTTACAAGGAGAAATTGGGAAAATTGCTGTTCTACAAGGTCACGGCGCGTTGCGGGGTTTGTAGATCGTCTGTTTTCACTCTTCGTCGTACGAGAAGTGTAATAGGGCTGAAGTGATTTAGCGTGTTTGAAAAACAAGATTGTGTGCGCGCACCTGCGTGTGTGTGTGTGTGTGTGTGTGTGTGTGTGTGCGTGTGCGTGCGTGCATGAGAGCGCACATGGGGGGGGGGGGGGGGGGGGGTTCCAGCTTGTGTCAGATGTAAGAAGGGAGGGCTCCAAGAAAATAAAATACATTAAAAATGTTGGGAACCACTGCCATATCGTTGCTGTCGGGCAGAAACCTCTTATCTCCATATTCTAACTTTTTGTGTTTCTTTTGTAAATTAACGCCCTACTTGATCATACTCAGTGTCACACCAAAGCATCAAAAGTAGCAGATCTGCTCGAAACGCGGCACAAACCGACACGTTTTGAGCTTGTAGATCTGCTACTTTTCTTATTTTGAATTTGAATCCTGAAAAGTAACACTTTCTAGATCTGTAACAGTTTGTTGAGCTTGTAGATCTGCTACTTTTGAATTTGAATCCTGAAAAGTAACAGTTTTGGACATACAAGGTTTCGACCCGACAGAGACGATATCAAAGTCTCAGTGACCCCAACCAATCTACACTGTAAAAATCCTCAGTGTTGATATAACTCTGAAAGTGTACAAATGGAACAAAAATGGACCTGTTTGTATCTCCTCTCTCAAAGATAACAACAGACCCATTAAAGTCCATTGTGGACCCCTGGTGGTCCCACCTATCCTTGATAAAGCCCAGGAGGACATCATTGTAAGGAGAAGGTAATAGAACCAAAATCACTGCCACGCTGTGGAGTCTCGGGTTGAGGCAAGTCTGTCAGCGTTTCAAACATCTTTGTAAAAAATAGCACTGATATTTATGGCTCTTTTTGACTACGGGAACTCAGAGAACTGTGCCGTGTTAACGCACAGTATTTCTACAGGTTCTGGAGTCGGTTCCATACGCTATACGGCTCGGTTTCGGATAAGGTTCTCGGAACCTGATTTGCGCCTTGCTCAGGAGGTAGTACTAAACCTGCTGAGTTCTGGTAACTCAGAATTTGTACTTTCCATAGTGTTCACAAATAGCGTCGCACTCGCAACGCTTTGTGAGTTTGTAGATTATTACTAATTTCTATTTTCTATATTTTTCAAGTTTATACGTTTTTTATATCGCACTTCGCCCTTAAGGGGTGGTCCTCCTTAAACTGGAAAACAGTTCAGTTTCAGTTTATGGTAGATTCTGGGTTAACCCTTAGTAGTCAAAATAGAGCCATTAGCTAACTGCCTATTTGTGAAGAAAATATATATAATCATTGTATATAGTTACTGGAGGGAAAGCCTGCATGGCCTCTAGAACAGTGGTTCTCAAAGTGGGGTCCGGGGCGTCACCAGCAAATACACATTTTAACACAGATCTTCATGGGGGTCCCTGGCACAAAATCCTTTCGAACAGATATACTTTTGGGGGTCCTTGGCGTGGAAATTTTTGAGAACCACTGCTCTAGATCCCTCTGAACTGACCTGAGACCAGCTGTTCAATCATCTCAATGCCCTTTTATTTTGAAGGCGCTGCCTTTGAAATAAATGGACAGCTTTATGTGCCTGAAGTTTCCCTAACCAGTCACTGGATGGCACCATAAGTCAAAAAACAAACCCTGAGTATTTTATATTCATCCAGTTATATGTTTTATCTTTTATATACAGAGTATTCTTCCTTTGTTTATTTGTACAAAATGTGTCCCATATGGGAAAGAAATAAAGCAATATTACTTCTTTATGAAAGCTGTCATCTTTGTCTCTTTAGAATAAAAGTGACATGGGAGATAATAATAGAATTAGTAGGGGGTACTAAGCACAAAAAATGGCCAAATCGTTACGCGGCGGATAAAAGCACCAAATTTGGTACACGCACTCTTTAGGATGTATCTCATCATCTCAGAAGGGGTGCTCAAAAATTTGGACCCATTAAAGGGTTTTTTAAAGGAAAAATCAAAAATGGCCGCCAGAAATGACCCATGATTCCTAAAAGTTGATATAATTCTGACATTTTGGCTGATTGTGCTAAATATAACTTTTACATTTATAGTAAATAGACTGATATTAAAGGATTTGGCAAAAATAACCCATGAAAAATGTCTTAAATATTTTTTAAACAACTCTAAATGCCCAAAATTGTCTTAAAAACCACTCTGAATAAGATGACCTTCCACATTAATCCTTTTCTAAGTGATATATTGTCAATGCCAAATATACTTAATTGTTTTCTAAAACTTTTAAAAGACCCTATGAATGATTACCAATACATAATATATTGTACAAATCTTCATATGACCAGAGATCAAGCCCTCTATTGGGGCACAACTCCATAGCGTTTTAATGCCCCAAAAATGTAGGAGAGTGTGGGAGCAGACAGGTTCTCGTGCTTGGAGTGTGGGAGCAGACAGGTTCTCGTGCTTGAAATTAAACAAAGTTGCAACCTTGTGCGGGAAAGCAGAAGATCAAAGACACACAGACCAGCACCCCCCCCCCCCCCTTAAAAACGGTCTGGGGGGCTCACAAAAGCCTGAGTAGACGATAAAATGACCCAAAGTTTTTTTGAAAGTGAAATATCCCTTTAACATGTTGTCCCTGCTACCTGCATGTCACACAGTTAACATGTTGTCCCTGTTACCTGCATGTCACACAGTTAAGATGTTGTCCCTGCTACCTTCATGTCACACAACAGTTAACATGTTGTCCCTGCTACCTGCATGTCACACAACAGTTAAGATGTTGTCCCTGCTACCTGCATGTCACACAACAGTTAAGATGTTGTCCCTGTTACCTGCATGTCACACAACAGTTAAGATGTTGTCCCTGCTACCTGCATGTCACACAACAGTTAAGATGTTGTCCCTGCTACCTTCATGTCACACAACAGTTAACATGTTGTCCCTGCTACCTTCATGTCACACAACAGTTAACATGTTGTCCCTGCTACCTGCATGTCACACAACAGTTAAGATGTTGTCCCTGTTACCTGCATGTCACACAACAGTTAAGATGTTGTCCCTGTTACCTGCATGTCACACAACAGTTAAGATGTTGTCCCTGTTACCTGCATGTCACACAACAGTTAACATGTTGTCCCTGCTACCTGCATGTCACACAACAGTTAACATGTTGTCCCTGCTACCTGCATGTCACACAACAGTTAAGATGTTGTCCCTGCTACCTGCATGTCACACAACAGTTAAGATGTTGTCCCTGTTACCTGCATGTCACACAACAGTTAAGATGTTGTCCCTGTTACCTGCATGTCACACAACAGTTAAGATGTTGTCCCTGTTACCTGTATGTCACACAACAGTTAAGATGTTGTCCCTGTTACCTGCATGTCACACAACAGTTAACATGTTGTCCCTGCTACCTGCATGTCACACAACAGTTAAGATGTTGTCCCTGTTACCTGTATGTCACACAACAGTTAAGATGTTGTCCCTGCTACCTGCATGTCACACAACAGTTAACATGTTGTCCCTGCTACCTGTATGTCACACAACAGTTAAGATGTTGTCCCTGCTACCTGCATGTCACACAACAGTTAAGATGTTGTCCCTGCTACCACTAAGTGACTGTCACTTCCTGTTTCAGATTTTTTTGGGCACCCCTTCTAGGATGTCTTAGGATGACCCAAGGGACATGTGTGCCAAATTTTATGCTTTTTGGAGATTCTTTAGTTGTCTTTTGAGTCAATCGACAACACTAGGCGGCCATTTTCAATTTGGTCAATAACTCACTTCCTGTTTCAGATTTTTTTGGGCTCCCCTTCTAGGATGTCTTAGGATGACCCAAAGGACATGTGTGCCACATTTTATGCTTTTTGGAGATTATTTTGGTGTCTTTTGAGTCAACGGTCAACAGTTTAGGTGGCCATTTTGGATTTTGTCCATAACTCACTTCCTGTTTAAGATTTTTTTGGGCACCCCTTCTAGGATGTTTTAGGATGACCCAAGGGACATCTGTATCAAATTTCATGCTTTTATCCGCCGCGTAACGATTTTTCACTTAGTACCCCCTACTAAATGTGGAGAGCGGGGTTAGGGAATGGTTCATATACAGTAGTTCACCCAAATAATGGGATAATGTGTGGGGTATAGGTCCTTCCTACTGGGTTCCTCGATTGTGGATGCGGTTACAGAGGACATGCAGATGGCTGGAGTGAGCGAGGAAGACATGAAAGACATTTAGACATTAAATGTTATTCAAAAAGAGTGTGATAAATGTATCAAAAAAGATACTGACCATGACCATGATACTGACCATGATACTGTCATGTTACTGACATGATACTGACATGATACTGACCATGATACTGACCATGACCGTGATACTGACCGTGATACTGACCGTGATACTGACCATGATACTGACCATGATACTGACATGATACTGACCATGACCATGATACTGACCATTATACTGACATGATACTGACCATGACCATGATACTGACCATGACCATGATACTGACATGATACTGACCATGACCATGATACTGACCATTATACTGACATGATACTGACCATGACCATGATACTGACCATGATACTGACATGATACTGACCATGACCATGATACTGACCATTATACTGACATGATACTGACCATGACCATGATACTGACCATGATACTGACCGTGATACAGACCGTGATACTGACCATTATACTGACATGATACTGACCATGATACTGAACATGATACTGACCATGATATTGACCATGATACCAAAATTCCAAAAGGTGGGTTAAGTATCACGTTCTCGGTTGTATCTGCCGTGCCAGGTTGGTGACCTCATTCCCCAGGGAGGTGGAGGAGGGTGGATACACAGTGCTGTGCTGTGAGGCAGCAGGGATGAGTAGGTTGGAGGTAAACAAAAGGCTTGAAAAGGCAGGATGACAAGGAGTGAGTCACCCTAAAGCACCTCTTATCTGAGCCACACGTACGCCGTGGCAGTTAATGACAGTTGAACGGCCTTGTGACATTGTTGTCGCGCACACACACACACACACACACACAGCTGTGCATGACTGTACCTTCTGGCTCAGGGAAACTAGCAACTATCTGACATGATGTAACACCACTTCATGGCAGTTTTAACATCGTTTTTATTTGCATTTCGTTTTTTACTTTGTGTTTTTATTTCAGTTAACAAAAATGTTTTGTCAATTCTAGTTTTCCTTATTTAATTAGTTTGAGTTAACTAGAACAGTGGTTCCCAAAATATTTAGCTCAAGACCCAAAAGAGAAATGTTAAGTCTCCCCGTGACCTAGCTCTGGTCCAGGGCGTTAAGAGAGAACTCGCTAACGCTCTGGACCAGAGCTACCCGTGACCCAAACTAGTGAAAAAAACTGAGCTCGTTTTAAGTTGTTAAATGTCTGAAAATACACATTAACATGAATCCAATATGTAATGGGGGGTGGGGGTCCCTGCTTCATCTCTCTCTCTCAGCAAAGGGGTCCTTTGCCTGAAAAACGTTGAAGAGCCCCTGCCTTAAACCCTCGAGAATTAGTAAACTGGACCCGAGTTGGCTCTGTACTTGGACCGCTTTTTCCCACCTACACCAAATAGCGTCACAAAAAATGGCCGATTCACAAGATCTACAACGCGTCACCTAGTGACGTATTTAACTTTGTTTTTTTAAATGAAAGTCAACAGGGCTTGGATTGCTCAGATTTAAGGCAAGGATGCGGTCATCAGTTAGCCTCTTCCCTAGAGGCAAGAAAGGAAGTGAATGTGGGTCGAATCAGGCTGAAAAATACAGAGTCATACATCACAGTAGGTACAGTATGTCATAACGACTGCCATCATCAAATGACCACATGAAGTCTGACATAAACAAGAAGACATGCTGTTATTTGACCCAGTCTGTGTGCTGCTACAGAGATTAGTGTAGCCAATGGAACGAAAGCACATTGATTTGTAAAGTACCTTTACTTAAGTAACAGGAAGGCAGTACAAAGTAACTTGAGATGCAAAGAAAAACTGAAAGAGCAAAATGACCTCAAAAGACCCGAAAGACCAGTTATGAAAACATTTGTTTATCGCTGTCCTAGATCTGGGTTGCTATGGTAACCATGGTAAAAAGAGACAATGAAGAAAATATTGGAAACCTATTATAAAGCTCACCGTTTCTCAACGTTGGGTCCAGGGACCACCAAGGGTCCAAATGGATCCTTATGGGGTCTGTAACTCAGAGCGTATAAATGGAACCAAATACAGACCGTCAAGGGTCCATTGCGACCCCTAGTGGGCCCCGCACCAGACGTTGAGAAACAAGTCTTATAGCTGACATGTCACCTCTTTTACAAACCCCACACTTCATTACAAGCTCATGGAATTTCATATTCACATCTGTCTAAATAAAAAAGACATACTATAATACAACTGACAATCAACAAATAAATCACACAAAATAAAAAACGAACAACATTTTCTTCTTAGGACAAAATAAAAAAATAGGACATTCAGCAACAATTATTGTAATAAAGGCCAACAACTGACATTTCCAACAAAAAAACAACATTTTCTTCTCTTTCATCAAGGAATATGTTGAAATAAGGACATTCAACATCTACAGTAAGGTCATACATACGGCAGTCAGGTTGATTGAGAGATAACAACGTTCACGGTCTAAATTGGCCAGTTCGTCTGACTGCAAAGAATAGACAATACACATACTGTTGTTGTAATAGACGTACAGTAATAAGAATCTGTGTAAATACTGGTTTTACAAAGAGATACTTCAAGACAGTGACGTCTCAAAGAGAAAGTCAAGCCAGTGGCCTTGGAGGATTAAAAGGCCTTTAAGTGATAGTTCACCCCAAAATTAGTCACCCCATGGAGACTTGAATTCATGGATATTTTTTTGTTTTTGTCACATTCCTAAGCCAATAATTTGATGACCGGCAGCGGTTCCGGTAGGAGACACAAAGAGTCCGTAGGGTGACTAATCGATAGAAAATAAGTAATTTTTGGAACTATCCCTTTAACTCTACGTCAGTGATTCTCAACCTTTCTCATTACATTTTTTGGGACCACAATCTACACTGTAAAATACTCCGAATTTATTCAACTCTGAAACGGGTCCATTTGTAAACTACAGACCCAAAATAGTCCATTTGGACCCCTGGTAGTCCAAGGTCCCGATGTTGAGAAAGTGCGCCTACGGGACGTAAAAGAATACATGGTAGAACTCAAAGGCACGCAGTTTGAACAATTGACATCAAACAGATGTGTACACAAAAAAGATGATTCCCTTTGCACAAGTCATATCTTGGCACTTTTATGTTTTGGATAGCGTTCGTGTCTTTTTTTAACAACTGTGGAAAGTAATAGTAACAATAGGATCATTGAAAGTTCAGTACAGTCCATGTAAAAGAGCACAAGAGCACAGGTTCAAACGATACACGAACATCAGCCAAAGATTTCCTTCAATCGACCCCCATGTCACATGGGGGTCATTCATACACACAGCGTACATAGACTGCATCTCAATGCTAACAACTCACACAAGGGCTTTCTGGTTCCTTTCTCACACTATTGACTGAGGAGAAACAGTGTGCTGCTGTCGGGCAGAAACCTTGTATCTCCATATTTTAACTTTTGGTGTTTTTTCAAATGCCCTACTAATGATCATACTACAGCGTCACACGGAAAGCATCAAAAGTAGCAGATCCACAAGCTTGTGGATCTGCTACTTTTGAATTTGAATCCTGGAAAGTAACAGTGTTGTACAAAAGTACAACACTGTTACTTACTTGCTTTTAAAATAGACAAACTACAAGAAGATCACAATGCATTGCGAGTCACGCAACATCTTGTGAGCTAAAAGATTGTATTTACAAAACGTTTTGAAACTTTCTGCAAATGACTGTCTGTGGGTTTTGTGAATATTTAACCAACGAACAGTACAATCAACAGGAGCTTGTTGTAACTAAATACGTTTCCATTTCCTGAAAAGTAACGGTTTTGGCCATAAGAAGGTTTCTGCAACGATACTTGATGTACCCCAACGAGTCAGTGGGCCAGATGCAGTGAAGAACTAGAATGAACCGAGAAGGTTTCGCACATTGAGATGTAGCCTACAGCCATGTAGCCTCACGGCTATTCCTATCACTTAAAAACTAATCCTAAACTAATCCTAAGTCGTGCTTTGATCTCAACAAATTGCATGGTGTGAGCAGCATCAGATTCGGCTAATCAGGCTAGCACCCTTTGCAGTTATAAATATACGTTTGTGGGGGTTTCGGTAAACACTAAACCGTACTCAGGACATTTTGCCAATCTGGATCTTCTTCCAGGCCTCTGAGGCGGTGAATATGCAGGAGTCAATGATGCCGGCCACTGTGAATGTTCCTCCGATGATGGCACAGATCTGCAAAATAATCCATGGATAAAAGGCTTAATTGTCCATACATAATAGTCCATCAGTCAGTATCAACACCAGTGGTTCTCAAACTTGTAAAAATATGTAAAGATAAAAAAAAATGTTCAATGGTGAATGCATATACAGTAGCTTTAAAGTGGTTCATCTGATATTGATGTGATATTAACTCATTTTGCTGGGGAGCCCTTGAAACCCTCTGTAGAACCCCTTGGGGTCCCCACACCACACTTTGAGAACCACTGATCAACACAACAGAGCCCTTTTATTTCTTTTTAACTGCCTGCGCAAATTCCGCTTTTACTTGTACATGTGATGTGACAAATAAAGACTGATCGGCTATGTTTGAAAACATTTGTATATGTTCACCTATAACAACAAAAATCGGTACACATCGGAATTGTCGATACCAAATCGATGTCGTCAAAGAAGTTAAATAATGGCCGACACTAGTGGTTAGTGAGCCCGCCTAGGGAGCCAGAGGCCCTGGTTGCCCCAGGTACGATTCCAGGCCAGGCCAGCAAATGTGTCGATGAAATGAAATTTGTCCCTGAGCAAGACTCTTAACCCCTAATTGCTCACAGGCCCTCATTGTAAACAAGACCGCAAGGACTTTCATGAAAGGACCTGTTAAAGGAATTATCCTAACTAGGGCTTTCACGACTAGAGATTTTTACTGGTCGACTAATTTGACCCAGTGGTAGTCGACTAGCCTAGTTTTTTGCCATTGTTTTAATGCCATTACTATTATTATTATCCTCCTGCCTTTATTTTCATGCCGTTTTAAGGGAAGTGCTTCTGGCACAGCAGCACAGCAGCGTCTCCAAGGATCCTCAAAAGGGGGTTATTGCCCAATAATAGGCTATTATTGGGCATACTTTTGACCCCCTTTGATAAAAATAAGGAGGATAATAATAATAGTAATGGGCCATTACTATGGCACTAAAACAAGTTTTTCAACTATTCGACTAGTACCAACAAGGTTGACTAGTGGTTATACTAGTCGACTAGTTGGTGAAAGCCCTAGCCGACACCGACATATCGGCCAAACCTATAGATAAATGGGTACAAAAAAAGAGAAGTTCAGCGTGCTTCAGCCAGTTGAAGGTAGAAGGGCTCGTCGGTGCTCAACAGGGACAACTTGAATCAGAGAATACCTGGGAACTTCAGTTCCCAGGTAGATTACCCCAAAAAGAGATTACCCCAAAAAAATACTGGTGCACTCGACTGATCTGCACGTATTTATTGTTTTGCAGGTGTGACTGACGTTTGGACTTGCGTCTTCCTCAGAGTCAAACAGGGTGACTGAGGAAGACGCAAGTCGAAACGTCAGTCACCCCCGCAAAACAATAAATACGTATACTGTACGTCCAGCATATTTTATTTGGGTAGTCTCTCCTGAAGTGCCCAGGTATTATTCTCCCTATAGATAAATGGGTCTGGCTGTCCAACCCAACAGACCATTTCCTCTTCTGGATGTGATGATCCGTGTTTGTTTCACAATCCGCCCGTTTCCGCCTCATTCCACCATTACACGACCACATAAGTATGAGTTTGGACTCCGAAGCGGGCCCTGTCAAGGCTCGACTCTGCAATCTTGAGCACTGAGTCATGAACTCGCTATAAGTCATGCTAGTCATCTGCCTTTACTTTCCTCATGTTTGAAGTCATGATAAAATAAATGTGCACAGGGCAAACAAGACAGTGGCTCATCACTTAGGCAGCCAGTATTGTCATGACTGCATTATCCATGAGCTTGAACTCTTGATGAGGTCCTGATGACCCGATGAGGACCGGCTGCGCAACACATTCATTGCTCAACACGGGTCAGGTGAGGGGATCGTGCCTGAGGCCAGAGGGGAAACATTTTGAGAGCTTATTTCTTAATGCTCGTTAGACTGAAATACCCATAAATACACCAAAAGTACACATGGTGAGTGAACTCAACAGAGGTCTGTGTGTCCTGGTTGAAAATCGCCTTCAGAGTTCAGACCACTAGTGTGTACAAATAGGCACCGTTTGTTGAGCCATTTATAAGGCTCGATTTTGGGCAGAAACCTACCGTATATCTCCATATATTTTTAATTTGGTAAATGAATGCCCTACTGGGTCATACACACGACACTTGAGCTTGTACATCCGTTTTGCTTAGCACATTTTTTAAGGTAAAGAGAAAGGGGTTAAGTCTGTCTGTGGAATTTATAAATATTAACCAATGAAAAGTACTAAATTGTAACACAGGTTTCTTTAACGGCTTTCGACGGACAGCAACAATATCTAAGGTCTGTATTCAAGAGAGCTTAAAGGCCTTTATTGAAATGTATTCTAGAGAAGGTGAGAATAAAGTCATGGAGTTGTTAACTCACAGTGGTAATAAAGCGGTACAGAGGCGGTCTTCTCTCTGTGTATTTGACTGTGATGGGACTGAGGTCGTATCTGAACCAGATAGCTGGGATGATCCTTCCTGTGTGGCTGTAAGCCACGTATTCCTATACAGGGAGGGAACACACACACAATGACGTATTAGACATTTAAACATACAGTGCGCGTGCTCCAATGAGTTGTGATGTCATTTCTATGTCATAGAAGACCATGCTTTTGGTCCACATACAGTGGGCCATGAGTGCCTTGAATTGTGTCTCACAAATAATAACATGAAATTGTTTGCCCTTTAATTGGACTTAAACACAGAAGGGTCTTTCAGTGCAAGTCCAAGACAACACTCAAGTCAGAAGAAAAGATTCAAGGCAAAGGAAAAAAAAGTTTAAAATACCTTTAGTGTTAAGCCATATCTACAGGGGACTTTAGGCTATAAACATGCAGCAGCAACACATTTTGGCTTGTAGCCTTCGTCACACCCTGACAGAGGCTACAAGCCAAAACAGTCCTCTGTGCATATGCCAGAACAATAAAGCTAGCTTTTCTTTATAAGGCCAATTCTAAAAACGGCTTCTCAATCAGAATTGTCAATTATTTCTCAGCCTCTGTAGCTGATGAAAACATGAAATGACAGATGTTTTCCTGGATTGAAAGGTATAAAGACGTATTGGTTACACAACAGGTCTTTCATTGAGCACCTTCAACACCGAACTGACCACTTTCAAAACTAAATGCAAGTCAATTCTCAAGGCATTAGAGAATAGAGACTTGTCCAAGTCAAGTCTCAAGTTATTAGAGACATGTCTAAGTCAAGTCTCAAGTTATTCAAGACAAGCGCAAGTCAAGTCACATAAGTCCTTATTATCATTTTGTGTTTGTATAGATGCTCAGCCAATGTGAACTCTGTCTATTAAACAACTCATGAATGACACCATGAATCAGAACTATGCAACAGGATAAAAATGATATTAGATCATGTGACGTTGATGAGCTCATCAGATTGATAGATAAGATTCAATCAAATTAACAATCATCAAAACCTTACTGAGTAATTCACAGACTTGAGTATCAAAGAATGCTTTTCTATATCGTTGCTGTCGGGCAGAAACCTCTTATCTCCATATTTTAACTTGTTGTGTTTTTTCGTAAATAACGCCCTACTACAGCGAACATACTACAGCGTCACACAAAAGCATTAAAAGTAGCAGATCCACAGCTTGTAGATCTGCTACTTTTGAATTTGAATCCTGAAAAGTACGAGTTTTGGACGCATGAGTCAGCGTTCTGTCATGATTGTCACGTGCTAACGATGAGTCTAACTGTATGTACTTGTATGACGCATGTCCTGATTAAGAATTGAATACATAGGACCTCAATGGAAACAAGCCCTCAGGTCTTTTTTTGTTATGCTTTTTAGCAGTAATTATACTAATTACAAAGTCTTATGACTTGGGGAAGAAAAATAATGCTTCTCAATTATTTTTGATTAACCTGCATGAGCAACATTAACCCATTTAGACCGGAGGCCGATTCTACAAATGCCTTCTAAATGGGTAGTTCTCAAACTTCTAATAATTCTAAATTATTCAACATTTTTCAAACACTTTCACGATAAAAAAAAAAATGTTCAAAAATAGCAGATGTACAAGTTCGCAGCGTGGCACGAGGTGACATGCCGTGGAGCTTGTATATCTGCTATTTTGAATAGCCAACGCTAAAATCTAAAATGACACACACAGGTCTATGCTTTCCCGGTTTGAATGGGTTATGTCGGTTATTTGTTCTACATACTGTATTGGTTTTCGATATATTTTCGGTCGATTTGCCCAGCCCCCACTGTAGCTGTGACAACGTTGTGAGGAGGACACTCTCCCTGTCCCGGCCCAGTTGGGGGACACGGGAATTCTGGGAAGAAGAGTCTTTTTATGGTGTGTTGACATCTGATGAAGCTTTACCAGAAGTAGTTAAAGGGTGAGCAGTCACTTCCGGTTGAGTGGATGAGTTAAGAGGGAGGCATAGTAACGTGTGAAGGCCATATGTTAACAGGCCGAGTCCATAAACAACATCCCTGTACGTACACCACATATTACGTAATGTCCCACCCACCGGTTCTCAAACTATGGGTCAGGACCCGAAGTGGGGAAGGGGAGGGTGTTTCAAAAAGAAAATATATCCTCATTAAGTTTTTTTTTTGTGCTTTATCAAGGTTGGATATAGGCTATATGCTTCCACTTACAAATGGTTCAAAAGCTACTTTTCAGTAGCTTTTGAACTACGTTGTTAAGACACAATATCAACA
Organism: Gymnoscopelus braueri; assembly: GCF_963280865.1. Lineage (NCBI taxonomy): Eukaryota > Metazoa > Chordata > Actinopteri > Myctophiformes > Myctophidae > Gymnoscopelus > Gymnoscopelus braueri. The sequence continues at coordinate 1,574,616 of NC_137622.1, read as the reverse complement.
GGAATCAGTGTTGTAAATGTATTTTCTAATAAATATTTCTATTCAAGTCTAGCAATGTGTGCTTTATTTTTTAAATGTGCTTATTAAAAAAAACTGCACTATAAATCAAGTATGTGGTCACAAAAAAAGAAAGATTCCCGTAAAATGGGGACCTGATTCAACCTGAACAGAAGAAAGGAAAAGACAGACACACACACACACACACACACACACACACACACACACACACACACACACACACACACACACACACACACACACACACACACACACACACACACACACACACACACACACACACACACACACACACACACACACGTTGGAAATGCAACAATACCTTGTTGGCTACCGTGTACTGGTATGAGAATCTCTGTTTGCCTCCCAGATGTTCATAAACCGTTGGAACAATCTTCAATATGTAGTCATGTGAGGCCAGAGCTGCAATGACAAACAAAAGGAAATACAAATGACATTATATAAAACATGTCTTTTTTTAAAAAAGTAACCTAAAAATTGATGCTTGATTCAGCAAATGACGCAACCTAATGAAACCAGTCATTTACTGTACTTGAGGCACAATGTGAGCTGTTAAGATTCACACTTTCCATTTAGTGGAAGTTCTATTCCATGACTGGCCACTAGGTGTCTCTTGATCACACCATGCAGCGTGGGCCAGCAGCCATGCTCAAGAGACACACTTCTGACTGCAGCGCTGTCACGTTGTTGTGGTTCTCAACTTGAGGTCCAAACCAAATCCTTATGGGTCTGTAAACTGAGTGTACAGATGGGACCAAATTGGTAAAAGCTGTATTAGGTAACTGTAATGTTATTTTGTCCAATCTGTATGGTATAATGTTAGTATGTTAATACAATGTAACTTGTATGGTTGTATTTGGTCTGTCTGCTCTTCTGTCGAAGGAGACCCGGGTTCAGATCCGGGGTAAGGAAAGGAAAGTTAAAGCTGCACAAAGTTCAAGTTAAAGCTGCACAGGAAAGTTACATAGTGCAGCTTTAATTAAACGCTGTAGATTGGGGTCCCAGAGATATACAAAAAAAACATCTGGAAGTCCAAAACTGTTACTTTTCAGGATTCAAATAAAAAAAATAACAGAGCCTTTGGGTGGGACATTACGTGGTGTACGTACAGGGATGTCGTTTATGGACTCGGCTTGTTAACATAATGGCCTCCACACGTTACTATGCCTCCCTCTTAACTCATCCACTGACCCGTAAGTGATTGCTCAACATTTAGCTACTTGGAAAAGCTTCATCAGATGTAAACACACCATAAAAAGACTCTTCTTCCCAGAATTCCCATGTCTGCCAACTGGGCTGGGACAGGGAGAGTGTCCTCCTCACAACATAGTCAGCTACAGTGCGGCTGGGCAAATAAACCGAAAATATATCGAAAACCAATATGTAGAACAAATAACTGACTTGATTTTGCTCATTGAGAAGCGATTTTTACTAATTTTTTTCCAAGTCTTTGAAATTAGTACAATTACGCAAGCAATGCTAAAAGGATAACAAGAAAATCCCTGAGGGCTTGTTTCATTGAGGCCCTATGTATTCAATTCATAATCAGGTCATACAAGTACATACATTTAAGACTCATCGTTAGCACGCAACAATCATGACAGAACGCTGACTCAAACCACTGATGCTCTGGAGAAGGCTCTGTGCTGAAACCCCTAAATGATTTTCATTTGTGATGCGAGACAAATAAAACAGTCATTATGAGTGTTTTGTGTTTTTTTCTTCATATTTTGGGGATAGTCTCTGCCGCGTTTCGAGCTTGTGGATCTGCTACTTTTGATGCTTTTGTGTGTCGCTGTAGTATGATCAAGTAGGGCAGTAATTCACGAAAGACAAAATATGGAGAGATAAGAGGTTTCTGCCCGACGAAAATATTGTATCACATGGGGGTCCGTGGACCAATGCATATGGAACTGGGTGTCCTGAATCACTGGTATCTAAACATGTACAGATTAGAATGAAGCATGCAGACGTACGGTTTGATGCCATCCTGTCAGCTCCTCCTAACGCATTGAATGCACCTTGTACTTTATGTACCTGTGAGACAAGGGAGAGCAAAGACATACGTATTTATATAACCTACACTGATGGTGTCTATCACTGTGTGTGCGTGTGTGTGTGTGTGTGTGTTGTGCGTAGATCCAAGTTGTGTGCGTAACCAAATTTACACTTTGCCATGTGACGGTGTTGCGTGCTAAAAATAAATCCCATACGAGCTGGAGATCGTAGCTGGGTTATTTTTGGGCTGATAGAGAGCAAGATAAGACAGGAAGTGAGATAGGAAGGAACAGGAAACAAACAGTACAGGAGGTGACATTTCAGATCTGTAGCTTCTCTCCAACGGTCAGCCGGTGTGTGTGCGTTTGTGTGTGTGCGTGTGTGCGTGTGTGCATGAGTGCGTGAGTGCGTGAGTGCGTGCGTGCGTGAGTGAGTGAGTGAGTGACCTGTAGCTTCTCTCCAAAGGTGAGCTGGTGGATGGTGTGTGTCATGTCAGGACTCTGAGGCTGCGCTGTGGCGCTGTGTGTCGACACGTGAAAGTTCCCAGGGACCTGCAGGTGAGCACAGACACACACGTTATTCTCAACCTTTTTCCATTTCAAGGTCGCCCCCCAGTGTGACCATTTTGTATCCCTGGGACCCCCAATATACCGTTGCTGTCGGGCAGAAAACTCTTATCTCCATATTTTTTGTAAATTAAAGCCCTACTTGATCATACTACAGTGTCACACAAACGTATCGAAAATAGCAGATCTACAAGCTTGTTTTGAGCTCGTCGATCTGCTATTTTTGAATTTGAATCCTGAAAAGTAACAGTTTTGGACTTATGAGGTTTCCACCCGACAGAGACGCTACGCTGTAAAATCCCCTGGTGGTGCCCAGACCTGCCGTTAAAGGACCAGTGCATTAGAGGTGTATCCATTCTAGAAATCCACAATTCGATTTGACTTTTGATTTTTTAAGGTCACTTTTTCATAACATTTTCAATTTAAACAAAAGAAAATTGAAATTGGCAAACATATAAGCCTGACAAGCGTGTCGCGAGTTTGAATCCCGATCCCGACGACCTTTGCTGCGTCGTCTAAAAAATATCTTTAAAAAGAAAGAAAAGAAAACCCTATATACTATAGCAGAAAATAGCTCAAATAGCTGATCACCAAGCTCAGCTATTTTTGTGGACCGTTCGTCTCCACAATAAGGACCCTATAGGGTTCATGTGGTGAAATCATACCGTCTATAATTTTTTTGTATCCGTTTTAACTCATTCAGTGCCACATCTTAAGTCCTGAGTGAAAAAATAATAATTCAGAACCCAAGATATCATGTTTTGAAAATATTCTGCTCCATTCACTCTTTGTTTAACTTCTTACTGAAAAAGGCTGTATCTCGGCTCCTAAGCACTTTTTTTTTTACAATGAATTTTGGCTATGGCACTCAGAGCCAAACTGCCATAAATAAGCCGGGCACTGAATGAGTTAATCTTGGTGGCTTTTGCAGGTTAGAAAACGCAAGTTGGTGTCCAAGTTTACATTTTTGTGAAACCCGGAATACACACACACACACACGGGTCAACCGATTGACAGTGACTCCTGCTGTTCTGTGCGTTGACGCCGTGGTCAGAATACAAAACTCAGTGGGAAATCAGCGTGTCCCTTGCTTTCCGCATGGATACACATCTAACTACCTGGCGTGTTCCACTCAACGGCCCCATTATTCACACGGCAACTCTCCCACTCGCTCCCGTCAGGACCTTTAACAAAGTTAGGCGCGTTAAAGCGTACAACTGTCGGGTTAATCATTTTCGAGGCGCTGGAAAAACAGTGACGCAAATGCGTGGGCGATGTTGTTTGGAGACAACGTCTGGAGAGGTCCCAGGACCCAGAGCTGACAATCTGAACACGGAGCGTGATTCGTTCCATTTAACCCATTCAATTCGGGGAACGCATCCCGTGTCATTTTTGATTTCTTTGGCTATTCAAAAATAGCAGATCTACAAGCTCATAGCGCGGCGGTGCCGCGCTATGAGCTTGTAGATCTGCTATTTATTTTTATTTTTATCTTGTGCAAATCTTTAAGTATATATTTTTAAAGCGAACATTTGTAAAATATGTTGTTCCAGGGACCTCCAGAAGCAAAGATTTTTCGCTTTAAAAATATATATATTTAAAGATTTGCACATTTTCACGGTTAAAAAAAAATAGGTGCCGCGCTATGAGCTTGTAGCTCTGCTATTTTTGAATAGTCAAATAAATCTAAGATGACAGAGATGCGTCCCCGGACTGAATGGGTTAACGGAGCCCAATTTGAGATTGAATACGCAGGCTGCCCACATTCCCCACGCAAGCGCTCAGCCCTTTTATTATTAAATGTCTAGTAAGTAGACACACAGCCCATAATCTAACAGGCTCAGTTCCACGTTAATCCTAAACTTCTACTAGCCAGGCTATGTAATGTAAGCTGGCTAATGCAATTACTTGTGTGCGTGTGTGAACCCGTTTTACTATACTTGTGAGGGCCAAACGTCCCCACATAGTTTGAGAAATGAGACATTGAGAGAACAATTTTCCTAACAATGGGGGGTGTCTCCCCCCTCTCCGTGGGGGGGGCGTCCACATGAGAAGGTATGCCACCCTGACGGAGCTCAAAGGCACAACGGGGAACGCTGCAGTGCGGGTCGTTTAAGACGTCACGCTGTGATTGCATGTTGTGTTGTGTTGTCGTGACTTACTTTGTTGATGGTGAACTCGCCCTCAAAGCGGCAGCCGTAGCCGTCGTTCAGAGCCACCTTCATGGAGTTGTCTATGTGGCCCACCTCATGACGACCCATCTCATCCTGGATGTCCAAACCCACCACTGATGATCACCACATGCAGACAGACAGACAGACAGAGACACAGACAGAGAGAGAGGCAGAGACAGAGATTGAGAGAGAGTAGAGGGAGAGAGAGATGAGAAAATAATGTGTACCAATGTTTTCACAGGAAGTCAAACAAATAAAAACAAATAAAAATAAGCACTTGTTGGTTGAGCTGAGAGAAAGTTGAGAGAAAGTGGACGCGTGTTTGTGTGAACCTGTGAGGTCGTTGCTGTGGTGCAGAAACCTTGCAAACATAATGAACTATGTTTGTTCAATGCCCTACTTCGTCGCACATTAGTGTTGCGCAAAGCAGCGAAAATAGCCGACCTACAGGATCATCGTGAGGCTGTAGATATTTTCACACACAAAAAAATCTGTTGAAAGTGAAAAGTGGCCATTTAAATACTGACAAAATGAAAAGTATTAACAAGAGCTTGCGACTGAATAATAACTACGTTGGATCCATCAGGTTGTTTCTTCCATTTCCTAAATAGTAAGAGTTATGGACGTAGGGTTAAAGACACAAGGTTTCCACCCGACAGCGAGGACATGATAGCTCCTTCCCTCCGTCACACTCTTGCTGGCTTTTTCCATTTACCCTGAGTGGCCCCCCACCCCCCCAACACACACACACACACACACACACACACCCACCCTTCCCCTCCCTCCCTCTCATCCCTGCACTGTGTTGGCACGCTGGGCCTGCCAGTGGCTTATTTTCAGAGCCCCCGTCTACGTATTGGCTGGCTGACTGACTGGCTGGCGGTGGTGGAAAAAGTACTCGCATTTTGTACTTAAGTAAAAGTATCAATACAGCAATGTAGAAATACTCTGTAAGTCCAGAACACAACATTTACTTGAGTAAAAGTACAAAAGTATTGGTATCAAAATGTACTTAAAGTACCAAAAGTAGAAAGTGCAGAATATCCCATTTCACAAGTTTTCAAACATAAAATGTGTAAAAATCTTCTGAAAATAGCAGATCTACAACATTGTGAGCTTGTAGATCGGCTATTTTTGTCATAATAATCCAAATCTACAAAGTAAATAGTAACTTAAGTTTTCAAATAATTGCAGTGGAGTAAAAGTATAATATTTGCCTCTGAGATGTAGAGGAGTAGAAGTAAAAGTACTGAAAATTGGAAATACTCCAGTAAAGTAAAAAATACCTCAAAATTGTACTTAAGTACAGTACTTGAGTAAATGTACTTAAGTTACTTTACACCACTGCTAGCTGGCCCCCAACCAATGTCTGCTGGATGAAGCTGTGAAGCGGCCACATGCCACCAAGAAGAGTCACCTTTGGCATTTGAGACGCAAGTTCATCCTCGGCCGTCTAATCCAAAACGGCACACTCTCCAAATACAGAGCATTAATATAAGTCAATCAGTTGGCTGTCTGGGCCACTCAACATTTAAAGCCTTTCCACATAGAGCGGATGTGTGGGTGTGTGTGTGTGTGGGGGGGGGGGGGGGGGGGGGGGATTATTATCAAAAAGGTTATTATTGCACATTTTCTGCTTTTCCATCAAGTCACAAATCATATTCTGGCAATCTGTAAAGGTCAGCGCACAGCGAGTGCGTGTCTGTAACTGTGGCAGTGTGGTGCATAGAGAAGCAGATACACAGTGAAGACGGATGGAAATAGCAGCTTTCCGTGATGAAACAATGTCTTCGTTCTTAATGCACACGTTGAATTTGAGGCGATGGATGTTGGAAAAAGGCAAAATATGACCCGATGCACAATACAATGTCGTCGCTGTCGGACGGACAGACACCTTGTATGTCCCCAAACAGTTTTTTCAGGAAATGGAAGAAATAACCTGTGTTCCAAAGGATCCAATGTAGTTATTTAGTCACACGGTCTTGTTAAAACTTGTTAGTACTACCTGATTTTTGAACAAACATGGGGAAAATCTCATTCTACTACTCTGACACCATCCATTAAACATTGATTAAAAGATGTAAATCACATGGTTTTCATGGCCTGAAAAAACATCTATCAGGAGACCACAAGGGGAGGTAAATATTCCCATATAAAGGAGGTGACATTCACTGTCGCCGTTTTTCCTTTTTTCTCCTTTGTACATATAGTGTTTTGTATTTCTTGATGACATGTATTATTATGTTATTTTCTTATCCAATGTTGATGAATTGAATACATAGGACCACAATGGTTATCCTTGTAGCCTTAATGTCTGACTGTACCTCGTGCTGTTCAATCCACTTTTACTTTCATTTGTTTCTAAAATAATGAAACTGGGTGATCTACAAGCTCAATGCGACACGTTGTGAGCTTGTAGAATGGATATTTTCGCTACTTTTTCACGACACTGTCAAACGACAAAGTAGGGCATTAATTTGTGAATAAACATAAAAAGTTGAACTGTAGAGGTACAAGGTTTCTGCCCGACAGTAACGATATATTAACTCAAAGACGAAAGCAGAGGCAGGGCAGAATACAGCATTCCAGTGAACTGGAGTGTGGTTAAGACAGCTAATGAATGGTATATGATGCTGATAAAACTACATTCAGATAGCATTAGTAATTAAACAACATTCAGATAGCATAAGTTATTAAATTACATTCACATAGCATTAGTAATAGCAGGAACACAAAGAATGAGACCTTTACAAACACATGTTCCACAGCTGTGTGACTGCAAGCCAACATAACACTCTCTTACTCACACAAACATTCAAATATGGCACATACACACACACACACACTAAATGCACACGTTTACATTAAAACTCAACCTTATTCTTAACAAACTTTAGTTTTTGCCATTTTTGAAAACGGGCATTTTCCACAGGCATTTGGGTGCACATGGTGTGTGTGTGTGTGTGTGTGTGTGTGTGTGTGTGTGTGTGTGTGTGTGTGTGTGTGTGTGTGTGTGTGTGTGTGTGTGTGTGTGTGTGTGTGTGTGTGTGTGTGTGTTTTTGCCGTTGGGCATATTTTCAAAGAGGAGTCATTAGAAGCATAATAACCGTGACTGCAACCTATCATGACATCACAGTACAAGTTAATCCATGTGATATATGAACACCACTGTACTGCTCTGGTGCACGTACACCACCGTCCGTACGCGTGCGTGTGTGTGTGTGTGTGTGTGTGTGTGTGTGTGTGTGTGTGTGTGTGTGTGTGTGTGTGTAAATGTCACAGTACGTTTGGAGAACCAGTACGATTGAAGACAGAGCGCTCGTTTTTAGGCACGGGGCTCCTTCGGGGCGAGGCAGGGCTTTTCGAGACAGGGTTTATTAGCGAGGCTCGCGAGGAGGAGGAGGAGGACGGCGCTGCGATGCGGGGGGTTATTACGCGAGGCTCGCGAGGAAGAGGAGCCTCCTCCTCCTCCTCGCGTAATAACCCGTCCCGTCCTCTCCTTCTCTCCTTCTCCTCCTCCGAGGAGGAGGAGAAGGAGAGCGCGGAGAGGCGGGGCTTTGATGCGCCGACGGAGACCTGTCTTTTGTTGTTCCCCCCCACATAGCAACCAGGAAGCTACGCTAGGGGAACCATAATATCTATGAGGGGAACGCTGAACACGCGTTCACACGCACGGCGCGCCGACTTAGTGGAGCTTGAGGCCGAGGAAGCGCGCCCTCGCGCCTCCAGGCGCGAGTGCCCGCGGTGACCGGCCGACGCTCCACTAGTCGACTCAGCGCCGTTTGATTTGTAAACCGATAGGGACAGAATAGTTCTTTTCATGGATCACTGTGTGTGTGTGTGTGTGTGTGTGTGTGTGTGTGTGTGTGTGTGTGTGTGTGTGTGTGTGTCAGGGAGAAAGTAAAACAAAAGCCAGAACACAATAAAAGTATCTAAACAGTCCTGCTTTCAATAAACCAAAAAAAGCATGAGCGCGTGCGCGTGTGTGTGCGCGTGTGTGTGTGTGTGTGTGTGTGTGTGTGTGTGTGTGTGTGTGTGTGTGTGTGTGTGTGTGTGTGTGTGTGTGTGACTGTGTGTGTGTGTGTGTGTGTGTGTGGCCATATATGTTTGTGCACAAGCCTGGCTTGTGGCTCCCTCTAGTGCTGGGTGGGTGGTAAAAACGAGCGCGCTTTCTTCAATCGTACTGGTTCTCCAATCATACTGTAACATAAACACTACCAAAGTACTACCACCTGACCTTAAGCACCTTATGTCTAACCTCATGTACATACTATACCAGCTGGATTATGCCATGTGAATACAGATATCTTAGATTTTTGTCTATGCCTGACATGTTTCTATTTATTATTACATTTATTTTCTCCTCGTTCTCTCTGTCCCTCAGCTTCTTTTTCTCCTTCTGAAATCAACAAAAACGATGCAGCTTACACAAAGCGAGTGTACAAAAAGGAACCAAATGGACCCGTAAGGGTTCCGTTTGTACCATCTCAGAGTTACAGACCCCTGAAGTCAGAGGGTCCCTGGCTTTGACACTTACTTACACTATCAGTGGTCGCTTTTGAAAACCTCTATGTCAAGTGTTTTCTTAACCGTTCCACATGTGAATGTTCTAATTTTAGAATTGTTATCACTACTGTTTTCAGATGTTTTTTTGCTCTGTTTGCTGTTTTTAACTTTGCTCTGTACAGCACTTTGTAATTTGTTTTGAAAAGCGATCCAAAAATAAATTCATTATCCAGTGAAACAGTGGAAAAAGACAACACCACGCTACACAACACAGCCAGCTAAACAACCCATTTTCTGGTTTAACGACCTGTGTTCCTTATCTGCATTCTCATTTGTTCTCCACAGACATGCCACACGAAACGATAACGAGAAAACATAATGAGTCAGTCTGATAAGATGGGTAGTAAACACCATTATTAACTTGTACAGGATGCTCATAATAGCACACAATATTTTGTTTTGTGTTCGTTTTTTTTAAAGGAAAGTAATACATTCGGAAAAGTGGGTTTAAATACAATGAAGAGAAGAGATGAAGAGGTGTATTTTAATATATGTTTATATACTCACAATCACAGTGTAAGTTTGGCAAACTGATGTTTAAACTCACATCTATCTTCCCACCACTGTTATTATCGGGATCGTCTACATACAGCTCATTTACGCTGTCAAAACAAACCCACAACACAACACAGACAGACAGACAGGGGATAGTTGTTAGACGAGGTTGAATAAAAAATAAACAACATAAATCTAACTGGACTGAAGAGCCATTTCAATAAGAATATAATATTTCCCTGCATGTATTTTTATTGAGTACAACAGTTCATCTTCAGCCTAATCACGAGAGAATAACTTGTCATGCATCTCTAGTCAGTGTAATTTCCGTCCTGTCGCTCCTCTGCCCAAATCGTCGCCTCTTAACATAGCGCTGAGAAGCTGACGCATGCATGAGGCCAATTTCCTGTGAGAAACTGTCTCCGCTTTGTCGGTTACGACACGGGGCCAGAAGAACACATCATCATCATCATCATAACCACCGCAGTGACATTAATGATCAAGTCAGTGGATTGCACACTTTGCAGCAACAGTTATCCTGAGTGGCAACAAAGGAACTCAATTATGTACACTTCAGCCATATTCTTTCTGTCGTTGTTTTTATAGATTTTGAACACTTGTCACTAGTCATTCTGCATAATGAGTACTTTTACTTTTGGTACTTTAAGTACATTTTGATGCCAATACTTTTGTACTTTTACTCAAGTGAAATTTTGAATACAGGACTTTCACTTGGAACAGATTATTTCTACATTGTAGTATTGATACTTTTACTTAAGTAAAAAATGTGAGTACTTCTTCCACCACACTGTGTGTGTGTGTGTGTGTGTGTGTGTGTGTGTGTGTGTGTGTGTGTGTGTGTGTGTGTGTGTGTGTGTGTGTGTGTGTGTGTGTGTGTGTGGAAGCGGTCATTCAGAGGTGCTTCTGGGTGGCTGTAGGGTGTAGGTACCTACATTTCAGTGGCTATGAATCCCGTCAGTTCTGATAGGAACAGGAACAACATGAACACACAGCAGAGGATGGATACTGTGGAGGGGACAGAGGAAGACAAGGACTGGAGTTAGACAATTCATAATCTGGATCTGGAGTTAGACAAATATAATCTGGATCAGTGGTTCTCAAAGTAGGGTCCGTGGAGGACCCCCGGGGGTCCTTGAAGGGGTACCAGAGGGGGTCCCCGGCAAAAAAATTGTCTATATAGCATCACAATCAGTTTGAACCACTTAAAACCTACTTTAAACTTTGCTATTAAAAAATAGCCGATTGACAAGCTCACAAAGATTCACTTGTTTTTTGAAGTATTGAAAAAAAAAAAGATGGGGAAAAGTTTTAAATAATATAGAAAAACACAAATATTCTCTTCTGGGGGTCCCTGGCACCAAATCTTTTCAGATGAGAGTCCGTGGCCAAATAATAATTTGGGGGTCCTTGTCATGAAAATGTTTGGGGAAACCCTGCTCTGGGTAACCTTGAGCCGCTGTGGGCTAAACATGTTGTTTTGGACTTAATAATCCAATTCCAGTGCACAGGCCAAAAGCAAATGAGTCACATAGTGCGTGGCCATTTGGGGAAGACTGATCTAAGCCATTGACCTCAATTAAAATCACAGCAGAGTCATAAAAATGTTCTGTAAATAGCTCTGTTTTACAGGCGGTGTTAAGCATGCCATTACAGACTGCTTTTTAAAGAGCCTCCTTTGGTGAATACTGTTGGATGCCAATGCACCGGGCGGCCATTACGGCATATCTCTCTTTGAGAAGGGTGATCTCATGCGCCAACGTGAGCCTTTGCAAACAGGTCAATTTGGGTTTCCTGGGGCAAAACTCACACGCTGACAACCACCTAGACCAAACATGGCTCAGTGCGCAGGGCGCTGACGGCAGAGCACTGGACTACCATAAAGGAAGAGACCAAATTAAGAAGTTGAAACAACAATAAACATTAATGAGCAGTTAACCAGTGGTGGAAGAAGTACTCAAGATTGTTTACTTAAGTACAAGCAGCAATACCACAATATAAAAACACTCTTGTATAAGTAAAACGCCTGTATTCAAAATGTGACTTCAGTAGAACTATAAACTTACTGGCATCAAAATATAAATACAGTACCAAAGTAAAAGTACAGCAATGTTTAAAAACTGTGAAATGTTTTTGAAAATAGCAGATCTACAAATCGCCTCTTTTCTAATAGCTTTAGTATAAAATAGGGCTGAAGTGATTAATGTATGTTTTGTAATATTAAACTAAATCTGCAATGCAACTAGTAACTAAAGCTGTCAATTAAGTGCCTCTGAGAGTAAGTTTAAAGTATCAACAAATAGAAATACTCAAGTAAATGTACCTGAAAATTGCATTCAAGTGTAGTATTTGGGCAAATGTACTTAGTTACTTTCCACCACTGCTTTGAACCGAGGGAAAAGTGGACTGTGTATAATTGACAACAGCTCAGGCTGTCTATTTAATTTAATATAATAATGTATCAAAGAAAAAAAGAATCAGCCATATAAAACGTCATGCGTTTCGTATGTTATATATAGGAGTAAGAGATCCGAGCCTACGTAACTGTGGTTAATCTGGCATGAGATACATGTACACACTTGAGTCACAGTCTCACACACACACACACACACACACACACACACACATTTGTATTATTATACTTATGAGGACAATCAGGACATGAACATTTTTGGAGAGCGATTTTATGAATGCTATATTTAATACATTTTGCCATTGTTAACCGTAAGCCCAAAGTCGAAAAATAGCAGATCTACAAGCTCACTGCGACGCGTTGTGAGCTTAATACAAACAAACACACACACATACACACACAGCTCACACTCAGCAGGTGTGAAGCCTGTTTACGTGGCAACGGTATCCTAGCTAGTATCTGAATGTCACGTGACCTGGCCTTGTGGTCGACAGGGCGTCACAGGACAACCTGCTGAGGAAGTACTCCCACTTCTTTATTTACTTAAGTAAAAGTAGCAGTACCACAATGTGGAAATACTCAAGTTAACCCTTTAAGACCTGAGGCAATTCTTAAAACAATTCTAAATCCTAAAGGTCCTTACACACCGGGGCGAATTCTTCATGCGAATAAATACGTTTTTTTTTAAAACCTTATAAAGTCAATGCAAGCGTCCACATCAGTTTCGCGAAGCGAAAAAGCGTCTTTTAACTATTCGGAACGAGTCCGAATTTTGCGTATATTCGCATATTCGCCGGTGTGTAAGGACCTTAAAAGTTTTTTGAAAAAAAAAAATCCCACGATTTTTCAAAAATAGCAGATCTACAAGCTCGTAGCGCGGCAATGAGCTTGTATATCTGCTATTTTTGAATAGCCAAAGAAATCTAAAGTGACACAGATGCGTTCCAGGTCTTAATGGAAGGCCTGTATTCAAAGTTTCACTTGACTAAAAGCACAAAAGTGCTGGCATCAAAATATACTTACAGTACCAAAGGAAAATTACAAAATAGATCTTTTGAAAATATCAGATCTAGAAGCCCATGACGCGTCGCATCGGCTATTTTGGAATAGACAAAGTCTAAAATAGGCTTAAGTGGTTAATGCATGTTTAGCATGAATAATCTAAACCTGTTTAGTAACTGTAGAGTCAAAAGTACAACATTTACCTCCGAAATGTAGTGTATCAGAACTATAAAGTATCGCAAAAAAGGAAATATTCAAGTTAAGTAAATAACCTCAAAATTGTACTTAAGTACTGTACTTGAGTAAACGTACTCAAGTTACTTTTCCAGCACAACCTGCGGCCGGCTGAGGCTTTGCAGAAGGTAATGTTTAACTAAGGCACAAACAATAGGGAGCGTCGCCATGACACATCGGCCACCAATCCAGCTTCATCAAAGGACACATAATTGTCCGCAGGCCTCCGAGGTCTGAGTAAGGGGATTACATGCAGATCACAGAGTAATGAGTTACTGATCCTAACCTAGAGCTGCTCCACAATGGAAATATTGACAAGACAACAAAAAACAACGACAAATCTTTTACAGTAAAAAAGATCTCACACAATGTGGGCGTGATATAAACATGACGAAAACCTAACCTGACTCATCCTTCCATGTGGTGTTTCAAATGGAATTCAAATAACAGGCCCGAGACAAATCATTCTGAAACGATGACTCAAATAATTTCAAATTACATCCTCAAATTTTCTTTCATCAAAATGGTGGTGTTTGTGGTATCTAGGATTTCTTTTCTGATGCCCTGGGATAAAACTTTTAACCCATTAAAACCGGGAAAGCATCCGTGTCATTTTAGATTTTAGCGTTTGGCTATTCAAAAATAGCAGATCTACAAGCTCACAGCATGTCACGTTGTACATCTGCTATTTTGGAACATTTCTGAAAAATCTTGAAAGAGTTAGATTTTTATTTTATTAATACAAATCATCTTATCCCAATCAGAGTGGATCAGATTCAGATTTTGGTTTAGTTCAAAACCCCAAAACAACATTGGGATCATTTTGATATCCGATCTGATTGTGATCTTACAAATTATCTCAACAAACATAATGTCATAAGAAATATAAGTTTGATTAATCAGATAATATCTTTTAACACCCCAAATCCATCTCTTGGGCCCTGGAAATACGGCATAAGAGATTTGAAACAGTTTAGAAAATGTTATGATATTGCCCAAAATAGGGACGCCAGGTCTAAAGTGGTTATTAAACTGAACTCTGTGGAATGTGACCTGCGCAGAATAACAAAATGCCAGAGGTCAAACATTTGACCTTTCATGAAGCGGGGGAGGTTATATTATGTCTGTGCTTGCCTTACAGTCTGTAGTAGTCAGAACCAGTGGTTCTCAAACTTTCTCATGTCAAAGACTCCCTTTTTAATATGGATGTGTATGCAGACCCCCATCTGAAAATATTTTGTGCCAGGGACCCCAATACAAGATTACAGTTGTTAATTTTTTTTTAAATCATATTTGTCACATTATTTCACGACTTTTTGAAAATAGCAGATCTACAACTCACTACGGCATTCACGATTAGTGATTTTTTTAGCATTCGACTTATTCGACTTATATGTATTCGAATAATCGATTTGATTATTAAAATATATATATATTTTTTTAATTGGCCAATGGCATTGACGACTCGACTCAAGGAATGCAAGTCGACGTCAGGCTCCTCAACCGACGTGTCGACTTTTAGAGGACAGCCCTAGGCACAACCTCTCATACAGTATGAAATGATTTGACAACAATCAACCATGAATGGATTAGGAAAACTACCAACACCAGAGCTCACAGCTACGTGTCTGCTGTAGAAAAGCCATTGAAAAAAAAAATATATATATAATCGACTTTGATGTACAGTGGTCGAATAGTGGTTTGATAGTCGAATATTCGATTATTCTGTTAATGCCCTACAACTCACAACGCGTCACAATGCTACGCGTTGTGCTTGTAGAGCAGCCATTTTCAAATCGCCAATATAAGTTTTAAGTGTTTAAACTTAATTTGATGCTATATTAAGTAGTTTTGCTGCAGGCCCCCTGGAACCACCTCAAGGACCCCTGGGGATGCCCGGACCCCACTTTGAGAAACACTGGTCAAGACAACAAAGGTGTATGTCACTAAACTTTAAGGCCCAATTTGGGATTGTTTTGAACATGTAAATTGGACATATCTTAAACAGATTGATGTGTAGATGGAAAATATGCCATTTATTTTAGCTTTTTTTTGTTGATATATATTTTTTTTACACTTTCTGAAATTGTTTGAAAAGAATGTCGAATCTTTTTGACAATATAATGCCACATTTTTTTAAATAGCCGATCTACAAGCTCACAACGCCTCGCTTTATATTTATCTGTGGAACCGAGTCAAACTAACTCCTACATTCCAAGTGCTTATCAGGGTGGGGGGTCCCCAGTTCAAATATGATTATTTTTGGGGGGTCACAGCCTGAAAAGGTTGAGAACCACTGTATACAGTAATACGAGTTGACCTGCAGGGTGCAGGCAAGGCAGTGTAACTCCAACCTAAATACCTCAAATCAAGCCAATGCTCTCAGCCTGAGGCGATGGACTTAATGTAAACCAGGCAGGAAGGGAGTTGACAACATACAGGAATAACGCCCAATTTGGGTTGTATTTATTCAACTAGTACTGCTGATAAGTCAATGGAAACATCTCCAGGACATTTACACATGACTGATCAAGATCAATTCACAGATTTCAGAGGAAATCTTCACTGACAGCGTGATAATAGAGTAAACAAACCGCTTTGTCACCTGGGCTGGGCCGATGAGTAATCAAAATAAACAACTGATTGTGAAACTGAAACTCTGATCATTAAATAGTCAGTATCCTGACACACAGCTTATAATCAATACGATGAGTATACGATGACTTGTTGACAATGAACACCAAAAAATGTGACTTCTCAGGAAACCCTGATTTCAGATTTCCGGTGACAAGCTTTAATTTCCTGCAGCAACGATGAAAGAGTCTGTCATTAACATTCCTGGCACAGTGGTTGTACTACGACAAGCCCCGCCCTCCTCACTGTGACAGGTACTGTGTCTGTAAGTACCTAAAATACTAAGCTACTGGAACAATCTAACCTGTTCCAGTAAGCATTTAATCACTCTTTACCTGGGGCTAATGTTTTGTTCCATTTACAGTACATACAGACACACACACAAGGGCTTCCTTGCTTTCTTACCAACAGTGTTTGAAGTCTTTCTTTATGGCTGTGGGCAACACAAAGTTTTTAATTATTTAACATATTAAATAAAGTCAACCATTTGGCAAAGTGTTAAACTTAACAAGACTAAGGCCTCTAGCTTGATGGTTGCTGTTATTACTTTGAGTATGTTTCTTTTTTATTCATCCTGCAATCAGTGTATTACATTATGAGATATCATATCTTGTGTGCAAAAGTTGACTTTTTGGCGTGGAAGGCCTTGATGGATGGATGGGTGGCCTTGATGGATGGATGGGTGACCTTGATGGATGGATGTAAAACCGGGAAGGCATTTGTGTCATTTTGGATTTTAGCTATATATAAAATGATATATATATCTCAGAGTGGGGTCCGGGGGGGGGGGGGGGCATGAGTGTTCCAGGGGGTCCCCAGCTAAAGTAATTAATAAATATAGCATGTGCGCAAATCTTTGAATATATATATATTTTTAAACAGACATTTTTAACTCAAATCTTTGCTTCTGGAACAAAATATCCCTGGAACAAAATATTTTCAGACAGGGGTCCGCGGCCAAATACATATAATTTTGGGTGGTCCTTGACATTAAAAGGTTTTGGGCACCACTGGAATGGCAACATACGTTTTTTAGAAAACTGATATATATTATATTAAGGCCTATTCAGGCTTGGAAGTGTTGACCGACACGTCACACGACAGAAGTGACGTCAAAATGACCAAAAGCGTGTAGCGGAAGACGTCCACCACTACGGTGGATGCAGACGCTTCAGAAAATGTTGTGGACTCTTGATTGGTTGGGAGGACGACGAGATGCGAGAGAGACCATGTTCACTTCCTTGTTTACATTTTCTGGCGAGACTGTCGGCGAGTCACAGACAGTATGAAGCTCAAAGCTCAGAACACCGTTAGACGTGTCACATGTGGTGCGACGCGCCACTTGACACTTGTCCAACCATAAATCATGCTTTAGAGCCCTACTGCTAGTGCTAGTGGTACTAAAAACTAAAGTCTGTGTGGCTTGGTGCATTTCAAAGTAGGGTTTCAGTGCAACAAGAAAACTGTTTGTTTTTAAGTCTTCAGAGACTGAATTAAAAACTTAAAACATAAAGTTTCACTGTGTTTACGACCTTCTGAGGCCTGGAAATTAGAAAACACAGTTTTAGATGTTTTGTGTTGGCATCCATTGATTGTCAATGTGGGGACCAGGGGCCCCCAGGGGTCCTTGAGGGGGTTCCAAGGGTCCCCAGCTAAATGAATGATAGTTAGGAACCAAATGGTCCCTTATGGTTCTGTAACTCCGAGAGTGTTCCATGTACAAATTAACACTGAGGATTTTACAGCGTAGATTGGGGTCCAACAGATAAAAATCGTATCAAGTGTCGGTCCGTGGCTTTTTGATTGAATACTTTATTAGTCCGAAATGTAAACAGCACGTGTGGTACAGTAAGACATTGAGGCTAAAAGGATAACACAAATCCTGGGGACTTCAATTCATCAACACCTAATGCATTATCAACCTGGAGGGTCCTTGAAATTAGGAGCCCATGTGAAAGGCGGCTACTCACTGCATGCTCCTGTATACGTGGGCTGTGTGAGATCTTTTGGCACTTTCCTGTAGATATCCAATCTGAGGAAAAATACAAGAGAAGACAGAGAGAGTGAGTGAGTGTATGTGTGTGTGTGTCTGTGAACAGTGAGTAGAAATATTAGAAACGCTATGTAAACACCATGCACTCCTTGGCTGAGAAAAAGAGTACATTCTGTACTCAGTAGACTGTGATATTACGGAACAGTAGTGGAATGTTAGGTCTGGAACGAGGCCATTATATACACACCCACATGCAAGCGCACGCGCGCGGACACACACACGGACACACACACACACCAATCTTTTTACTGGGTTACACCTCTTCCGCTGGATTCCTGTCCTAGATCTGTGACCCTACCACAACAAACCTCTACATACACACACAGCAGCAGGGAAGGATTACATTCACAGAGGGAGAGGCAGCCGTAGCCTCCAGGTCTCGGGAGCGTGCTTGTTGTGACCACAAGGTTGCTGGTTCAATTCCACCGGACTGCCATGGTAAAAAAAAAGAATCTGTGCGGGGAAGTGAATCAGTAACGCTCACCGTTCCCCTCTATTCCCAGCGTAGAAGTGTCCTTGAGCAAAGCACTTGGCCCTGAACTGCTGCAGCCTATCTGCTCAATGGCAGACAGTACTTAAGACTTAAGTACAGTGTTAAGACTAAATACAGTATTAAGTCTTAATAAACACAATATCAATACTTATTAATTGCAAAATTAAGACTTATTGATGTGCGTGAACGAACGCAGCACCTGTAAACCTGTGATGTGACAATAAAGTTGCTTCTGATTGCAGTATTTACTTATTCATTACAATATTAAGACTCATTAAGTTACAGTATTAAGTATTATTATTAATAATAGTATTAAGTATTTATAAAACTGTGGTTGCACTGGGCAGCTCCCAGGCGTCAGTGTGCGTAGCTTCAAATGATGGGCTCTTTGGTTTTCACCATTATTTTATTGTACTGCGTAATGCATGGGTGAAGATGACAGCGTCTCACTGTACTATACTGTACTGGGGTCAGAGCCCAATCCTGCAGGCAGCTCAATTTACAGTATAAGGGCACGATATTTTTGGCAAATGAATACGAGCTTGTAAATCGAACCATGAAAAAAATTCAGAAACCGACATGGTCGGCCGCTGTCCAACTTCCCCTCCTGTGAAACGCTGCCATTACCTATTTGGGGATAATTAAAATAAACCTTCACGCTACTCAACAGCTAAACTATTTCTGCTCACAGGCTCTGAGCCGCCGTGCGCATGGCCTTTTTGGGAAATGAAAGATTTTACACACACACACACACACACACACACACACACACACACACACACACACACACACACACACACACACACACACACACACACACACACACACACACACACACACACACACACACACACACACACACACACACACACACACACAGCTATTTTATGAATGCCATTTTAACAATTTTGTGGACCGGCTATTTTCGGTGTAAATCCGACATAACTCCCAACTCCAACCCCTAAACATAACTTCTAACTGCCTAATCCCTACCTGTATATTTCCCTAATTAACTCTTAAGAATATTTTTTTAACCATGAACTACCATTTCTCGTGTAAGGACCAGGAAAATGGGTCTCAATTCTCAAATTCTACTATACTTGCGGGGACATGTGGCCCTCACAACACAAGTATAGTCTCACTCACACACACACACACACACACACGCACACATCTTCTCCCCTTATCTCCTTCCAAAACACTCACATCTGTGCACATTTCTTCCAGTGAGCGCTGCCATGCATGCGGTGAAATAATCGCCGCTGACGCAATGCGGAGGGGTGGGGGGGGGGGAAGTAGTGAGGGTGGGAGGGTTTCCTGTGGAGGCCCACACCCCGCCGCTTTGGCCTGTTTGGTCTCTCCACTACCACCTTCAATAACCCCCCCCGCCCCCTCCCTGCTTCACAAGACCCCCTCTGCCACACCCCGGGCCCACCCATCCTCCTTCATTCTCTACCCACCGCTGGTTCTCAAACTGGGGTCCTTGATTGGGGGTTCCAGGGTGTTACTTTTTAAAGAAATATGTCCTGATGAAGGTCTAATGATCGAAACGTTGACTTAATGAGGAGACAAGTTCCAGACAGTGTGCAGGACTTAACTAGGGCTGTCACCATTATGACATTTTACTATAAAAATTACATTTGTTTGTTTTTTAGGCTTCGTGAACAAAAGTTGCACAGAGCGTGCCCGGACCGCTGGCCTAGCGGTCCGGGCACCTAGGGCCTGACAGCGTATCGCGGGTTTGAGTCCCGATCCCGACGACCTTTACTGCGTGTCACTCCCCGTCTCTCTCTCCCTCAGTCTATATACTGTATACTATCAATAAAGGCCGAAAAAGCCAAAGAAATATATTAAAATTAAAAAAAAAGAACTTGCACAGGGCAGATATGACAATATTATTATTTTTATAATTAAAAATAAACCTCAATAGTGGAAATAGCCGTTCTACAAGCTCAAAACGCACTGCATCGACTATTTCCACCATTCCACCAAATAAAATAATTGCGATTATCTCTAATAATTGCAATTAGGCGATTATGTGATAATTGTGACAGGCCTATGAGGGACCTCTTTCTTTGATATTTGATATCAAAGATATCCTTTGTGAACATTTGGACCTTCATGTTTGTACCACCTGTCACTAACCTTTGGGGTCTGCATCGGCCCGCTTTTAAAAGTTTGGCAAAAATGTTGGCAAATCTTCTCTTATGGGGGTCTCTGGAACATCTTTTCAGATGGGGGTCCATATATACATTTGGGGGGCGGGGCTTTGACATGAAAGTGTTAAGAGAACCACTGAACTACACTACCTGAACTCTAATGAGGGCTGCAATTCATGTGTCAATTATTTGCCCCCTGATTATTCAATTAATCTGTGTGTTTAATCTGGGCCACAAAGTGATGGTAAAATGACTTAAGGTCACTAATAAATGCTCAGTCAGTTATCTGAACCCAGGCAGGCGCAGCAGTCAAAAGACTTTTCATTTTATCATATACAACAAAGGCAAGCATTAACATTTGGTTAAGTTGTAAATAGCGCTTATCATAAATATTTAGATACATCACTGAAGACATACAAACATTTTGTTCGATACAATTTTCTGTTGATCGATTCATCAATTAATGGTTTCATTTCTAACCAAGCATTCTTTCCATACCCACACAGAACCCTGTGCCTGTTGGCATTAGGAGCATTAGCCTGGCAAGATATGGAGGGCATTGCAGACCCCTGTGGTTTACGGCAGTGGTTCTCAACCTTTTCAGGCCGTGATCCCCCAAAATTATCATATATTTGAACTGGGGACCCCCTACCCTGATAAGCACTTGAAATGTAGGAGTTGCGGTATAACATTTTGTTTGACTCAGTTCCACAGAGAAATATTATGAAAATAGAAGATCTACAAGCTCACAACGCCTCATGTTGCGAGGCGATGTGAGCTTGTAGATCGGCTATTTTCACAACTGTTGCCTCTTTCTTATATTATGTGACAATTTGGCCGATGTTTGACCAGTATAGTTTGTTGATTACTTTTGATGCAGTAATGTGATTTTTCTTTTGTCTTTCTTTTAATTTGAGGTATTAAAAAGTCCTTAAATTGTCACTTTAGTGTCATCTGGGAACCCAACCCCCCCCAAAAAAAAAATCATGTGGGGACTCTCCTGGGGTCCCGACCCACCGGTTGAGAACCACTGGTTTACGGGACGAGCTGTTATGTACCAGAGGTTGAAGATGACTGGACCACCTCACATCCTGACTGTGGAACACTAGTGTTTACACGCACAAATCTCCTTCTTTCATCCACTGACCCCAGACAATCGGTCAAGTGATGACCTAAAATAAATATTATTTTAGAAGAAATGTGGCTCTTACCTTTAAAGGACAGGAAGAAGCCAGCAAGACATTTTTGGATATATATTTTTTTAAGCAGCACATGACCTGTGTGCTCACGCCGCAGCGCTTATGAATTCACTTAATGCTATGCGCTGTCTTTAGTCACAGTTAATGAGCTTGTTTTCTTGGTTCAAGAACATTGTGTCTTTATGAATCTTAATATGGACCCTGGAGAGATCATCTCTCGGCCCACTTTACTACCGGTTGCGTTTTGCAATTTCCTGAATTACGGTATACAACACCTCCCTCTTTCCACCACCTACAAACCAGCTTTGTTTTTCCCTTGGTGCTTCATTATGGGGGGGGGCAGTCTTTCATTAATGGTGTGGACAGTGTGTTCCTGCATCTCTTTAGCAACACCAAAGGAACATGAAAGCACATGACTGCTTTCCAAAGAGAACGAGACCTTAGCAAATTTACAAAACTGAACAAATGGGTCACAGCGGAGTGACAGAGTGACAGATCAGGACACTGATGGTCTTAAATTTTGAAAAAGGAACACATGTTCTTTTGTCCAGTTCCTGAAAAGTAACAGTTTTGGACATATGAGGTTTCCACCCCACAGTGACGAAATGCACCATTTATGTACCATTTGACCCATAGAGCAGGGTTTAGAGCAGCCGAAGGTTTAAAACAGTGATTCTCAACGACTCCCAGTTTGATATGCATTAGGCCACTGATACTATTTTTTATCTCTGGCACCCCTATCTACAATGACAAATCCTCAGTGTTTTATTGAACTCTGAGAGTGTACAAACGCAGACCTGTAAGGGTCCGCTCCATTTTGACACCTTGTGGTCCCTGGACCCGACGTTGACTACCGGGACTCCCCATGTCTTTGGTGTGTCACCCAGGTTGCGCCTAAACCCTAACATTAAACTTCACAAAAACTAAACCTAACCTTAACCCTAACCTCACAAACACTATGCCTAAACCTAACCTTAACCCTAACCTCACAAACACTATGCCTAAACCTAACCTTAACCCTAACCCTAACCTCACAAACACTATGTCTAAACCTAACCTTAACACTACCACCGCCAGGCCCGTAGCCTACGGGCCGATAAATCCAACCGTAAAGCGCTGATCCCGTAGCCTACGGGCTGTGGTGCTTTTTCCTTTTTTTCAGAAAAAAAAATTTTTTCTCAATTTTCTATACGGCACATTTCATTGTAACACTACCGGAAACGGAATTATTCGGGATCACGTTTTGCCGATCCCGTCGGCCTCCATTCTAAAACGCACACTAAAACGCCATTTTCTTCGATTGTAGTTTTTCTCCTCGCTGATCACTGTTTAACATAAACCGTTCTAACTACAACATGGCGGCTCCGTTTGACACGTGGTTTTCACTGGTAGACGCAGGGAGATCTCCGCGATGTATACAAACAGTGCACAGCTCAATCTTAAGGATTTTAACGAGGTCTATGGCGACGTGAAAAAAACAAAAAACAACAATAAAACGTTGGCACTGGTGAGTACATTATGAGATTAACCTCTGGCGGTCAATGTGTTAACCCTAACCTCACAAACACTATGCCTAAACCTAAACCTAACCTTAACCCTAACCTCACAAACACTATGCCTAAACATAACAGAAATATTGCCTAAACCGAACCTCAAAACCCTGTCCACCTGGGCGAAACACTGAGATAAGAGACTCTCCTGTTGAGTACCAGTGGTTTAACCCATTTAGACCTGAGGCCGATTCTACAAACGCTGTCTAAATCCTAACCTAAGTTTTCAGAAAAACTTCTTTTTTTATTATGTTGCTATTATATCAATAATAACTAATGTGACACAGGTGTTGTCCTGGATTGAAAGGTATAACAACGTATAGGTTTAACAGGACTAAGCAACAGTTTGGTGCAGGGGGAAGTCGAGTTGAAAATGTAAAGACGATTACCCGAATCGTCGTCATTAATGACATCAGCCTGTATGTTTTTAATGGGACAGGGCTATCAAAGTAAGAATCTTAAAGTAGAATCTTATTTGGGTTGTCAGCAAGTAGTACATCAAGTACGTCGTACATTAAAGGAATACACTCTCGTCTTTTCAGCCTCATCATGTATTTGTTAGTAGAAGCAAGTAGAAGCAATAATGATTCATACGTGGTGATCAGTCTGTCAATGCTCTCTCTCTGTATCGTCAAGGGAGCAAACTGAAAGCTCCACAGACATCACAAACTACAGTCATTTTCCACTCTGCGACAAAGGGCCAACTATGGGTAAGTAGGTCGGGAGAGGCTTATTGTCGGTATCAGCCGATAACGCGGGGGTCTGTCCCCGTTACAATGCGCTAGACCCCTGGGAGATGGATTGCTGAGGTGGAGCGCCACACCTACTGTACCATCAGCTCCCACCGCACGACTTGCCACATCCAAACCGTGCTACTCATACGCTGAGTTGGCAGAACGAACCCATGACCTTGTGGTCCAAAACCGACTGAACAACCCGGACACAACTATGGGTAGGCATGTCACAATTACATCAAATTGAATGATCGCAATTATTTGAGCTAATAACAATTATTTTTGCATAACTGTCAGAATCGTTTCCACTCACCTATATAAATAAATCTTTTGAAAAGTGTTCGTACATTTTCAGAAGATGTACAAGCTCACATCGCGTTGTGTGCAACGCATTGTGAGCTTGTAGTTTTCGGGGGAAAAAAGGACACAGTGAAGCCATCACAATACTTTATACAGCATTTACAAGCGATGGTCAAAAGTCACTTGTTTTCCGAAGTCAACTGGTCAGTGGGCTGTCTGAAAGATTAGTCGTCTAACAGGTCTTAAGGAAGCACTGCTGTATATATTATGCAGCATGGCATGGGTCTTCAACAGGCGGTCCTGAACCCCTAGGGGGTCCTGAAAGTTACTACCCAATCTTGTATGCTAGAAGAAACCTTTTTTTTTTTACATTAAATGTCTGAGAATACACATTATACATACATGCAATATATTAATAGAAAAGATGTTTAAACAAACAAAAACAACACTGATGAAAGTGCTATCAAACTAGCCCGGAAACCAGACGAATCTGCCACCGATAAAGAATAATAGCCCTGGGCCTGTAACCGGCTCTTGGAAATGAATCTTCCACACCGAAGTTCCAGACTAATATCTATGCACGCAGTGATATTAGTCTAGCCATGCCAGGCTATTATCAAACAAGTCTATGAAGCTGTTTGGGCCAAACTATTTGGGTCAGATTATATGAAAATGATATGCCTTTCCAAGTTTCCATAGATAAATTAACCAATATTTAGGGCTGTCTCCTCATAATAAATTAATCACTAATCGGCAAAGACTTTATTCGTTGATTGGTCATTTTTGTATGCTTTTTTCCCGTACATCTCGTCAATTCTAGATATGCCCCTTTATTTCTGCCAGTCTATGACTTTCAATAGACATCACTGTGAAATCATTAGAAATCAAAATTCAGTTCTGCTCTCTGGCTGGTCTCTAAATCAATAAGTCAATTTATTTTTTTCCAATTTCCTCTTACTGACTTTTAGTTCTTAATTGAGGACAACCCTACCAATACATATCACATCATGGTGTATGGCCGTAGATTAGTGGGTAGAGAGGCTGTCTGGCAATCAAAAGGTCACAACCTGATCTATGTGATGAAATATCCCTGAGCAAGACCCCAGACAGTTATCTGGTCTAGTAAGTGTCTGTTAACTGTGGACTAATTGACAGTTATCTGGTTTAGTTGGTGTCTGTTAACTGTGGAATAACTGACAGTTATCTGGTTTAGTTGGTGTCTGTTAACTGTGGACTAACTGACAGTTATCTGGTTTAGTTGGTGTCTGTTAACTGTGGACTAACTGACAGTTATCTGGTTTAGTTGGTGTCTGTTAACTGTGGACTAACAGACAGTTATCTGGGTTAGGTAACTTGTTAACTCTTGACTATCTGACAGTTATCTGGGTTAGTGTCTGTTGACTCCCTTGGGTGCAACCAACGTTCACCTCAACAGTGTTTGTGGAGGGCATTCACGCACCATTTCCCCGTCCTGTTAAATTAGTTTGAGGTGACAAATAAGTAAATGTTAGTTGTGTGCCAATATCCTGCCCGTGGTTTGCTTTAGGGTGTGTACACTATGTACACGTATATATACGACTGTTTCAAGACCTGCACCTGCACACATGTAAATCTTGTCCTGGTTTGTCCGGGACTGTCCCGGTTTCAAGCTGGGTGTCCCAAGTCCTGAGTCCTGACACATATCTGGACAACACTATCTTTACAACCAAATTGTCCCAGTTTTCACCACAATTAAAATATAATAATAATAATAATAATAATAGTATACTTGTTTTCAGAGCTTACATAGATGCTTATGAATTATTAACATACTATTATCCATGGCGTGTCACTAGGTGTACTAAATGCTGATACAATTGTCCCCCATCCTGATGAAAATGGTGCATGCTTAGTGCTTACGTGCGCATAAACGTGGAACGTGCATGAACGTGCGCTTCATTAATTAACCACTTTCAACCTGGTGCCTATATTCTGCACATATCATAGGCTTTTTAAACGTTTTTCTTCTTGTAATAGCACATCTACAAGCTCACACAACACGTCACATCAGCCTTGTAGATCTGCAATTTTTGCCGCACCACACCATCATACAACAAAGTATATAATAGGGCTTAAGTGGTTAAGGGTCCCGGTTTGGGGCTTTGAAAATGGCCACCCTACGTATTTGTAGTCCATATATTTAGAAAGGAAAGGAACCGGAGACTCTCAGTCAGACCTTAGAGCCTAGTTACCTTGCTTGAAGCAGTTTATTGTTTTTGCATGCCATTTACATGACCATTTGCCTTGTCGTTTGTTAACTAGGGCTCATGACAGAGCAACTGATAAATGCCTAACTTAATGTAAATAGTAATTGTTATGCAAAGCGAGTGGGTGGTTGCTGTCTATTATCTAAATACACACTGTATGTGTAGTAGATTACACATACTATTGTTGTTACTATTGTTACTGTGTACCTTGACTCTCTTTCTCTCTCTCTTTCACCCTACCACAGTCAAGGCAGGTGGCCGCTTTGCTCTATCCACCTGTTTACGCGGGAATTTACTGGGGCACAGGCCCTATGCACAGGCCTGGAGGGGGACATATCCGGTGGAGGCACTGCATATGTATAGCTAGCTATGCCTAAATCTAACCTTAACCCTGACCTCAGTAAAACTATGCCTAAACCCCTAAACCTAACCCTAACCTCAGTAAGACTATGCCTAAACCTAACCCTAACCTCAGTAAAACTATGCCTGCCAGGGAGCCAATCAGACAGGTAAGGCGGATCTATATCCTATAACGCTGTCGTTGGTGGGATTCATAATCACGCGGAACGGACGCCCACTCCGCTGGAAACTTGTGGATATGTAAAGTGTTCTGAGACGACTTGTCGTGATATGGTACAATAATAAAAACTGGACTGCATTGAGGGACACACCATGGGTCAAGGTCGATACAGATACCAACGTTTAAAAGAAGAATTTGGCCGACAGCCGATGCCAATGTTTCGTGCCAATTAATTCCTTCTTTTGTGCCAGGGAAACAAATAAATCTTCATGCTATAAAAAAAAGAATTGTTTAAACGTATCTTTTTAGCCCTTCCTCACAGTCACACAATGTTTTAATGAGCACAGATTCAATCATATACAACAGATAAGCATTGGCCCCTGGCATCGGTGAAAGTCATCTTATTTCCTGATTATCTGGGTTAGTCAACAAGGTAACGATCAGCCGATACCAATGTACAGCTAATTAATCAGTGCATCCCTAATTGAATCCCTAATTGACATACAGTGACAGGGACAGTGTGAATGAGAGCAGCCAATACACAGAAATGTGTGTATCGTGTAGACAGCCACCCAGCAACAATACACAAGTTCGGATGACCTGAAAGCGGTGGGGGGCCAACATTCCCCCCGACCCATTCCTGTGAGTTTGGAACACTGATCATCAGAGGGGAGTTTGGGATGTAAAGCAGTGGTTCTCCAACATTTTCATGTCAAGGACCCCCAACCCAAATGAAGATGTGTTTTGCCACAGACCCCCATCTGAAAAGATGTTGTCCCCATAGCAGAGGATTTTATATAAAAACCTTTCAGAATGAATCCCATTTTTCTTTTATTCTATAGATATGTAATACAGAGAGATGGAACTGTTTGAATCAATACTGCTAGAAGTGGTTCCTGCCAGTGGTGTAAAGTAACTAAGTACATTTACTCAAGTGCTGTGCAATTTTGAGGTACTTTTACTTAAATGGAGTATTTCCAATTTTCAGTACTTTCACTTCTACTCCACTACATCTCAGAGGCAAATATTGTACTTTAACTCCACAACTATTATTTGAAAACTTTAGTTACTAGTTACTTTGTAGATTTTTATTATTATCACCAAACATACATTAACCGCTTCAGCCCTTTGAAAATCTACATGTAGATCTGCTATTTTCAAAATATATACATTTGAAAACTTGAAATGGGACATTCTGCATGATGAATACTTGTACTTTTGGTACTTTAAGTACATTCTGATGCCAATACGTTTGTACTTTTACTCAAGTACATTTTGAATACCGGACTTTCACTTGTAACAGAGTATTTCTACAGTGCAGTAGGCTATTGATACTTGATAGATACTAGTAAAATAGTTGAGTACGTTTTCCACCACTGCTTGTAGGCGAAGAAACCAGTCTCAGTGCCAGCGTTGATTCATCCATGCACAACCCACGGACACACACACTCACATCAAATATCCGCGCACACCGACAGTGAGATGAACTAAAGCCCCATACTACTCACCTCCTCACATCGAAAGGCATGATGTTTGATAATGTAAAGCTATTGTCTAATCAACAGAATGAGCCTCAGCTGTGTTTCTTTCATCTACCGGGTGTTCATCATCAGTATTCAGTACCGGGTTGACGTCAGCTTAGGACGCTTTGCACGCGCTGATTGGCTGGATTTGGTTTCCTGTCAAACGTGATTCTGTTTCCTCTGTTCACCTAGCCCTGATACATGACTGACAGTCATGGATGAACTTCAACATGGGGTTTGCACTTTCTCCCCTTTTCACTTGAAAATCTACATAAACGTTCAAATTTCAAATATAAAGTGTTACAATTATGGATACGGATGTTACAATTATGTACGGGTCCCCAGAAGTACCCGTAGTTTCCGTATTGTTCAATAAAAAGCTTTTTAATATGATCGGTGGCCATTTTCTCCACATTTTCTCCACGCAAGTGACCCTATTGGTTGGGAGGTGTACTGCATTCTGATACATTATAACTCTATAAGAAAATGGCCACCAATCGGATTAAAATGTTTTTTGTTGAACAATACGGAAGATACGGGTACTTCTGAGGGCCCGTATATAATTAACATATAACATCCGTGGCCATGGGGTAAGCACTTTATATTTGAAATCTGAACATTTATGTAGATGTACCGGCCAAAAATGACAGATGGCTGTCTTGGATCCATGGCTACTGTTCACCACGACACACACACGCACGCCGTCTTGTATTTTGTTTTTTATGCGTGTATACACCATAGAGTTATAAGTATACACAAATATATATTTTAAAAATGAGTGTTAGGGCCAGTATTACTTTTAAAATGAAATATCCGAAAGAAGAAGAAGGGAAAAAAAGAAAAAGCAGCAAATACAGAAAGAAAAAAGAAAAGCCTTTCCGACTTGACGTGACTTGTAAATATAGGCTAATAATAATGACATAAGTAGGCTAAACAAGGAGTAAATAATCACCCAATATAGCTCCCAATAGGATTGAACTATTTCAATGAATAATAACAAGGATGATTTATTTGTGCATGTCGGTTCTACGTCACACCTACTGGCTATGGTTGACGCCCAGAAACGTCCTGAAAGAAATAGAAGATGCACATTGATACTGATATTGATATTGACCCCTGGAAGAGTCTGTGTACATCCACACTCTTCTAGTCAGTGCTGGAAGAAGTACTCTGATGTTTTACTGATACTTTTTACTAAGTAGGCTATAGCAAAACCACAGTATAAAACTTGTAGCTAAAAAAGTTTTTGATTATTGCAGTGGAGTGAAAAGTACAATTTGGAGTCGAACTGTAGAAGTATAAAGTATTGAAAATTGGACGTAGCCTACTCAAGTAAAATAAAAGTACCTTAAACTTTTAAGTACAGTATTTGAGTAAATGCACTTAGTTACTTTCCACCACTGTCTGCAGATACTGACATCACACTTCTTCTGCACTGGGTCTTAATGTGGGGGTCCTTAGGGGGTTCCAGGGGGTCCCAACTTAACTTCCCAAGTAAACCATGCATGGGGACCCTGGCATATATTATAGAGCCGCTATATTTGGGGGGGGGGGGGGGGGGGGGGCAGGGGAGAGCGGACCAAGTACAGAGCCGACCCTCACCTGAGCACTAGTTTACTATATAGAGGATTTGTGGTTAAATGATTGATAGTTAGGAATCACATGAACCCTGGTCTGCAATTCAAAGAGAAAAATAACCAAAATATATATTATAATTATTTATCAAAGTAGGCTATCAAATGGGGGGTATAATGGCATAATGCATATCAATCACTGATCATCTGACTGCGTGACCATGTAACCTAATAGCTTCCTTCTGGGACATAATGAAGATCCCTTTCTATCAAATACCACCATGATGAAGCTGACCATATTTACAGCATACATACATGCTGATGGGTAAGCACAGCTGAAGGTAATAGTGTGTGTGTGTGTGTGTGTGTGTGTGTGTGTGTGTGTGTGTGTGTGTGTGTGTGTGTGTGTGTGTGTGTGTGTGTGTGTGTGTGTGTGTGTGTGTGTTCCCTGAGGCATGCTGGGAAGTCCCTGCTGTCCAATGCACAACCTGGGACGCTACAATATTTAGGCTAATTTGCTTAGCTATGAACTCCTATATTAACCTAACTATGCACAATGCAAACATTTGTCTGTCTGTCTGTCCGTCTGTTTGTCTGTCTGTCTGCCTGCCTGCCTGTCTCTCACACCTCCATACATACAAAGAAACAAACACATCTGTCTGTCTGTCTGTCTGTCTGTCTGTCTGTCTGTCTGTGTGTGTGTGTGTGTGTGTGTGTGTGTGTGTGTGTGTGTGTGTGTGTGTGTGTGTGTGTGTGTGTGTGTGTGTGTGTGTGTGTGTGTGTGTGTGTGTGTGTGTGTGTGTGTGTGTGTGTGCGCGTGATAGAGAGAGAGAGAGCAGGTTTAAGAAGTTGTCAGAGGTGACAGCTGTCAGTATCACAGTTGTCACTTCCCATCTGACAGGTAAGTCGTGACAATCAACTTTGTCTTCAGTGACCTCACTGTGTGCACATCCCATTCCAATACACATACTAAGTACACTGTGGATAATTGGGTGGATTGATGTTACTTAAAAGAGTGATTCTCAACATGGGGGGTCCATGTCCTAATCTGCATATCAAACTGCGGGGTCCTTGAAATTGAGGCTTGAAAGACAGGTTGAGAATGTGTGTGTGTGTGTGTGTGTGTGTGTGTGTGTGTGTGTGTGTGTGTGTGTGTGTGTGTGTGTGTGTGTGTGTGTGTGTGTGTGTGTGTGTGTGTGTGTGTGTGTGTGTGTGTGTGTGTGTGTGTTTTATGTAGGTGTGATGAAGCATTAGCAGCCTCTGTTTAACTTAACTTCCTGCTTGCACACAGAAACACCTACATGCTTCATTTACCTGTCAAAATGTCTCCTTTGAA
The DNA here is from genome assembly GCF_963280865.1 of Gymnoscopelus braueri. NCBI lineage: Eukaryota > Metazoa > Chordata > Actinopteri > Myctophiformes > Myctophidae > Gymnoscopelus > Gymnoscopelus braueri. The sequence continues at coordinate 1,542,790 of NC_137622.1, read as the reverse complement.
AGTGTCAATTTAATTAATTATGCAACAAGCTACTCTGTTTAATAATATAGGTTTCCCTCATTGTGCCTTCTACCTGTTGAAAAGTGGCTCGGACAATTGTTGTTCCCTGGGTGTAGCCTGTGTATTAAGCCAAACGAGACACATAAACCACATAAATGAATATGAAGACCTTTATCTAAAGTTACTCTAAGTCTGGTGACTCTGACAATATCAAGTTGTAACCCCCACCTTTATCAAATTCCAAATACGTAATCTTAAACGGTTATAGTAATTGACACATTCATTGGCTTTGGTTTCTGGAGTGGAAGCTGGTGGAAGTATTTTGAAACATTTGATGGTGTGACATGATACTGCAAAAACCCAATCTTGACAGCCAACTGGTTGAGAAACAGTGCAACTGAAGTGTCATTTGATTGCCACACCAATAGAAGCTATGTTTGACCTTTAGGTGACACTTGCTATTAAGCCTATGACTATAATGCATTATAAACATACACTACTTATAAATATAAAAAGCTCTCATAAATATTCAAAATACCTCATGACAATAATCATCACATTAGAAAGCATTGTATATTGACTCATAAAGTCTTATAATACTTCATAACTGCTGGACATTTCTTTGCAACAATCATATTGTATTGTATTAATTATCATAGTTATGATACATTATAATAATTGTATTATGCATGTGATGGCCACATGTGATGGCCACAAAAGTCGGTAAAACATGGTGGACATTTGTCTTTTTTGGTTTATTAATTTAGTTTATATTTATTTTCAGCACTACATGTCTCAAATCCGGGTTAGAAGAGGAAAGTTACATAGTGCAGCTTTAAAGTAGGCTACCCAATAACTACTTATAGGCATGTGACTTATACTCACTATAATGCATTATAACAGTAATTTAATATCATAATAATTAAAGCTATGAGAATTATAATTCACTATGATCCTATAGCCAAAAGAAAAACACAGAGTTGTTACCTAATAAAGGTAACAGCATTTTTTGCATTTGAAGACGGTGTGTGCGGGAGTTTCCTAATTTCTCCTCTCTTATGCACCTGTCGCTCAGTATAGGGTGCAAAAGGCTTGTATTTCAATAAATGCAAATTGAAATATCTGGACAAAGTTTTGTTGCATGTGTGAGGACAGGATCAGCTGTGTGGTTTCCCCCTGTGCGTATTCAGGGGTTGTCAATGGTGATGATAGTGACAGTAAACAGACTCAAATGACTGCAAATGACAACAGAGACATGGTTGAGGAAATACCTCAATGTCATCCATCGTTTCACTTCCCTTTCTGGACGAGAGCCACGGCTAATTACGCTCTAAAATGATGGGAATCAAAAACAGTAGTGACAGCAGTTTTATTTGCAGGCCTAAACATGTTCACACAGGAACAACAGAGTCTTGTGAGGACAATTGCACTGATGGATAATATCATAAATCTGAAGAGAATGTACTGTTTCCCATTATAGCATGTTAAACAGCCTGATAGAAGTTCATGAATAAATCTGACAAGCTGTTCCCAACACTTGAGGGTTGAGGCCTTTATGTTTATAATAATTGTCAGTAATGACAAAATGCAACGTTAATGATTGAATAGTGAGAAAAATTGTACAGGGGGGAAAAGAGAGTAGTTTGAAAAACATTTAGAATACATTAGTAAATTCCCATTATGCTACAGATCCACAAAGGCTCCAGCCTCTTTACAAGAACTTACATGGGGGCATGCTAAAGGGGACTAAAAAGGAAAATACACCTGAAAGGTTGTGTGCCGCTATGTTAAAATGTAAAATGTAATCATGGTTTAGATCCTGGATCAATGTTGTGTTCAAACTGTGTTAAGATCGTGTTAAATTAAAAAACAAATCTTACATCTAAAAACGCATATACTTCTAATACTAAACATCAGTGTTGAGAAACAGTATAAGACTTGTGTAAAAGTTGAACAATTTAAAGAGTCTATATCAACTCTCAGAGAGTGTTAAATCTTTCAGACGTGTTAAAACAACTTGACACATATACACTTCCTAACAGTGGTGAAAACAATTAGTGGGAGTCAGTGAGAGCTGATCCAATGCTGCTGGCGTTTGCACTGTCTGTTCTGACTTTAGGTGTAAAAGGTTTTAGTTTCACTTGCCCCACTTTTGGTATTACAGTACTACAGTATTACCAGACAAAATGTTCTTACTCAGTCTTTAACCTGGTGACTTTGTAAGTCAGTCATCGCCTTCAGTGGGGGAAAACACAACATTACAGTGTGAGACATAATGTTTGGGTACAGAATGTTTTCAGAGCCTCCCCAAATAGTTTGACCCCCCGTTCTGTTCTCTGTCTGTCTCTCTAGCAGTGTGTAACATTCTCGACTTGTGTAAAAGTTTAACAATTTAAAGAGTCTATATCAACGCTCAGAGAGTGACAAAACCTCAACACTTTCAAACGCGTCAAAACAACTTGACACGTATATACACTTCCTAGCAGTGATGAAAACAATTAGTTGGAGTCAAGTGGGAGCTGATCTGGTGTTTGCACTGTCTGTTCTGCCTTTAGGTGTAAAAGGTTTTAGTTTCACTTGTCCCACTTCTGGACAGTATTACTAGACTCAATTTGCATCCTTAACCTGGTGACCGTGTAAGTCATTCATCGCCTTCAGTGGGGGAAAACACAGCATTACAGTATGAGGACACAATGTTTGGGTACAGAATGTTTTCAAAGCCTCCCCAAATTGTTTGACCCCCCGTTCTGTTCTCTGTCTTTCTCTCTTGCAGTGTGTAACATTCCAGCCATCATGACGTGTCTCGTAGTTGACTCATCGTACAGCAGTGTGAGCTTTAGACCAGCTAGAGAGTTTTTGCACGCTGCTGCGATTGCTTTAGTTCCTTCCCCTCTGTTGGTTCCCACTCCCACCCTCCCTCTATGTCTCACGCTCTCTTTCTCTTTCACCATCCCTCCCTCTTTCTCAACCGCAAGAATGAAAACATTGTACAACTCCAGATAGAACTGTTTTGAGGGCCTTTACTCAAGTTACAGTAACATGACAGTGACGTCATGCCCTCTGTGCTGTACAGTACACCCTGACCATACAGATCATCTTCGCACAGTAGTGGAAAGTCACTAAGCACTGCTCAAGTACAATTCTGAGGCTATTTTACTTTACTTACTTCTATTTCCTTTATACCTCTTCTCCACTTCATCTCAGAGGCAAATATTGTAATTTGTATTCCATTACAATTATTTGACAGCTTTAGTTACTAGTTACTTTGTAGATTTAAAAGTACACATACTTTAACCACTCGAGCCTCTATTTTATACTGTGGCTAATCGAAAATAGCTGAGCTCACAACAGCTAATCTTGAAAAAGGCTGAAATTGAAGATATTTTAAGATATCCCTGTGAAGATAATTTGAGAGATGACGTTGTACTGTTGTGTGGCAACAGTTGAAAAGGTCTGAACATGGAAGTATTGCAACACTTCTGTGCGTGATTTTCTCATGCTCATAATAATCTCACATTTCAAAACAAAAACCGTTCTGACTGGTATGTGTTGTGGTTTTATGAAACGCTCATCTTCTCGTCAGCAGCAGGCCTGAGCTGTCCCATATAGAATGACTACATTGCTTCCTAATTGTGACACAGCAGTATGGTGCATGTTGTGAGTCAGCAAGCCAACCAACCACACGCATGGGTTTCCCAAAGCGACAGTAATCGTGTTTACCTATTGACAGCTTATTAATTTGGTGGTGAACCGCGGTACACAGACAGATAGTCAAGGCGAGGCAACAGATAACATGTTTTCTGGTGAGATCCCCCATCTGCTGCTGGTCTTCCTGTAAAGCTGCTGTTTTGGTTTTCCAGCATGTGGAAATTTACTGGACTTCAGATTTCTATACAGTGATTAACTTTTATGGTCAGCTTGTGCTCTCGGGGCATTGAACACTATGTACCTCCGACCAATAAAAACAAAGAATAAACGTTTATGGCCCCTGTGGCAGATATTGACTTATTATCTTGTTATTTGTCAACTCTCAGCTGAAGAGGCCAACATATAAATCTAATTAACAACAATAACATCATGGAAAATTTGCCAAATTCCTTATCTGTTGACACTGGTATTTTTCACATAAACAGTGGAGATTGATAATAGGCTAGTCATAATAATGGACTTGGTACATAACAAGGACTTCAATTAAGAAAAACTCAGACTCAAGAATCAAGTACATGAATTATTAATGCTACAATTAAAATATTAATAACTCTGGCATGTGTTCTTGTTGTTGTTTCATATTATTGTTGTTTATTTTACATCTAGGCATAGTTATAGTATACTGTTTATTGTTATCTGTAGGCCACAGTAGGCTATAGAACAATGGTTCCCAAACTGGGGATCGGGATCCAGGGGGGTCCCCAAATGATTTAGGGGGTCCCCAGAAGATTAGCTTAATGTGCAACATTGTTTTCTCACTCAACAGTTAACAAACCAATATACAGTATGTGTATACAGGGTATCTGCACATTTCTAAAGAGACAATTTAATGACTTTTAAGACCTTTTTAATCCCTCTAAAATTAAAAGGAAAATACACTAATAAAAAGAACATTACTGCGTCAAAAGTAACCAACAAACTATACAAAAAATTGTCAAACATCGGCCAAATTGTCAAATATTATACCTAAGAAAGAGGCAAAGTTTCTGAAGATAGCCGATCTACAAGCTCAAGCTATGATCTACAATAGCTTGTAGTTCGGCTATTTTGGAACAGAGTCAAACTAAATGTAATGCCTCAACTCCTACAATTCCAAGTGCTTGTCAGGGCGGGGGTCCTCAGTTCAAATTTGATTATCTTTATTCAGGCCTGAAAAGTTTGGGAACCCTTGTATAGAACATGCTTTTGGCGTTCAATTCGCACAAACCACTTATTATTGTTTGTCTTTAAATGTTTCAATGAATTGAATACACAGGACCCCAATGGAAACAAGCCATATAGTGCTTTCTTGGGTTTTTATCTTTTTAGCATTCTCTTATATAACAGTTTCATATAAGTTTTCATTGAAACTGTACCTCTGTGCTTTTCTGGGCAAACTGTTAAAGTGTTCAATCAATCAATCAATCAAACGTTATTTTTATGTGATTTAGGCTTTGTTTAGTGGCCTAGCCTGGATCCATTGGGATTTTGTCGATAGATACCAATCTTGATATCAAACGGCTGTCTGCTCTTGGCTGAGTGCCTTGGCTCAACGGCGGGCACACACAATGACGTATAGAGCGTCGCAGTTCGCAGTTCCCGCCCACTTTTTTGGGTGCCGGAAGAAAAAACTCAATGCATTTTTCCATTGACATTTCCAAAAATATTTATATCTATTAATTTAAGCCTCGAATCAAGCCATCATGAGAGGACATGAATCATGACCATAAAACGTTTTTTTCTGTGATTTTTTTTTTTGAAAACGGCAAAACAAAGGGTATTTATTAAATATAGTATATCATATAATTAAATATAAAATACAAAAAAATCACAGAAAAAAACGTTTTATGGTCATGATTCATGTCCTCTCATGATGGCTTGATTCGAGGCTTAAATTAATAGATATAAATATTTTTGGAAATGTCAATGGAAAAATGCATTGAGTTTTTTCTTCCGGCACCCAAAAAAGTGGGCGGGAACTGCGAACTGCGACGCTCTATAGGCGCGCGTGCATAGTATCGGCGCGTCCCCGAGGCGCTGGAAGGGTGCCAGGAGGGGCGGGGCTATGACGCGAGTGCCCTCTCATTCACAAGGAGTTTGTATAAAAGGCTCTACAAAGAGCTGTGTGTGGTTAGAGGAAAAGCACAAACGATCTCTAGTCTGAACAACTACAGTAGGCTAGAAAATAAAGTCAACATTGTGGAAAGATCAATAACAATCGGATACAAGAGAAGAAGGAGGATCGTTTTGGGACGCATTTACTGACTTTTTAGGTTTTTATTTTCATTTTTTAATTAGCCTAACCAAGAGGTTTGTTTGGGACCTTATACCAGCTTGAAATCTAAACCAGAACAAAAGAATCCACTTCATCCCGAAACATTTATTATCATTATTTTCTACTTTGAAAGATCATCAAAGTAGAACAACTATAAAAGCTCTGATCTCGCTGTCACCCAACTTTGATGCACTTGGATCTAATACTGTCATCATCACCCCGCCGTCCTAACGCCACTACTATGGTCATAATGGAGGTCATGATCCCGGCCATCGACTGCTCGTCCCTCCGCGGCTTCCTCGAAGAGGACAGCGACCAGCAGTGCCTGGTGCTCGACTGCCGCTCCTTCTTCAGCTTCAACTCGTCGCACATCCCCGGCTCCAGCAACGTGCGCTTCAGCACCATCGTGCGCCGCAGGGCCCGGGGAGGGCTGGGGCTGGAGCACATCGTGCCCAACGAGGAGACGCGCGGCCGGCTGCTGTCCGGGGAGTACAACTACGTGGTGTTCCTGGACGACCGGAGCCTGGAGCTGGGCCAGGCGAAGAAGGACGGGACGCTGATGCTGGCCGTCGCCGCCCTGCGGAGAGACGCCAGAGGCGCCGCCGTCTTCTTTCTCAAAGGTAAGAGAAGCGAAGTTGACTTGATTGCAAGTGGTGTAAAGTAACTTAAGTACATTACTCAAGTACTGTTCTTAAGTACAATTTTGAGGTGTTTTTTTTACTTTTATTTTCAAACATTTTAGTATTTTTACTTTTGGTACTTCAACTATAGCTCTGGTCCATAGCGTTAGAAGGAGAACTCCTTCTAACGCTATGGACCAGAGCTACTTCAACTATATTTTGATTCCAATACTTTTGTACTTTTACTCAAGTAACATTTTGAACACAGGCCTTTTACTTGTAACAGAGTATTTCTACATTGTGGTATTGCTACTTTTACTTAAGTAATACATGAGTACTTCCACCACTGTTGATTGGTTGAATACTTCATTAGTCAGAAATGTAAACGGCACGTTTTATGGCTAAAAGAATAACACAAAAAAGTCTTGGGGACTTGTTAACATTGAGGTCCTATGTATGACATTCATCAACATAGCATAACAAATAACAATAATATCACAGAGAGAAAGAGAGAGGTCACATTGTCAGGGGTTCTCAAATGTTTTATTTATTTATTTGAATTACCCTTTGGTAGTAGCCTATGCATTAGGCAGTGGTTCTCAAGCTTTTTACATTTCAAGGACCCTCCATAACTCTGAGAGAGTGTTCAAATGGACCCATAAGCCATAAGGCATTTGGTGCCATTTGTACACTCTCAGAGTTGGAAGACCTGTAAGGGTCCATTTGGAACCCTGAAGTTCCCTGGACCCCACTTTGAGAACCACTGCATTATGCCAAGGACCCCCATAACTCCCAAGAGTTACATAAGGGTCCATTTTAATTCCATTTGTAAGCTCTCAAGAATTACAGACCTGTAAGGGTCCATTCCTGACTATCACTAATACCTGCCAGGGGTCCCCAGACCCCACTTTGAGAACCATTGCTATATATTAATATTCTGTAGGCCTAGTAATAGTCTGTATCCTAACAACCGAAGGACAACAAATGTGGCTTACAGCTGTCACCACACACCAGCTGTGACGCCAAACCCTGGAGTAAACACTGCCAAAATAGACCCGCTCATGCTCAACACTTGTCACTCTTTTTTTTTTAGGCCGAGGTATTTACTTAAAATGCAATATATGTGCGACTGTCTTCTAATCTGACCGTGACGTCTGTTTCTTCGTTTAGGTGGCTTTGACACCTTCTCGTCAGAGTATCCTGAGCTGTGCACCAAACCGTCACCCCCACAAGGACTGAATTTACCCCTGAGTGCCAGCCACCCTGATACCGCCGGCTGTAGTCCGTGCAGTACGCCTCTATACGACCAGGTATGTTTATTTACCCCCATTTGATACCATTTTTAAAAAAATCTCTGGGACCCCAGTCCGGGCCCATTTGGTTCCATTTGTACACTCTCAGAGTAACAGATCCGTAAGAGACCATTTGTCATGGTCTCATGGTCCCCTGCCGCAGTGACTTAGTAGAGCAAGAGCAGAGTATTTTTTCTTTGCTTTTGTGAAAAATGAAGCTTATTGTGTGACTGATTAGTATTTGATTTGTTTGTGTTTTCCAGGGAGGCCCGGTGGAGATTTTACCCTTCCTGTACCTCGGCAGCGCTTACCACGCCTCCAGAAAAGACATGCTGGACATGCTGGGCATCACGGCCCTGATCAACGTCTCCGCCAACTGTCCCAACCACTTCGAAGACGCCTTCGTCTACAAGAGCATCCCCGTGGAGGACAACCACAAGGCCGACATCAGCTCCTGGTTCAACGAGGCCATCGAGTTTATCGGTGAGTGTCACTGTCAAGTCCCCCTCACGCCTCCACAGCTCTCAACTTAAGACTAGAGTAACCAGACGTCCCGGTTTGGCCGGGTTCGTCCCGAGTCCCGACCAATATCTCTAAAATGTCCCGGTTTTCAACATTCTCCACCAAAATAGTCCTACCTAGTTTTTTTTCCACCTAGTGAAAAAAAAAGTCAGAGAAATTGCCAATATACAAGCTTTTTCCAAGCTTGTAGATCTGCTATTTTTGATATTTGTGAAATCGGATTTAAGTGATTATGGTCCCATTTTAGGCTTTTAAAAATATGGTCACTCTACTCAAGTCCCTGCAAGCCTCCACAGCTCTCAACTGCCAAAACGGCGCAATTTCTGACCACAGCTGTTGTAACTGTGGCTGTTGAATAAGATAAACCCCCCTTCCTTCACTCCCTGATGCAGTGACTTTACATTTTAAAAGTTCCCTCCAAAAACTGACCAGCTGGCTATCTGATCCCCAACAATAGCAGTTACATCATCGCCACCCCCCTTAATGTTGAATCGAAAGCCTGTGGCCCCCAAACTACTGGGGGGCCACTGGCTGGCGGTGCCTTGAATGGCCCCCTCTGTGCCAGTCTTTGTTCTGGGGGGGAACAAAAGGCAGCTTCTCCACACTCCCTGGCGGCCTTCCTCCCAGATCAATAGCCCCAGTGGGGGGACTGTCCCCCTACCTTTGTCCATTCAGCTTGTCTCCTTGGGGAACAGAGCTCCCACGAGCCCCCACCGTGTCGCCCCTATTAAACTGCTCTTCCTGTGGCTTAATGAGACAGAGCCGCTAGCTAGTAGCACCGCTGAATTTGAATAGTAACTGAGAAGTCGGGGGGGTTGTTATTGCTTGCCTGTTACTTCCTCCCGGCTTTGACAGCTGTCTGCTAAACATAATTGTTCTGATACTAGGGCCGGGTTGATATGACTTCATATCAGCATCATGATTGTTAAAAAAAAAATCCTCGATTACTATTAATGAATGATCATTAAAAATAACATGAAAATAGCCAATCTACACGGTTGTAGATCACCTATTTTCGCAATCTTTGTACGCCATATTGTCAGTTAATTTCCCAGCCCAAATATGTTCTGATACATTGTGTCACCTATATGAAACATTGTATTTGACATTTGTACTAACGTTGCTGTCATTTCTTTCCTTCTCCCTCCCTTCAGACTCGGTGCGGAACAAAGGCGGCCGCGTGTTCGTGCACTGCCAGGCGGGCATCTCCCGCTCGGCCACCATTTGCCTGGCCTACCTCATGCGCACCAACCGCGTGAAGCTGGACGAGGCCTTCGAGTTCGTCAAGCAGCGGCGGAGCATCATCTCCCCCAACTTCAGCTTCATGGGTCAGCTGCTTCAGTTCGAGTCCCAGGTGCTGGCCTCGTCCACCTGCTCCTCGGAGGCGGGCAGCCCCGCCATCGGCAAGAGCGGCACGGTCTTCAACTTCCCCGTGTCCATCCCGGTGCACTCGTCCGCCGGTCAGCTGTCCTTCCTCCACAGCCCCATCACCACCTCCCCCAGCTGCTGAATGAAGCCACTGGGCTCTAAGACACTGTATCTGACTTGTAGTGCCTTCCTCACTTCCACACACACACACACACACACACACACACACACACACACACACACACACACACACACACACACACACACACACACAGCACTTGATGTGGTGATGCTGGTATCACTGGACTTAAAAAAGGGGGGATGAGGGGAGGCATTGCTTGGGGAGCGCGATGGTGCCAAGTTTGTGGTCTGTCTATGCCAGTGGTTCTCAAAGTGGGGTCCGTGAGGGGGTTCCAGGGGGTCCCCAGCTAAATGACTGATAGTTAGGAACCAAATGGACCCTTACCGATCTGTAACACTTGTACAAATGGAACCTGGTTCCATTTCGTACGCTCTTATTGGGGTCCACTCCGTGGCCTAATATGCATACCAAACTGGGGGAACCACTGGTCTATGCTGACCGAATCTGAACAATCTGGGTTGACCCCGTCATTTCATTTCAAGAGTGAGGAGTTTTGTTGCTACCGTTTAGCAGTATTGTTTGTTGACGCCGCTTCCTTTGTGGATGTTGAATGACAGCCGCCCGCAGTTCCACCCAGCCGATCCTTAATGACGTTATGGGAGACAGCTGAGAGACCTGTGGTTAAAGTCATTCCTAAATCAGGAAGTTAGAAGTATTTAAGTAGTCTTTATTCAAAGATTATTTATTTTTTGCATGGATGACATAATGAAGGTATCTCTGCTTTAGATAATCATAATCAAGACTTACAATTACATTGTGGAAGATGCCTTAGAGTTTAATTCACCGTCATCTCAGGAATTGTGACTGATATTTTCAAATTTGCTTTCTAAGCTGGCCAAAGGAAGCATAACATTTTTTTTAATTGCCAAAACTTAGACGCAGACATGGAAATAACCCCTCAAACTTCTCCATTTGATGAACAATGAATGTACCCAACTCTTTCACTTGTGTCTGCCTGGCAGACTTTTGTTTTGTTTTCACTATCAAAGTGGAATCACACACGCAGTAAACTGCCTTTCAAAGCATCTTAACGAACTCCTTGACGATCCTGACGCATTGGGGAAAGCAACCTTCAAATACCTCATGTTTCTGTACTGTGTATTGCAGTTCTGGGATGAAGACAGAACCCCCGAAAGCACTAAAATGGGGGCCACAGAATCCTCAGACTGTTTTTTGACATATTTATTGAACTAAATTAATATATTTCTTTATCATATCTATTTTTTGCATATGAATGTTTTAATGCTGTTTTTGATACCACTGAATAAATCCCATTTGACTTTTGTACTCGCTTGTCTTCCGATTCGTGTGTTGCTCAAATGCTATAAGAGGGGGCTGGCAGTAATACACTGTCTACATGTACATTGTTGCAGTGTATAGATTTCATAAAATAGATATATCCATAAATGTAGTATATTCAGTAAATTACACTCCAAATAAGAATATCACGACAACAGGTGTAATGTGAAATTATTTGTGTGTGAGCTCTCAACATTGTTGTTACAGTAAGAGTTAGAATAGGGAGAAAAGAGGGAAGAAAGGAACACAGATTAAAAGAACAGGGAGGCAAAGTCAAATCAAATGTACAAATAAAAGTCCAGGCCAATAAAAGAAGAGACTTCAACAGTAATGTAGTATAAAGCTACTATATTATTATTCTTTAAAAAAAATCACATAGTGTAGCCATTCACATAAAAAATAGAATAATAGTTTTCAGTTGTCATAACTGCAAATTACTGGTGTGGTGAGAACCCAAACGCAGGACCGCAAGGCAGGTAGTGATCAAAACCCATGATTGGGTGTTTTAATACAGGTGAACAGAAAAAACACTAAACAATGACCCATCATCATCTGGGGAACAAGTCTAATATACATGAGGGCTAATTACAAATTAGGTACATCTGGGAATGAACATGAACATGGAACTATGAAAACTAGAACACAAACATAGAAGCCTCACGTAGCCAGACTATAATCGCAGAGGGCAATTTTTTTTTGGCATATTCGTCTGGTCCCAGGCTACAAACATAGCACATAGAAATATAAGACCTGGACAAGAAGACAGGCAAAGTCTGTGACTGTGACAATAACCATCAGCAGAATAGAGATACATTGAACATGGCAAGAGTTTGGGTCCCTGCATGAGAGTGAGAAGAAAATTAATCTCAAATCACAGTGTTTATAATATAAATACAATAGTAAATACCCCCCTAGGCCCCTGCTCAGTGGTGGAAAACTTTGTGCTTTTCCCATTTATTTTATTTAAACTTTTACTCCACTTCATCTCAGAAGCAAATATTGTACTTTTTACTCCATTACAACTATTTGAAAGCTTTAGTTGCTTACTAGTAATTACAAAACCTAGCCTTATTTTATACTTTGCGTTGCAGTTGTATTTTTGTACAAATTGTGAAAAAAAATTGAAATGTGAATACTTTTTTTCTGAACTGCAAGTATATTTTATGCCAATACTTTTACTCAGGTGAAATACTTTTACTTTTTAACAAAGTATTTTTATATTGTGTTATATTGATACAATTACTTAAGTAAAAGACATCTGGTGTACTTCTTCTTACACCACTGCCCCTGCCCTGAAGTTGCATTTAGGGCTAAAAAGGAAGACAAATGCTGGATTTGCATGTGAACAAACGACCAAGGCGCTTGCCTTGTTGTCGGAGCGGTTCCTTTTCAGTGAGAGCATCTCTGGCTCCGCATGCGATGGAATCCCATCCCCAGCCTCCTCTCCATATGAGAATGTGACCGGGGATTGTTGTTTTTGTCGGAGCCATGATGTCATTACGTCTGCCATTGTGAGGACCACACTCCCTCCTTCTGTGTGTGAACTCACACAGAGCGAGGCCAGGGCAACAGCAGGAGGAGAGTAAAGAAATGGGGCGAAGGAGAGCCCTCCCTCCCCGGGTGACAATGGAGGGGCAGCTGCAAGGCGTTTGGGAAAAAAAGTGTGATAGTCTAAAGAGAGCATTCAACCTTCAGCGCTCCGTCAAAACGCCAGCCTGTTTGTGACCGTGCGTCCAATGGGAGGTGGGGACGTTTAGGAGGAGACAGACCTTGAAAGGGAAAATAAATAAAAGTTTGGGGGTTTGCAAATTAGCCAAACATTGGCTGTGAGTCCTGTGACCCTCGGCGATGTGTGAGAAACTGGTTCCTCGATGTCGCAGGTTCTCAACGCAGGGTCCGGGGGACCACCAGGGGTCCATATGGACCATTACGTGTCTGTAAACTCTGAGAGGTTACATTCGTTGCACTCTCAGAGTTAAATAAACACTGCAGAGTTTATGGTGTAGATTGGGAGTCCCAGAGACAACAAACGGTATCAAATGGGTACGAAGAAAAATGCCTGTCCTGGGCACTTCAGAAGAGACTACGCAAACATAATGTTGGAGCCCTCGACTGGGTTAGGGTTAGACAGCCTGTTTGACTCAGTCAGTCACCCCTCCAAAAAAAGTGCAGACCCAGTCGAGTGCTCCTGTATTTTATTTGGGTAGTCTCTTCTGAAGTGCCCAGGTGTTTTTTTTCTTATTCAAGTTGTCCCTGTTGAGCACCGAGCCCTTCTACCTTTAACTGGCTTAAGTGCGTTGGACTTCTCTTTGTGTTGGTATGCAATGAAATGGGTGTCTGTGACCTAATGCAACGCATTAGGCCCCCAGTTTGATCTGCATTAAATGTATATCGTCTCTGTCGGGTGGAAACCTCATAATATGTCCAAAACTCAAAACACGTCGCTCTGCGCCGCGTTTCGAGCTTGTAGATCTGCTACTTTTGATGCTTTTGTGTGACGCTGTAGTATGATCAGGTAGTAGTAGGGCATTAATTTACGAAAAAACACCAAAAATATGGAGATAAGAGGTTTCTTCCCGACAGCAACGATATCAAACTGGGGGTCCTTGAAATGAAAAAGGAAATAGCTGTTCTATGTGATGATGATGATGATGATGATGATGATGATGATGATGATGAAACTCCCTCCCAAAGGCCCTCATTGATTCACTATACAAAACAATGGTCTCCTCAGCACTGAAGCCATGACCGTTTCGGGGGTGAAAAAAAACAGAAGTGACATTGCTAAAAGGTAAACACAAATATTAGATTTACCCCCAGGGGGTCACACAGACGGGAAGATGTGCTCTGTCTGATATATAAATGTAGTATTTGTTTTGTTACATAACAACTGACCATGTTCCTAAAAGGTCAATGTTTATCTCTCAAAAGAAAAACACCAAGCAGAGACAGTCACATGATGGACCATGGGTCCATTCATTGCCAGCAGCAGCAGCAGACTCAGGCAAGCTGTGAGTTTGGTGACATATGCGCACCCCCCCACCTCCCCCTCCCCCTCCCCCTCCCCCAAACACACAAACAAACACGCACACACACACACACACACACACCCCACACCCCACCCACTAACACCCAACACACTCCTCTTTGTGCCTTGAGACTTCCTGTTGTTAGGATTTATGATGACAGCACTGTGTGCGTGCGTGCGTGCGTGTGCGTGCGCGCGTGTGTCTGTGTGTGTGTGTATGGGGGGGGTTGTGTGTGTGTGTGTGTGTGTGTGTGTGTGTGTGTGTGTGTGTGTGTGTGTGTGTGTGTGTGTGTGTGTGTGCGTGCGTGCGTGCGTGCGTGTGTATGTGTGCATGCGTGGGTGCGTGTGTGTGTGTCTGAGAGAGAGTAGTTAGTGGTCTTTTATGATCAGACAAGGGTATAGAGGGGGAGAAAAAAAGCCCTCAGTGAATTGCCAGGTCAGGGACACGGGGGCACTGAGATTTCAAGTGTGTGTGTGACAATCTGCGTGTGTGTGACACAATCTGTGTGAGTGTGAGACAATGTCAAGACTAGCAGGACGAGACTGTGTGTGTTAAGATGAGACTGATAGCCTTGGCTCACGGCAACCAACGACCGCAATGAGGTCATTCCTTTCTATAGACAGCCAGTGGGTCAACCTAAACCGACCTACTTTTTAAAGGACGCTAATTGTATTGGGTAAAAATGTATCTGATATGCTGATGTGTATTGTCTTGCCCTCTATTGTGCATCATCTAGATTACAGTGTTTCCCAAACAATAGGTCGAGACCCATTTGTGTCAGAAATTAAAAAGAAATGTCAAACATTTATTCAACAGCATTTCATGCATTAAAAAAATTTTCATAGACATTCTATACATAGCGAAAATAAACGTGTAACAAGTAGTGAAAATAACTGCTCTAAAAGCTTGTAAATGTGCTATTTTCACTAGTTGGTCCCAGGGAGAGACTCTTTTGGATCTCGAGCTAAAACGTTTTGGAACCACTGATCTCGAACTAGTGTCCCTACGGGACGTTAAAGTAGAGCTGATCTTTATCCCTCCGTCTAAATTCACAGCTGCAACACACTTCCAGCACAATGTTATCTGACAGCTTCAGTTGCACTTAATTGGCTGTTCCGTCATCCAACCTGGGATCTGACTCAAGCTCAAAGTCATTTTAATGACCTCCATACTTAGGGAACAATGACTGGCTAATGTATCAGACACTGATGCCTGTCTATGACAGGAAGAGGCATAAATAAACCCTTCTTACACCACAGACACAGGTCACAATACTCATAGACCTTCCATTTTGAGCCGTACACTGACACGTCGGGTGGGGGGGGGGGCTTTTTTATCTTTGCTAGGCCAAAGGAAAGATTATGTTTTCGGCCCCTGTGTGTGTGTGTGTGTGTGTGTGTGTGTGTGTGTGTGTGTGTGTGTGTGTGTGTGTGTGTGTGTGTGTGTGTGTGTGTGTGTGTGTGTGTGTGTGTGTGTGTGTGTGTGTGTGTGTGTGTGTGTGTGTGTGTGCGCGCGCACACACGCGAGCGTGTGTGTGTGTGTGTGAGAGCAGGTTTAAGAAGTTGTCAGAGGTGACAGCTGTCAGTATCATAGTCGTTGTCACCTCCCAGTAATCTGACAGGTAAGTCGTGACAATCAACATTTGTCTTCAGTGACCTCACTGTGCGCACATCACATTCCAATACACATACAAGCCTAATTACACTGTTGACAAACTGGCTGGATTGATGGTTGGTGTTATTTAAAACAGTGATTCTCAACCTGTCTTTCAAGCCTCAATTTCAAGGACCCCGCAGTTTGATATGCAGATTAGGACATGGACCCCCCATGTTGAGAATCACTCTTTTAAGTATCATCAATCCACCCAATTATCCACAGTGTACTTAGTATGTGTATTGGAATGGGATGTGCACACAGTGAGGTCATTGAAGACAAAGTTGATTGTCACGACTAACCTGTCAGATGGGAGATGACAACTGTGATACTGACAGCTGTCACTTCTGACAACTTCTTAAACCTGCTCTCTCTCTCTCTATCACGCGCGCGCGCACACACACGCACAGACACACACACACACACACACACACACACACACACACACACACACACACACACACACACACACACACACACACACACACACACACACACACACACACACACACACACACACACGGTCAAAAAGAGGAGAGAAGAAAACAACAACATTAAGTGTTATCAGCTACAACATGACATCACATTTTAAAGCTACAATAAACAGATTAAATTAAGTCATAAATGAGGTCAGTGAACAGAGAACACACACACTCATTCTCTGGCCAGATCGGCCCCATCGCCCCGCGCACGCCATCCTGACATCATCGCTTCACAACATGTCCTCTGTGAACCCATCAGGCATGGTTCCTACATGTGGAGCACAGAGGACAACATATTTGGATCAGTGTTCATTTTGGCAGCAAATTTTGATTTAGTTTTAGTCATAGTCTTTTGAATAATTCCATTCCATTCGGTTTTTGTCATATTTTAGTGATCTGAAATGTTTTGGTTTTAGTCTAGTTTTAGATTAAGATTTTAGTCAACAGAAAATCTACAGTTGATTTAGTCAACTAAAATGTAACAGGTTTAGTTAAAGTGTAATGCATTGTTTTAAAATTATTCTCAAACATGCATTCTTCTTTTTAGTACATTTTTGTTTAAATTTGAGGACAGTGAAACTTTAACTCATTCAGCTATGAAAGTAAAAACCAAAATCAGTGTGTTAATCAATCTTTTATGACAATCAATCTTTTTTACGAACTAAGATAAGCAACTCAGGGTAATTCGCTTATCTAATCAGAACAGGTCATGGTGGTTTCTTTAACTTGCGTTGTATTTCAAGTTCATCACACACCAGCTTAGCTGATAAAATAACTTTAGCTTGTGTTTGTCTAGTTTTTTTTTGTGTTGACATAGTTTTAAGTAAGTAGGTCAGGGAGAGGCTTATTGTCGGTATCAGCCGATAATTCTGGAGTTTGTCCCCGTTACTTTGCTGAGGTGGAGCGCCACACCTAACATCAGCTCCCAGTACTTGCGGCACGACTTGCCACACCCAAGTCGTGCTACTCATACGCTGAGTTGGCGGTGCCCAGGATCGAACCCACCTTGTGGTCCAAAGGCGAGAGCTCTACCGACTGAGCTACCCGGACACATAGCTTAGTTTTTAATTTAGTTTTGTCAGTGAAAAAGGGTGGTCGACGAACTCGTCATAGTTTTAGTCGAGGAAATTAACACTGATGTGGACGTGCGGAAGAAGGATGTTGTTGTAGTGAGATTCAGTGGGTTGGAGGTTAGGGGGGGTTAGTGGGGGCACACACACTCCCTGTAGGCCAAAGAATATCTGCCACCCAAAATGTTTCAAATTGACGTCCTGGTGGCAACACAGCCCTGGGTAGGCAGTGGCGGGATTTGGATTTCACTTTTCTAGTTATCCTTGCCGGAACGGCAGAAGGTGGAGGATTATGTTTTCACCCCTGTGAGTCTGTCCGTCCGTGTGCGCGTCTGTGAAAAGCTCATCTGCGGCGCCGTTGGACCAATACACGTGAAACTGTGCACGCATACTCCCAGTAGGCCAAGGAAGATCCTCTGCCCAAATGTTTCAAATCGGCCTGATGGTGGCGCTATAACAGGCCAATTTGCGTTTTGGCCCATAACTCTTCATACGTAGGACATACAATCGAAATATATATATATATATTCCTTGGATCATGACGCAACTTCCCACGCCCATTTTCGACTGACAAGAATTTCGGCCATTTTCCGTTTTATTCGAAACACACTTTGTGCTACTACTACAGATTTAGTTCAAAACGTATGCAAATCGGTACATATCATGACTGTTGTAAGTGCTGCTATTAAAATGCAAACTATAAAAATACTACAATTGCTAAATACAGAAAATGAATGGTCATTAAGTTCATAAGGTATAATTCCTAATTTCATGATATAAATAAATGTTTTGGGTCATAATTGATTTCGTGTAAAGTTAAAAATGTAAAAACATAATGTGATTAAAAGTTCTGGGGCGGAACAAAGTTCCCTGTCTGTCAGTAGCACACCGGACCATTATTGATTGACGCATGATTGCATGTCATTACTGACAGGTGGTGCAAACAAACCTGGTTGACTAAGCTCTGTAAACTTGCAGTGTATGTTATATCGCGCTGCTAAAGTTACTAAAGACGTCTGAAACGAAGGACAGACGGTCAAAAGGACTTTCTAAGGACTTTAAGCAACTCAAGAACAAAGAACCTCTTTTCCACAACAAGCGGCCAACGAGGTATTCTATTTTTAGATGTAGCTTTGATGTTGCTGTTGTGTTTGATGGACACTCTAAACCTGTGCATTTCTACATGTCTTGTATTATGCTTTGGTCTATGTATGTACTGTGCAAGTTATTGATTATTGTTTATTATTTTGTGTGTGAACATATAGTTCTCACGGCATGACTGAGGGATGAGGAGAATGCCTGAAGCAATAAATGCCCGTTCATAAAGAACCCGACCTGTGTCATCAATGTTGTGCGAGGAGCTACAACTGTGGTCACATGATCATGATGTATCTTCTTTTTCAGATGCCCTTCCAAAATTGATTGTCACGACTTACCTGTTAGATGGGAGGTGACAACTGTGATACTGACAGCTGTCACCTCTGACAACTTCTTAAACCTGCTCTCTCTCTCTATCAAAACACAAAATCATGACTGCCGATTGTCCGATTTGCACAGACACTGCCAGTAGGCCAAGGAAGAACCTCCACACCAATCCTTTCAAATCGGCCTCAACAGCTCGCTTCACGTTTTGGCCTATATCTCTTGAACTGTCCGTCGTACAATCAAAATCTTTTCATCCATGGATTCCTTGGATTATGACGATTATGGCCATTTGTGCCAGACTACATTTTCAGCTATTTTGTGTTATCTTCAAAACACACTTTTGGCTACTACTCACACAAATGGGTACATATTATCTGTGGAGTCATGTGATCAAGATGTATCAGTCAGATTTGACAGGTTCCATTCCAATTGGCTATGACTGCCATCCAAACTTTGCGGGCCCTGGTTAGGCACCTGGCCTGGCGATGATCTGCGCTTCGAGGAGCGCACTTTTCTAGTTTATTATTATTTTGTATTACTGTGTTACCTGGTAGTTATGTTGTGTGTTGTGTTGTTATGTCAGCAGTTCTGTGGAACTGGTCCCACCAACATTTCACAGCTTGTACGTGTATAAGCAATTGACAAATTAAACCCTTTTTTCCCCTCCTTTTATATTTTATTTAGTAGAGTAGACAATTATTTTGACCCTCTTTTTCTCCCCAATTTAGCTGTTATGCCAATTGATTCCTCCCGCCCCAGCCCGTAGGAATACATGCAATGACCAATATCACCCTCCCGTCCGGCTTCCCTCCCCCGAACACGGGCCAATTGTGTTCGTATAGACGCCCGCCAAAGCCGGATGCACCAGGGTGGATTCGAAACCAAACCCGAGCGCCACCCTTCTTGATGGTTGAGTATCTGTGTGTCCAGGGGCGCAGATCCTGCGGATTCCTCATCGCCTGGGCACCTAGGAGAAATGCCTAGCACCCACCTCATGCCGCCGTCGCGATTTACATTACAGTAGCTCGCCCATTGGCTCAGACAACCTGTCCATTCACGCCCATAGGCATGCAAATGTATGCGGCTTTGTCTTCATGGGGACTTGGCCTTTTTTTTGTGGGGGGGGGGGGGGCTTGATTCGGGTTTAGCACCCAGGAGCGCGCACATAATTAAGCACCTATGTGTGCGTCCATTGAAGCGCTGTCGTCACTAGAGCACAGGTTGCATCCAGATAAGCAGCTCTGTGTGATGATGGCGTGACAGGATGCTGATATGAGCGCAGAGATGTGTGCTGTGATAACACACCGTCTCCCAGTCTCCTGTATGGCTCCGTTGGAATGTCAGGACATTACGTATGAGCCGGTACAAGTGGGCTTTCCTTCCCTAACCACCCTGTCTGGAATGTAAAGCCGCGAGGGAAGTGAACGTAAAATCTACCACTTGAACTCTAGCAGTGCTGTACTCTGTCGAATTTTTGCTACTCGACGCAACACTTTGTGGGATTGTAGATCGTCTATTTTCGGTTAAGAGATTTTAGTGTAAAGGGGGAAAAGGAGTGGACCAAGTATAGAGCACTGGGGGACTCCAGTCAACAAAGTAGTATAGGGTTTAAGTGTTCCACTTCAATCAGGCATTCCTATTTTCTGAGAACAAGTAAAAAAAATTGCAATCTACAAGCTCACAACACGTTGCAATGCAACACGGAAGCTTGTAGATACGGTATGCTGTTTTTGACACGTGACACCATCATAAAACAAATACACTACAAGACATTTGAACTTTTGAAAGACATTTCAAGGACATCAAGTCTCACATCTAAAGACAATTGGTCACAGACTATAAGAGTTTGCGAAAACTGGGACAATGATTCCTTTTGCGATTATTTCTCATCATGTTCCTCATGGTGGAAATGAGAAAAACAGAGCCAGCGTTTGTACTCCAGAGAATGTTTGAGGGCAGAACTTTCCACCTTCGAACTCCACTAGTTTAGTTTCAGGCTTTTTTTTCTTTACACGTATAAAATAGAGCCTAAGTGGTTTAAAGGTGTGCTCTGAAGCCAGATCTATCACACAGTGCAGGGCATCTCTTCGGGGAGCTGTGAAATTCTAATTATTCAAGGTGGCTTTGGAGTTGGTTCCACCGTTTCAGATGAAAGGACTGTAGTTGTTGTGAGGCTGGAGGGCAAATAAACCAACCTACATGTGCATGTTCAACTTCTGGCTTTCAACTTTGTCGTGAGAGAGCACACATGACAAGAATTATCACATGGTAAACTCAGTCAAATTGTTGTTAGTACAGTAATGGATACTACTACATTATTGGTGTTCGGTTGTGGAAATTAACCAAGTATATTTACTCAAGTACTGTACTTAATTAAGTCACATTTTGAAGTACTTCACTTGAGTATTGATACTTTATACTTCTACTTTTTTACTCCACCACAATTATTTGACAGCAGTTACTAGTTAAGACCTGGATATCCCTCCGACACACGGTAGGAAATCTGTCACAGAGATGCGGAGGTTTTGCTATTTGTTGCTGTTTATGCATGGTCACTATTAGGAGAGGGATTTCAGCCCACCTGGTCTGGACATTGGCTCGTGAGACTAGTACTTCTCCTCAGCCAACTTCTCTTCAAAACCTTCGCTGCTGGCCAATGGTGCAAAGTAACAAGTACATTTACTCAAGTACTGTACTTAAGTACAATGTTGAGGTAATTTTACTTCCAATTTTCTATACTTTTACTTCTACTCCACTACATCTCAGAGGCAGATATTGTAGTTTTTACTCCACTGCAATTATTTGAAAACTTTAGTTACTAGTTACTTTGTAGATTTAACCACTTCAGCCCTATTTAAACTTTGGCTATTTGAAAATAGCCGATCTATAAGCTCACAATGCGTCGCATCGCGACGTGTTGGGAAATTGTAGATCTGTATTTTCAAAAGATTTTCGATACATTTTATACATTATGATACCTTATGAAATGGGACATTCTGCATAATCAATACTTTTGATACTTTAAGTATATTTTGATGCCAAAACCTTTGTACTTTTACTTTAATTTTGATTACTGATTTACTACGTGTTTCTAAATTGCAGATACTTTTACTTTAAGTGAAGACATTTTGTACTTTTTCCATGCAGTTGAACACAAAACTAAATAAATCACACCCACCTTGAACATCTGACCAATCACACTCAATGTGCAAGTTCTGGTAGACCCATCTGAAGTTCATCATTCAAGAATTACATCATTTTGTAGTTAATGCCTACTTGACGTATTGGCCTTTACTTTGAAGATTTAAATTATTCAGACAAAACATCAACTGATCAGTTATTCATAGCCTACCCAGCAGCACCAAAAAATCAGCCCCACATTTTGCTGCAACATCAATCAAGTTAACATGAATATTTTGATGGCTCATCTTTTGTAGCCTACTTATACGCAAATATAATTTCAAATGTAGGAAAATGTACTTGTAAGAGACTATTTCAACTTTGTGGTATTACATACGTAAATAAAATATAAACACCTTACACCACTGTCGGCCGTGCTTATAACACACACAGCAGAACTTTCTGTTCCATTGTAAGGCAGCACACCAATTCACAAAAAGAGTGGTCTTTTAGGGAAGAAACAGCATAACCTCAATTCACACACATCCACCGACACACTATAGCCCAGATGAGGCCTAATGGAAGGAGGGCCAGTGAACAAAGGCTGTATTTTTCCACTCAGTGGAGGTAGTGGGTCGTGTTCCCAGGCAGGAATGAGATCCTGTGTGGAATATTCTAGGAATGTCTGGCATCCTGCTCTCCTATCCTGAACCTTCTCTACGGCCAGATGATGTCACACCCTAAACAAAAACACCAGCCATCGTAAATCTAAAGCTCCCCAGACAGACAGACAGACAGACAGACAGACAGACAGACAGATGTGTTTGTTGTTTGTTTTATATGTATGGAGGTGTGAGAGGCAGGCAGGCAGGCAGACAGACAGACAGACAGACAGACAGACAGACAGACAGACAGACAGACAGACAGACAGACAGACAGACAGACAGGCAGACAGACATACAGATGTGTTTGTTTCTTTGTATGTGTGAGAGACAGGCAGGCAGGCAGACAGACAGACAAACAGACGGACAGACAGACAGACAGACAAATGTTTGTATTGTGCATAGTTAGGTTAATATAGGAGTTCATAGCTAAGCAAATTAGCCTAAATATTGTAGCGTCCCACACACACACACACACACACACATACACACACACACACACACACACACACACACACACACACGTCTATTGTTCTGTTATTGTGTTATTTAGTTGTTTGTTGGGGAATGTGTTTTGGGCATGGGGAGTTAAAGGGGTATTTCACTCTAAAACAGTTCTGGGGACTAAATGCCCTTCTAATGCGTGAGCGTGTTTTTTTTCTTTTTTCTCAATGACTTTTTTCATGTATTATATATATTATTTTTTTTTTAAGAAGAGGAAATGAATGAAATTTGTCATTGAAAAAACAGGGGCCCTTGTCCCATCCTTACACCATGGGGTGTCATAGAGAAGGGACGAGGAGTCCAATGTAGTTATTATTTAGTCACAAGCTCTTATTAATACCTTTCATTGGTT
Organism: Gymnoscopelus braueri; assembly: GCF_963280865.1. Lineage (NCBI taxonomy): Eukaryota > Metazoa > Chordata > Actinopteri > Myctophiformes > Myctophidae > Gymnoscopelus > Gymnoscopelus braueri. Next base: position 1,519,288 of record NC_137622.1, on the reverse strand, counting down.
TCAATATTTATAGAACCCAGGCACAGACAAACTACTTTCGACACTTTTCTTTCCTTTTTCAAAAATAACACAAACAGCCAATCTACACTCTCACGTGTCGCATTATTTGCAAGGAGTTGTGAGCTTCAGATCTGCTACTTTTGCTGCTTTTGTGTGAAAGACTCTCAGCAGGGATGAATGTGTGCATCCATTACAATAATTGTCTGTGAGCACCCCCTGGAGGATACAAAGATAACTGCAATTGCCTTTTTAGGTAGTAAGTGGTTAATTCATACAGTAGGCCTACTTTTTTTTCCCTTTCTAGAAATATAGCCCTAGTGGAGTCAAAAGTAGCCTACAATATCTGTCTTTCTTAAATGTATTGGAGTGAAAGTATCCCAAAAATACAAATAGGGCTTAAGGCCAACTCAGGTAAAGTATAGGACACTTTACTCAAGTAAATGTAATTATAAGTGCATCAAGTGGAACTTTAGTTCTGCCTTTCCTAGTTATTATGATTAAAGCGTTAGCTTTTCTCTGGGTTGATCCAATATAAATATTGGAATAAATCACTGGAGTCCAATGTAAATGAACAGTGCTGAGCATGCCAAACACACAGAAACAAACAAACAAACAGTGCTACTGAGCGGCTCAGTCTGATTTACAACCACTAATGTCAATTAGTCCTATCATGTGCCTGTTGAACAACCCATCTTTATTTAGAGTCAAATGCAAACCATTTAGCTTATTGATTTGGTTATAATGACTTGGGGGGAAAAACCTAATTGTTCAACTATTTAGTCTATTAAAGTGGTTAAACCAAAGCGTTCTCGGTGGAAAATGTTAAAGCTCTATTGTGATAGTAATCATTGCTTTTTTTGTTCAGTAGCTGGGGTCTCCCGGCCCTCTCTCCAGCTCTTTCATAAAGAGAACATACTTTTTCATGTGGATTGACAATTTCCTCCAATCAGAAGAGAATAGGCCTACATTATCAGCTTCAGTGTTATAGTGTTCCAGTTTCTATTTTGTCTGCTCATTTCTTTTTGTTATCACTTCCAGTTTCATTTGTTTATCCTCTATCTTGTATAAGTTCTCTCTCCTGACTGGATGAAATTGGTATCCTGACCTGAAAATGCCCTTTCTGTTTACTAAAGAGCTGGAGAGACTGGGAGACCCCTGTTACAGAACAAACACTCTATATGACAATGATTGCTATCAGACTATAGAGCAATTTAACACTTATTTTAACAACAACAACAAAAATATATCACTTACTGCACTTTTAAAATGCAGTAAGATGTAATGCGTTGTAACATTTGCCCATGGCTCTGTGTCCATAGTACCTCTAACTTAAATTAAATATGGGTGATAAAACTGCAATACTTGTATAAAGTTGATCAGCTATAATGTCTGGCTGAATGGCTTTGGGGCATGGTATTCACATGTTAACTTTGGTAGAAAAAACTAAACCAAAAAAGTATACTGAAGTCACAAGTTTCTGTCAAAATCCAGTCTAAAAGTTGTTGACTCTGATGTCATGTCATGTGGATAAAATAATGTCATGATTATTTCTGGCATATTAATGAGTGGGCCCTGTGTATAAACTCAGTGTGTAATAAATGCACTGTATATAGGCTAATGCTAATATTGTATTTCTATGCCGAGACACACTATATGGGTTTTTCCATTAACTCCACCTTAAAGGTACCTAAATATAAACGGTCATACCACCCCATAAGATCTAGGAATAGGCTATTGCATACTGTAGGCCACTTTATCTCCACATAGGCCACATATATTTCATGGACATGGGGGGAGGGAGGTAAGTCAATAAGGAAGTATGTATCCACATACTTGTTTTCTTGTCCTTGGTCTGAAAAACGTTGAAGACTATTCTGTTGAGTTAATAATAACAGAAGTCTGCTTTTATTTTTTATAAGATACCTACCCTAGTCTGTGAGTCACAGTCACAGTCACTCACATTGCAGACATTCTCAAAGTCACAGTGACATCTTTGAGAATGTCTGCTATGTGAGTTCAGTTCAACCGTCCCTCAACCGACTTCACTAGACTATTCCACTGGGCTATGGGACCGACCACTGTTATACTGGGCTATGGGACCGTTGCTGTGGTTGCTATCAGTGGTGGAAAGTAACTAAGTACATGTACTCAAGTACTCTCTGTACTTATACTTTTGAGGTATTTTTTACTTTGCTGGAGTATTTCCAGTTTCAATACTTTTACTGTCTTACTGCATTACATATCAGAGGCAAACAGTGTACTTTTTACTCCACTACAATTATTTGAAAACTTGAGTTACTAGTTACTTTGTAAAACCTACATTAACCACTTCAGGCATAGGCCTGCTTTGGCTATTTGATAATAGCCGATCTACAAGCACACAAAGCATCTCTTTGCAACGTGTTTGTTGTGAGCTTTTAGAGGTTTTCAAAGGATTTTATACATTTGGAAACTTGTGAAATGGGACATTGTGCAATGAGTACTTTTATTTTTAGTACTCAAGTATACATTTTGATGCCAATTCTTTTGTACTTTTACTCAAGTACATTTTGAGTACTGGTAGGCTACTATTACTTGTAAAGGAGTATTTCTGCAGCATTGTGGTATTGCTACTTTTACAAAAGTACAAAATGTGAGTAGCCTACTTCAATTCTTCCACCATATGGCTGCTATCCAATGTCATGTCGGTGTTCAAAGTGTAAGGTGATAAGAGCGGCAGCTTGGCAGCCACTGCACAGTGGTGGAAAAAATACTCAAATGTTTTACTTAAGTAAAAGTATCAATACTGCAATGTAGAAATACTCAGTTACAAGTAAAAGTCCGGAATTAAAAATGTACTTGAGTAAAAGTACAAAAGGTATCAAAATGTACTTAAAGGCCTACCAAAAGTAGAAAGTAGCCTACTCATTATGCATAATGTCCCATTTCACAAGTTTTCAAATGTAAAACTTTTATAAAAATCTTTTGAAAATAGCAGATCTACAAGCTCACATTGGGTCACATTGTGAACTTTAAAATTGGCTATTTTCAAATGGCCGAAATGTATAGCTATAGGGCTGAAGTGGTTAATGTATGTTTTGTAATAATAATCCAAAATCTAGGCTACAAAGTAGCCTAACTACTAACTAAAGTTGTCAAATAATTGCAGTGGAGTAAAAAGTACAATATTTGCCTCTAAAGATGTGGTGGAGTAGAAGCACAAGTATTGAAAAAATTGGAAATACACAAGTAAAGTAAAAGTACCTCAAAATGGTACTTAAGTACAGTATACTTGAGTACATGCACTTAGTTACTTTCCACCACTGGCAGCTTGGCAGCCACTGTGCGCACGTGTGCCAAGTGCCAAGCCCTTCCCCTCACTGCGTGTGTTCCTATTGGCCTCTGGAGGAGATAACAACCACCACGAGTTACTGTTTTCATTACCTTCAAAAATTCAGGCGGGATTCTTTTATTTGTTTTGTTTCAAAAAGTGTCTCAAATAGCAGCAGCAGGAGCACACAGAGAAGACACAGACACAGAGCTATACACCTCAGCACACCACACACCACACACACACTTCATACAAGATGGGGAACAGCGAGTCTTCCAGT
>NC_137622.1:1465698-1510698 GCF_963280865.1 Gymnoscopelus braueri | reverse complement strand
ACACACACACACACACACACACACACACACACACACACACACACACACACACACACACACACACACACACACACACACACACACACACACACACACACACACACGAAAGAAGAACAAATAAAATCAATCTTTTACAAAGTCAAAGCTGAGTGGGCGGACCCTCAGGGGTCCTTGAGATGGAGCTGAATGATTAATTGTTAAGAACCAAATGGACCTTTACATGTCTGTAACTCTGTGGGTGTACAAATTTGTGCACTCTCAGAATTATGGGGGTCTGTTAAATTTAAAGGTTTGAGAATCACTGTTTTAAAACACCAGGAAGTTGGTGGAATTAAAATCTATCATGCTCTGACTGATGTAGAAATTAGATAATTGAAGAAAACTATTATTATCTTTTATTTATCATTTATTTATATAACAGTGTGACACCAACTCAAAATTGCAAAATGCAGTTCAGCCACCAACAAGAATAGAAACAAATTTAAAGAAAGTGAAATTCAATAGCCATGATGTCTTGCAGTGTCTAATATATAATCAGTCCAAGCACTTTTAAAAAGTATATATTTTGAGATCTTTGTCAATCTACAAGATGTGAGTCCTGTCAAAATGACAACATGCTGTCACATCAACTAACTCACTAGACCCAAAGCCATCCACTTTCTAAATATCCCTTTCACCACTAGATGGCACTGTGGTGTTGTTGTTCTTTTCTTGCACCTCTCAGTCAGTTGGGAGGAGAAGGAGGAGGAGGAGGAGGGGCCAACACTTTGTCAGATGTCATTTGAAGCACACCTGTGGACTGGCCATCAATGGCATGCTTGTTCATGTGTTTTTTGTCAGTAGGCAAGTTTGTGCTCTGCTCTGTCAATAGTCATATACAGCAGTGATTCTCAACCTTTTTCATTTGAAGGACCCCCCCCAGGTTGATATTGATTAGACTACGGTTCCATTTGTGCACTCTAGGTACAGGCCTATGAGGACCCCACATTGAGTGGTTATATAGTATATAGGCTATACAGTAGAGTTTCTTATTAGACTGCCACACAGACTCCCAGAAGTATTCATAAGTCGACCATATTATGGTCAAGTGCAGGGGCCTTCAACATTTTTCAGGCCAAGAACTTCATAGCTGGGAGAGAGATGAAGCAGGGACCCCTACTTCCCAGTGAGCCATAGTCGTCTATTAGACCTCCATCTAAAACTAGGTTATAATTGGTCTAAAAGTGAAAGTTTTTTCAACGTCTATTCTTAGCCTAGACGTTGATTAGCTGTTTTTTAAGCATCTATATTTAGACCGTCTATATTATAGACGTCATTTCAACGGCTATGATATAGACGGTCTATATATAGACGCTTAAAAAACAGCTAATCAACGTCTAGGCTAAGAATAGACGTTGAAAAAACTTTCACTTTTAGACCAATTATAACCCGGTTTTAGCCTAGACCTTAGACGTTTTTTAAACGTCTAATAGCCCGAAAAATGCTCAGTGGGTTCAGTATACTGTATACAATTTTTTGGAATTCTTTTTGAAAGCCTTCCATGCGACTTGATAAGAGGCTTTCAAAGCTGCTCCCCATTATTTAGCTGATTGATGTCTGTTGAGAGACTGGAAGTATTCCACTGTTTTTTCTTCTAAGTGACCCGGCCTCCAAGTGATGCTGCCGCTTTGATGGCTTCATAGATTAGTTTGACAGCACTGTCATTAGTGTTTGTTTGTTTGTTTGTTTACACCAGTAGTTCTCAAACTTTTTCATGTCAAGGACCCCCAACTTGCTATGTATTTGTCCGCGGATCCCCATCTGAAAATATGTTTTTTTGTGAAATTCAAAATTATTCAAGATTTTCCAATACTTTCAAAATGTAAAACAAAATGTAAAACAATACAGACACTAAAATCTTTTTTTTATTTGTATTAATTGATATAAAAAAAAAAGTCCTATCACACCAAGAATTGGTGGCCCACTTCTAGTTACCTTGAGGACCTCCCTTAGGGGTCCCGGACCCTCTGTTGGAGACCTCTGGTCCAATGTAAACATGTGGGGGCTACTGTAAACAAGTGTTGCTATTAAGACATGTGGCCTCAGTGGTCAGTTGAAAGCACAGGGACGCGCTGTTGACTTTAGCAACAGGTGTGGTTGTGTAACGTGCGTGTGTCCAGTGGCCACTAAGGTCCATGTCTATATTTGACGTCTGAACAGTACAGGAAGGTCACTTGGCTGCTAAAGTGTACTTATTATGACATCCCACTGCTTAAGTAGGCTACAACAGCTGTGTGTGTGTGTGTGTGTGTGTGTGTGTGTGTGTGTGTGTGTGTGTGTGTGTGTGTGTGTGTGTGTGTGTGTGTGTGTGTGTGTGTGTGTGTGTGTGTGTGTGTGTGTGTGTGTGTGTGTGTGTGTGTGTGTGTGTGTGTGTTGCTATTACTTGTTTTTTTTTATGGTTAAAACAGATTTTTTACAATTAGAAAAAGATTCATGTTCGGGTTAGGGTCAAGATATTAGACATTTAGAGGTTATGTTTAGGGGTTGGAATTAGAGCTAAACATGATTTATACTTAGTTGTGTGCCGGACAATAGCTGATCTATAAGCTTGTAGATCTGCTATTTTTCGGCATTAGGTTTGTTAAAAATGGCCACATTTATTAAAAATGGCATTCATAAAATCGCTGTACTAAAAGGTTGTGTGTGTGTGTGTGTGTGTGTGTGTGTGTGTGTGTGTGTGTGTGTGTGTATGTGTGTGTGTGTGTGTGTGTGTGTGTGTGTGTGTGTGTGTGTGTGTGTGTGTGTGTGTGTGTGTGTGTGTGTGGCCCCCACACATCACTGAACAGGTTGTCACAATAATGAAATACCCTATCTACAGTATGTCTCTATTAGGGCTGCAGCTGTCCATTATCTTCTTAGCGGTGATGCTATGCATTACTCTTCTGATTAAACGAATAATCAAGAAGTGCATTATTCTTTTATTTTTTACATTAAAGACATTTATAAAAAATTCGAATAGATTTTTTATAATCAACCAAAATGATTAGTCTGATTAACCACTTAAACAACATTTTATACTTTTGTTGTTCGACGGTGTCACATAAAAATAGCGAGGCGACACATGACGTGAGTTCGTAGATCTGTGTTAGATATTTGTCAAAATCAATTATCTTTAAAAAAGAATTATAATAGATTAACTGTTGTCTCTATATGCCATGTGATGAAGTTGTAAGGAACATTAAATAGTAGTAAATAGTTCTTAGAAGGTGAGAATGAGGGAGCAGGTCAGTGTAAAGCGCTGTATAGAGGGTGTACTGTTTCACTGTTATGTAAGAAACCTACACATGAGTTTGTTCTTACATATTTTTCCTGGGTGACATCAGTGCTGGAAGAAGTCAGACAGGGTGCGATTTTTCGCACGGAAAAAAGGACAATATTATTTTTTAAATGAACACATGGTTCTCTTTGACCTCGTGCACACCGGCTCTGAATTTCTCCGAAGTAAAAGTAGCAATACCAGTACACAATATAGAAATCCTCTTACAGGTAAAAGGCCAGTATTCCGAAATTTACTTGAGTAAAGGTACAAAACTATTGGCATTAAAATATACTTCTAGGCCTGTACAGCCCCAAATTAGAAGTACTAATTATGAATGGTCCATTCCAAATTTGTCAAACTCTTTCAAAAATAGCAGATCTACAAGCAGATGGTTAATGCACGTTCTGTAATAATATCTATATATATCTAAATCTGCAAAGTAACTAGTAACTTAAGTTTTCAAATAATTGTTGAAGTAAAAAAAGTACAATATTTGCCTCTCAAATGTAGTGGAGAAGTATAAAAGTAAAGAAGTATAAATTATTGAAAAATGGAAAGACTTCAGAATTGTAATTAAGTACAGTACTTTTTACTTTCCACCACTGGGTGACATTTAGCTTTAGGTCTGTCAACATGGCTTGTTGAAGTTGTTTTTGAAGTGAGTTTTTTCTGGGGTGGGGGGGTCTCTAAACGTGAAGAGAGAACATGATCTTTGAGCGTTTTGCATCATCATCGCTTTCTGTGTGTGTGTGCATGTGTGTTTCGTGTCATCATGGTTTTCTGTCACATGTGAAACCCTTGAGTGGCACACACACAGAGTTAAAACATTCAGCACCTTCTGAATTATTCAAGTCTGCAGCTGTTTGGCAGTTTGTGTGTGTGTGTGTGTGCGTGTGCGTGTGCGTGCGTGTGCGTGTGCGTGTGCGTGTGCGTGTGCGTGTGCGTGTGCGTGTGCATGTGTTAGCAAGAGAGAGAGAGCGAGTGTCTTCTATTGAGGATTTTGATAACAGCTCTAGTGCTTACCTGAGCATAATATTACCATTTAACGATATATATACTAATATATATATACTAATACTAATAAGTGAGGTCAGTATTCTCCAAGGTTTTTGCCGTCTCTTTTTACCCACTGAAAGTAGCTGTATAATATCCTCTTCTTCTTCTTAAAGGAGCACTTCACTGTTTTCAACCATAATTTCATATAATTGGTCCTCACTAATGCTCATTATTGAGAGGAAGCACAATTTCCGTCTACTCACTCTGCATCTCATTGGTGGGCTGTGGACAGTTCAGAAACCTGAATACCAATGACATGGTCGATGGTGATTCCAAGCTAATAGAAACTACAGCCTTACTTCCTGGAAAGTTAGCATGCTGAAATAGAAGCCACTTTTCTTGCATTGACAAAAGTTTTACATTTTGTTTGAAATTTAACAAACTTGCAGATGGCTTCTGAACTGTCCACAGCCCTCTGCATATTTTATGAAAATGATTTGTGACTAGCTGATGAACATCTAATCTATTGGTTCTCAAGGTGGGGTCCAGGGACCCCCAGGGGCCCTTGAGGGGGTTCTAGGGGGTCCCCAGCAAAAAGAGAAACAGTTTAAAGCCCCTTTTTTTTTTAGCTTTCGGCTATTCAAAAATAGCAAATCTCCAAGCTCACAACGTGTCGATGTGTTGTGAACTTGTAGATCTGCTGTTTTTTGAAGAATTTTGAAAAATGTGGAATGTGGAACACAACTCTGCTCTTATGGGGGTACCTGACACAAAACATTTTCAAATCAGTTCCGTGGCCCACTATGTATCATTTTGGCATCTTCCTTGACATGAAGATGTTTGAGAATCAGTGATCTAGTAATCCACTTTAGCTGCGCAGAGAGACAAGAGTGAAAAATGACTTGCTGAGCATTCTGCAGATTCTGCACAATGGATCGTGCATTGGAATACAGCATGCGACCCACTGCATAACTTTTTCCATCTAATGTGGAAAACGGCAGTACAGCATGCGCTCATTAATCCCCACGCATGGCACGGCACGCCGCCCCGTGTGTCTGAGTCCAGCGCTTCAAGGGAAGCTCCTTCTATCCAGCTTCCACCTCATCCTGAAGTGAACTTCCTCTGCTTGTCACATTCCAGCGCTCCAACAATGCTGCTTTCTGTAGCACCCAGAGATAGGAATCTGAGTTAGTTTTGTATTATTATATTTTATTTCTTATAATATAAGAAATTGATTGATATTTTAGGTCAACAAATCAACACAACGACTCGACTAAATCGTTTTGTCTGATTAACCATTTATTCCTGTATTACATTGTTGCACAATGATGGAGGCCAGGTTGAAAGTGACACATTGGTTGCATAATTGCAGATACCATGTGGTTAAAGGACCACATCACCCATTGTCAACCTATATTCATATAATTGGACCTCCAATGCTCATTATAAGATGGTACCATTCATTTCTACTTGGTCTGTGTCTCAGGGGAGGACTGTTCAATTCAGTTCAGTGACATCATCGGTAGGCAGGTTTGGTCATTTCAAACAAGATTTCAAACTGTTTTCTTTACTTTCTTTTTTCTTTGAGCTTTTAATTGATACAAAAACAACGGCTTCTATTTCATCTTTCATCATGCTAACTTTCCAGTAAGGGAAAGGTTTCTATTAGCTCGGAATCCCCGTCGATGATGTCATTGGTAGGCAGGTTTCTGAACCAGCCACAGCCCACCAATGAGACACAGAGTGAGTAGACGGAAGTTCTTATAGTGAACATTAGTGAGGAGGACCAATTATATGAAGGTATGGGGGAAATTAGGTGAAGTGCTCCTTTTAAAAAGGGCAAATAAACGTCGATATATATCGTTCAAACTGATATATCGGTCTGGCTCTACCAGATGGTAATGGTGTCGGGCCAAGCTCAAGCTCACAATACGAGATGTATTGTGGACCGGATGTCCCCCCCCCCTCGCACACACACACACACACACACACACACACACACACACACACAAAACCTGGCCCTTTAGTGTATGGAAGCACCTGAGAATGTGATCACGGAGACAGGAGAACAATTGGTGGGCGTCGGGAACGTCTGCCAAGTGTGTAAGCGAGATGCAACCCCTGGCCCGTCATACCCGGCCTGCACATCCAGTCTGCTTGGACAAAAGCAACGTCTGTGTGTAAAGCCATCAAATCAGGCCAAATACACTATGAGATGTATAGCAGCTGTCCTGAAGCACTACTGTGCTCTATATCAGTGGTTCTCAAACTGCATCATGTCAAGGACACATGATGCTGCCCCCCCCCCCCCCCCCCACCATCTCAAAAAAATTTTGTGCCAGGGATTTAAAATAGCCAAAGTATAATATATGAATAGCCAAAGAGTATAATATATGAATAGCCAAAGTATAATATATGGTTAAAGTGGTTAAATATATTAACGCTATATTAACACATTTTGCTGGGGACCCCCTGGTACCCCCTCAAGGACACCTGGTTTGGTCCTGGTTGGTCTTTGAGAACCAAACGAATCCTATATGTCAGAGAGAGAGAGAGAGAGAGAGAGAGAGAGAGAGAGAGAGATAGAGAGAGAGAGAGACGAGCGAGAGACGACGAGAGACGAGAGAGAGAGGAGAGAGAGAGAGAAGAGCAGAGAGAGAGACGAGAGCAGAGAGAGAGACGAGAGAGACGAGAGAAGAGAGAGAGACGAGAGAAGAGAGAGAGAGGAGAGAGAGAGAGAGAGAGAGCAACAGTAGAGCTGCCACTTGCCTGGCTCCCCCTGAGTTAGTGTCGAAGTGTCCTTGAGCAACACACTGAACCTCTAACTGCTCCCGATGAGCAGTTAGGTGCCTTGCACGACTTCCTCCGCCAATGACCGCCATCAGTGTGTTAAATATGTGTTGTGTGTGTGAATGTAATGCATATCGTAAAGCACTTTGGATAAAGGTGCTATAGAAATGCACCATTTATCACAGAGAGAGGAGGGGAGAGAGAGAGGGGGGATGAAAGAGAGAGAGACACAGCAGAAAGAAGGAGGGGGGAGAGAGAGATATGTTGAATAAAGCCGTTAAAGTAAAGCACTATTGACAGCGTTGCCTTCTGTGTTGCTGCCGCACAGCAGCTGATGTTGTTGCTAAATAGACGTAAAAGGATCCTCTGAGACATTAGAAACACCTTCAGGAAAGGAAGTTCCCATATTTACGAGTTCCTAAAAATAGCCACGTGTCACCCCGGGCACTCTCTCAGTGTATCAGTGTCCCGTCCCGTCTCAAGCAGGGGGCCTCCATGAAGTTTCCCACACGTGTCACAGGCCACCGACAGTGGCGTCACACAGGAGAGTGAGGAGGGACGAGCGATTGGGGCCCGGCATGGGGGACCGAGAGGTTAGAGATGAAGGATTTGTAGATGAAACGTGGAACGGTCGAGCCACCATGGACGAGACGTCTGAGGCGATTAGCTGTCGTACAAATGACTGGAGATGACAAATGAATGATTTAACCCCTTAAGACCGGGAACGGAAAAACCTGTTCAGGATGCAGATATGACAAATAACTTAAATGTACAAAGACATTACTGATATGACCGGTACCAATGAGACAAATACATAATGGTATTATGGCCAAAATACTGATGAATGGAAACACTTTTACGATTATGCAAGATGCAACTTATCTCGAATAGATGCAATCAGGCGATTATCTGTGTGACAGGGCCTAGGTTGAGACGAAGGTCACGGAGGTCGTCTGACTGGATCCGTCCAGTCAGAGCAGGCAGGACGGACGGACGGACGGACGGACGGACGGGCAGACGGAAGCGGTTCACAGATGGGCGGAAGCGCACAGCGGGTCAGAGGTGTTAAGGTGTCTGTGAACGAGACCTCACCGTTTCCCCCAGCTCGCACACACACACACACACACACAACACACACACACACACACACACACACACACACCCGACACAGCTCAAATCAAGGCCTGGCGTTATGTAACTGTTCGGTGACACCCACAGGGTCGGGAGGCGAGCAGAAAAACGGTGGTCAAGTGGGAGTCGCACCGTTCTCCATGATGTCACTTTTCCACCCTGGAACTCTTGTTGTTCTGATCTGTTTGAAATAGGCTTTAACTATGGATTTCTTTCTTCTAGTATTCTATTGATTACTTTTTCAATGCTTTATATTTTCAAAACATTTTCAACGAATCAATTGACCACTTAAGCGCTATTTTATACTTCCGTCGCTCAGCAGTGTCATGATTTTTTAACAGCCGAAAACAGCTAAACACAGCTGAAAACTGCCGATCCGCAGTCTGTTTTTGAAATGTATTAACACTTTAGTTTTCACCTATAACGACACGACCAAAATAATTAATTTTATTAAATGATCGATTATCATTGATAATTCATCAGTTTTCATCAAGTTTTTTAAATAATTGATTAAATTGATTATTTCGATTAATTGTCGTGCCCCTATCCTGGACCCTGTTGTTTACATGTGCGAACCGTAGGGGGGGGGGAGTAAAGACATTAACCACTTAAACCCCAGCATCTGTATTGTGGGGAAAGCTTTCGCCGAAAATAGCAGATCGACAAACTCACAACGCGACGCGTTGCGTCGCGTTGTGAGCTTGTCGATCGGCTATTTTCAGTCCCCGAGGGACTCCGGTTACCCACACGGGGTTCAAGTGGTTAAGCGCATAGTGTAGCCTACATTGTAACTACCCCCCCCCCCCCCCCCCCCCCACACCGCCCCAAGTATGAGCTCATCTTACATCCCTCCGACTGGTGTCGTTCCCCATCCTGACAGTTGTCTTTGATGTCTGGTATGCGGTACCTCAACGCAGAGAGAGAGAGAGAGAGAGAGAGAGAGAGAGAGAGACACCAGATAGGGAACTGCATGCATACCGCCGCTGTCTAGCGAAACCCTGTATGTCCAAAACTGTTACTTTCAGGAAATGGGGGGGGGAAATAAGAACCGGTGTTCCAATGGATCCAGTGTAGTTGTTATTTAGTCACAAGATCTTGATTCAATGTTTATAAAACCCACAGCCACTTTCAAGTCATTTCTTTTGTCGTTACACTGTCGTGTGACGCAGTAGGGCGTTAATCTGCGGAAACATTGAAATTCGGAGATACAAGGTTCCTGCCCGACAGCGACGATACAATCCAACACAGACATTTTGTTTTTGCGGCGGCACTCAAAGTTATCAGCTATGTTTTACCATCATTCTACAAATGCCTTCTAAAATCAGTAGTTCTCAAACTTCTTCGTGCCAAGGACATTCTTATTTGGCCGCGGACCCCCATCTGAAAATGTGTTGTGCCAGGGATCTATCGTGAAGATTTGGGTTAAAAAAAGTCAAAAAACACTTTCAAAATGTTTCAAAAATATTTAAAAATAGCAGATGTACAAGCTCACAGCACGGCACAAAGTGACGCGCTGTGAGCTTGTAGATCTGCTATTTTTGAGAACCTAAGGGTTTTCTGGAAAACGTATGTTGCTATATATACGTATATAGCTAAAACCTAAAATGACACGGATGCTTTTCCCCGTTTTGATGGGCTAAGTGTTTAATCTTGTAGCATATTCCCCTTGAACAGTTTATTAATATGGCCTTGGCCCCGTATCAGATCAATTTCAGTTTGACATCATGAGACAGACCAACATTCCATCACGAGGGCAGTTTGAAATTCCCCAGCCTATATAAAGAAAAAACAATAAGCAGGCACATCCTAAGAAAAAAATATTTTCTGCTGCTTTATTTTTTAAAATAGAAAAGGCTTTCATACTAATGTTTATGTTGGGATTAGGCTTGGTGTGGAGCAGCCAAAACAAGCAGATTTGAATCATCGGAAAACAGAGGGAGCGTAGCCTTACGGCCTCCGCTGCTGCTCAGACACAGATCTCAGCTTCCTCACACAGTCGTGGACAGTAACTAAGTACATTTACTCGAGTACTGTACTTAAGTCAAATGTTGAGGTACTTTTATATTACTATGAGTATTGTGCCTTTTGTCAGTACTTTATACTTCTACTCCACTACATCTCAGAGGCAAATATTGCACTTTTTACTCCACTAAAGTTATTTGAAAACTTTAGTTGCAAGTTACTACGTGGATTTAGATTATTATTACAAAACATAAAACGACCAACTAAGACCTATATTATGCTTTGCCTTATAGGTTGGCTATTTTTGAAAGATTTTGAAAAAAATCTAATACAAAAAAACTGTAAAAAAACAACAACATGGGACATTCTGTGTACTGAGTACTTTAAGTATATTTTGAAGCCAATACTTTCGTAACTCTTACTCAAACATTTTGAATACAAGACTATAACTTGTAACAGAGTATTTCTACATTGAGGTATTGGTACTTTTACAAAAAATTGGAATACTTCTTCCTCCACTCTGCCTCGCACAGTTCAGCCTGTACGTTAGCAGTAAAGCCCTCATCCTCACATCCCTCATGGTCTTATCTTTAACGCCTCACTAGTCTGCAGATACTGTCTGGCACACAGAGCTGCCACGATCAGATTAGGAGCAGGCGTACTTTCGCACGTTTTACAAGATCATAAAGTGTGCATGCAGAGCCTGCCAGTGCCTCGAGTGTTGTCGAGGCCCAGCAAACAGCTATTGTGGTAATTAATATTTGAACAGCTCTCCTAAAAGTGGATGGAGGGACGGTGTATAATTTGAGTGAATTCGATAATAGGATGACTTCGTTAAATATTCACGAACCATTTTAAAGCAAGTTTAACGGAGCGTAAACACAGATGTGAGACGTGTCATTATATGCATCACATTGCTCTTAAAATAAACGGGCCGGTCCACATTGACGATGCTGCAGCGTTGTGAAACATTGTGTGCTTCCAGTCTGCTGACAGTCTCTAGAAAGAGACTGTCCCTTCTGGGCCCTTTTGGGCAGCGCGCCTACTTGGGGAAACACGCTATTCGGGTACAAATGCGAATCGGGAAACGATGCAATTCCGGAATGCATGCCCCACCCGTTGGACTTGTTGTGCTTGTTGTCAGCGTGGTGGTGTAAAGTCACTAAGTACATTTACTCTACTACTGTACTTAAGTACAATTTTGAGGTATTTTTTACTTTACTGGAGTATTTTCAATTTTCAGTACTTTTACTTCTACTCCACTACATCTCAAAGGCAAATGTTGTACTTTTACTCCACTACAATTATTTGAAAACTTTGGTTACTAGTTACTTTGCAGATATAAATTACTACAGTACATTATTGCCGGTCATTATAGCCGATCTACAAGCTCACAACGCGTCGCGACGAACCACCTGAAGCTCAACCTGGACAAGACCGAGCTGATGTTCCTCCCGGGTAAGGGCTGTCCGCACCGAGACATGGCCATCACCATTGATAATGCTGTGGTGACGTCAACTCGGACTGCGAAGAATCTGGGTGTGACCTTGGACGATCAACTGTCGTTCTCGGCTAACATCGCATCAGTGACACGGTCCTGCAGATTCCTCCTCTACAACATCAGGAGGATTCGCCCCTTCCTCACGGAGAAGGCAGCCCAGGTGCTCATCCAGGCTCTTGTCATCTCCCGCCTGGACTACTGCAACTCCCTCCTTGCTGGTGCTCCGGCATCAGCCATCAGACCTCTGGAGCTTGTTCAGAAAGCTGCGGCTCGTCTGGTGTTCAACCGCCCCAAGTTCTCCCACACAACTATCCTTCTCCGTTCTCTACAATGGCTCCCCGTAGCGGCTCGCATTCAGTTTAAAACCCTGGTGCTAGCCTATAGGGCAGTGAAAGGAACAGCTCCTTCTTACCTCCGGGCTATGGTCGTTGCCTACACCCCTGCCCGACCACTTCGGTCTGCCACCTCGGGGCGACTGATTGCCTCGTCACTCAAGGGTCCTTCTGGTCGATCGACACGGTCACGACTTTTTTCTGTTCTGGCCCCACAGTGGTGGAATGAACTTCCCACTGATGTCAGGACAGCAGAGTCACTGCCCATCTTTCGCCGCAGGCTGAAAACCCACCTCTTCAGGAAACACTACCCTTCCTCTTTGCCTGGCCTACTTGTTGTTAACTAGTTGTATGAACTCTTGTTTTATTTATTTTTGTTTTATTGGATCTTGTTTAGTCGATACACTTATTTGTTTTAGCTCGTGCTCATTTGATTTTGCTATTTTGTCTCATCTGTTTAAGAAAGTAGGTAGCTGATATATTGCACTTTTACCTTAGCGCTAGGTATACTCTTGGTTGCTTGTTTTTGCAGGAAATGCACTTAAGACTTCTGGTGATAGTAGTTTCGTTCCCTACCTATGTTGAATGCACTTATTGTAAGTCGCTTTGGATAAAAGCGTCTGCTAAATGACTGTAATGTAATAATGTAATGTTGCGATGCGACGCATTGTGAGCTGCTATTTTCAAACATTTTAGTACTTTTACTTTTGATACTTTAACAGAGTATTTTTATATTGTGGTATTGCTATTTTTACTTGAGTAAAATATTTGAGTACTTTTTCCACCACTGGTTGCCAGAGTTGTCAGTTGTACCCGTTCCTGGACCCAGAGGACCCAGTGCGGTAGCCACTGCCATAATGACTGATCGACAATATAGACAAACGGGAATACCTGATGTTGTCAGAAACTGCTGACGTCGTCGCACATGAGCATACGCACATCGAGTTCCACTGTGCAACACTACCACTTACAGCATATTGATGCAGTGGCACAAACGTGACACAAAGCTCAGTCAATCTGTGAAGCCGATGGGCCGGGAAGCCGATGCGTACTTCTCCCCCCAAAACATACAGAGGTTCGGTGCGTCCTCCACAGACCGGTTCTTGGAAACCATTGGTTCCGATCAAATTCCCACTCGACACCCCCGGGCCATCTGGGACACACGTGCCTTTGTTTGAAGTCGTCTGGTTGGACGCTGCCCGAGTTATGCCCGGGGACAGACGCGCATACTGTGCGGACACACAGGTTTTGTGATTTTATAGAGATAGATCAGTGACGGCATGTTAAGGCTGAGATGTCTCTATAGGCGACGGTGCTGAGCACACATCCTCAGGTAATCCCACAAGCAACGGGGTGCGAGGGACGTTCACCGCCGACGGGCATCCAGCTGGAACAACGAACTGCACAGCCGTAGGGCTGTCACGATTACAAATTTAAGTTGACGATTAATTATCTCTCAAATAATTGCGATTAACGGTTTAATTGTGTTTCTGTGTTTGAAAATGAATGGAACATTATGAATAAAAATTACATTTCTGTTTGGCTCTTAGCTTTCGTAAACAAAGGTTGCACAGGGCAGATATGACAAATAACACATATTTAATTACTTTATACTTAAAAATAAACATTAATAGTGGAAATAGCCGATCTATAAGCTCAAAACGTGTCGCATCGCGACGCGTTTTGAGCTTATAGGTCTGCTATTTCCACTATTTTTGCCTTTTTTTGAAAATATGACATTCTTTAACATGGAATTGATTATGACGATTATGACGATTATGCAAAAACAATTGCGATTATATAAAATAATTGCGATAGACGATTATGTAATAATTGTGACATGGCCTACACAGCCGCACATCTCTGCTGAGAGCTGCTGCCTCACTCCCACAGAAACCAACCAGCTATACACACACACCTGGGCTGAGAGCTGCTGCCTCACTCCCCATAGAACCCAGGGAGGTGTGACGGCCCGTCTCCCAGGAGATGTGGAAGCTGCTCTCTAATTACCTACAACCCGTGCTTCTATCGTCTGAAACGCTATTGTGCGCCTGCCTCCAACGTTGGAGCCAATCCCGGAAGAAGAGTGTACTTCCGGGTGCTTCATGCGCTTGTTTTAAAAAGAAAAGTTTTTTTTTTTGGATTTTCCACAGAAGCATTCAACATCAAAAGTTGGTAGTTATACAGATATGTTAAAGCTTCCTCCAGTGCAATCCATCAAATACCAAAATTGCTTTAAACCTTCATGTGCTTGAGAGCAACTTTCATTGAAATGAATAGGTGGTGGCGGGCCGTCCTTTCTCTAGATGTATTATAACTCT
The DNA here is from genome assembly GCF_963280865.1 of Gymnoscopelus braueri. Lineage (NCBI taxonomy): Eukaryota > Metazoa > Chordata > Actinopteri > Myctophiformes > Myctophidae > Gymnoscopelus > Gymnoscopelus braueri. The sequence continues at coordinate 1,496,367 of NC_137622.1, read as the reverse complement.
ATGGACGGTTCCGATCGTCTGTGAGCAAATCGGGAGGCTTAAGATTGGATCTTTGAACCCCTCACACAGGCCAGACTAGAGGATAAGAGGCCCAATATTCACTGCCTATCTACGCTGGGGTATTGGGAACACCCCCCCTGATTGTCGGGAGGGATGTTTCCGACCCTAAATATCCGGCATTAGTTCAGTTTGTTCTCTGTTCTTTGGGTGAAGCAAGGTGGTATAAAATGAGGGTGGCACTGGTTCAGGAGGTAGCCGTGGAATTGGAAGGTTCCCAGCCGGCCCCTCCTGGCTTTGTGTCAAAGTGTCCTTGAGCAAGACACTTAACCAGTGTTGCCAGATTCTGTGAGAGAAACTAGGTCTAGGAAAACCAGCCCAAAAGAAGCGACTATGGGCCACATGAGTACTTTAACATGTACATCAGCTATTTGAAAATAGCAGATCTACAAGCTCACAACGTGTCGCGACACGTTGTGAGCTTGTAGATCTGCTATTTTCAAATAAAATCTTGCAGGGAAATTATAATAAGCAGATCTGATGCCTTGCATGGTTTCCTCTCTGTGTGTGTGTGTGTGTGTGTGTGTGTGTGTGTGTGTGTGTGTGTGTGTGTGTGTGTGTGTGTGCGTGTGCGTGTGCGTGTGCGTGCGCGCGTGAGAGAGAGACGTGAGTCGCCTGTGTGTTTGTGGTTCGCCTTCCCCCGTTCACGTTAAAGAATATGGTTGTTGGCATTGTAGATGAATGGAGGCTAAGCTGTCCAAATCCATTGCGCACAGACACAGGCCTCTGGACATTGACCATGACACTGCAGCTGAACAGAACATTTCAATTGGACAGTGGAGAGATGGCTTCCAGTGCCTTGAACTGTACGTTGATGACAACTGACATGTCAGAGCCATGAACCAGGACTCTGGAAGTATAGATTTGACTTACAGCATGTCCGTCTCAGTGTGATGATTAAATGTCCTTCACGGCGACATACAGTATAACCAAAGGGAGGAGTAGGACTTGGACAGAATTGGTTGAGATATTTGCATATTGTAGCCTAAGTCACGCGTTCTCCAGAGACCACGAGGGATCCAAATCGACCCTTAAGGGTTTGTAACTCTGAGAGTGTACAAATGGAACCAAATGGACCCTTACAGGTCCATTTGGTTCCATTTGTATTCCATCAATCAGAGAAAAAAATGTTAATGGGCCGTTCACTAGTTTCCTTTATATTTATTAGACACAGTTTATCTCTCAGCTATGACATGTGATGGCCACAGACCGTGACATATTAACCCCTTAAGCCCCACCTTTATACTTAGTCCTGCGACGGTGTTTCACAGCGAAAATAGACGATCTACAAGCTCACAGCGCATTGCGATGGGACATGTTGTGAGCTTGTAGATCTGTTAGCATGGTTGCTATTCCTAGGGTTCATGTGATTAACGATTAACAGACAGACACACAAGTGTTTATCTCTGTGACCTTTTGACCTGTAAGGTTGAGTGATGTCTTGCTAAAAACGGATTCTCTGGCCTTGTATGGAGTGCCTGGCTGACCCCTGACCCCCCCAGAGCAATGCATTCTGGGAGCCAGCAACTGCTGCAAAAACATTCCAAGGCAAAATTACAGTTGTGCAGTTAGCCTAGACCAGTGGTTCCCAAACCTTTTAGCGCGATAAAGAGAAAGAAAAATCTTCTGAAAATAATAACAGAGACAATTTAGCAGTGGTGGAAAGTAACTAAGTACATTTACTTAAGTACTGTACTTAAGTACAATTTTGAGGTAGGCCTATTTGTACTTTACTTGAGTATTTCCAATTTCCAATACTTTTACGTCTACTCCACTACATCTCAGAGGCAAATATTGTACTTTTACTCCACTATAATTATTTTAAAACTTTAGTTTATAGTTACTTTTCAGATATAAATTATGATATTATGAAAAATACATACAAGCTCATACAAGCTCACAACACGTCGCATCGCGACGCGTTGTGAGCTTGTAGATCTGCTATTTTAAAACATTTTAGTACTTTTACTTTTGGTTCTTTAAGTACATTTTGATGCCAATACTTTTTTACTTTTACTCAAGTACATTTTTAATTCTGGACTTTTACTTGTAACAGAGTATTTCTATATTGCAGTATTGATACTTTTACTTAAGTAAAGAATTTGAGTACGTTTTCCACCACTGCAATTTAGGAAACGAAAAAAATAAATAAAAATCTTTTCTCACGAGGCATAAAAATGGGTCTGTGACCCAAAAACGGGTTCCTACCCACTCTGGCTTAGATTCCCCTCAATGTGTGTTTCTACTCTGTGGCTATCAATATGCAGATGGATGGAAAGAGGGCATTTGGAAGGGAATGTGCTCTTATGTAATGTAATGTAGGAGGACCTGGGCTAATACTTTATGCACTGCTTTTCAGTGGTGGAAAGTAACTAAGTAAATTTACTGAAGTACTGTAAACAATTCTGAGGTATTTTCACTTTACTGGAGTACTTACAATTTTCAATCATTTTACTTCTACTCCACTACATCTCAAAGGCAATTATTTTACTTTTATCCACTGTAATTATTTGAAAACTTTAGTGACTAGTTACTTTGTAGATTATTACAAAACCACTTCAGACCTATATATATATACTGTATATATACTTTGGCAATTTGAAAATAGCCGATCTCTACACGTTTTATACATTTGAAAACTTGCGAAATGGGACCTTCTGCATAAGGAGTACTTTTACTTTTGGTACTTCAACAACATTTTGATGTACTTTTGTACTTTTACTCAAGTCAATTTTGAATTCCGAACTTGTACTTGTAACACACTATTTCTTCAATAGGGTATTTTACTTAAGTAAAACATGTGAGTACTTCTTCCATCACTGAGCTGCTGTTTTGTCAGAAACATTACAAAGAAGAGAAATGATTTTTTTTAAACACTTCAACCACTTAAAGGGGAAATCCACCCCTTTTCAATATTTAACTATGTCATTAATATAGCATAAAGGAGTTGTGTGGAAATAAGAAAAAAGTTCCCCCCTTTCTGTGTTGTCTTGAACTGGAGGATTGATTCTGGGTTTAACATTGCAAATTACACCATGATGAGTCATCACAGTGTAATTTGCAATGTTAATTTTTTTGCAATGTTACATTTTTTTGCAATGTTAATTTATTTTTATTTTTTTTCTTATTTCCACACAACTCCTTTATGCTATATTAATGACATAGTTAAATATTGAAAATGGGTGGATTTCCCCTTTAACCACATGATCCCTAGTGTCCCTATTCTAGGCATGTCCTAATACAAAGTATTATATGGTTTAAGTGGTTATTTCATTCTTAATCGTTCAATGGTGTCGTCCAGAAACAGTGAAAACACGTTTTTAATATAATGACATGCCCAAAATAGGTACCGGTATGCTAAGTTGAAAATGGTTCAATCTGTCTGTGGTTTTATAATTATGTAACCAATGAAAAGTATTAACAAGAGCTTGTGGCTAAATAATAACTACATTGGATCCAATGGAACACAGTCACACGTTCTTTTCTTTCCATTTCCTGAAAAGTAACAGTTTTCTTGGACAGGGTCTCCACCCAACAGCGAAAAAATATATCAAAATAAAAACCTTGCGTGGTGGATGCTAGAGGTGCTACAGTATGCTGGTATAGATACTGTTACTCCCTGGCGCTTGCTCTTGAACTTGTGTCTCCACTTCGTAGAAAGATGGTGATCATTCTTGGACCGTGGGGTGGTCCTGTTGAAAGGGGGGCTTACGTGTGCCGCTGTGCCCAGGGTTGCCAGATCTGCTTTTTATAATTTCCCCGCAAGATTTTATTTGAAAATAGCAGATCTACAAGCTCACAACGCGTCGCATCGCGACGCGTTGTGAGCTTGTAGATCTGCTATTTTCAAATAGCTGATGTATGTTAAAGTGCTCATGTGGCCCATAGTCGCTTCTTTTGGGCTGGCTTTCCTAGACTTGTTTGCTTGTTTCTCTCACAGAATCTGGCAACACTGGCTGTACCTCTACCCAGTGAGAGGACATTGGGTAAGAATAGCAGGACTATTTTGCCGGTTAGTCCGGTGGTATGTGCTGCTTATAACCCCGGGGTTTTGTTGGGTTAACTGCTGAACTCGCTCGGGTCAAGGTCAAGGCCACCGTGCAATGGGACGTAAGGTTTTGTCGGGACATTTTTGGCATCTCAAACCCCACCGGAGCCACTTAATGACCTTCTTTCTAATAATGGTACTCAGTGGTGGAAGAAGTACACAGATTTTGGACTTGCTTAAGTAAAAGTAGCAATTGCCACACAGTGTAAAAATACTTTCTCACAAGTAAAAGTTCTGTATTCAAAATCTTTTCCCCCCAAAAATGTCATGTACACTATGAAAATACACATTCACGTGAATCCAACATATTATTACCAACGATAATGTGTAACTGTAAACAAACAAACAACAAACATTTCATTTACACAACACTGATGTGTAAGTGTGTCAAATGAATCTATGATGAAGCCATCAAAGCTGCAACATCACATGGAGACAACCCGTAGTCACTTCAAAGAAAAGGCTGTGGAATACTTCCAAGCTAGTGTCTCAAATCTCTCAACTGTCAACAGACATTGATGAGACATTCAGCTAAATGTGGTGAACTGGCGACTCTTATCAAGTTGCATGGGGGGGATTTTTTAAATTTTTATACAAACACAATTTTTTACAATATACGTATGGGGTGGGGGTCCCTGCTTCGTCTCTCACTCAGCTAAGGGGTCCTTGGCCTGAACAACTCTAAGAATATCGTCGATGTATATCTTCTCTGTCGGGTGGAAACCTCATATGTCCAAAACTGTTACTTTTCATGTAATGATTCAAATTAAAAAACAGCAAAAGTAGCAGATCTACAAGCTCAAAGCGCGATGCGTCGCTTTGCGCCGCGTTTCGAGCTCGGATCTTGTACTTTTGATGATTTTGTGTGACGCTGTAGTATGATCAAGTAATTTACGAGAAATCTAAACGTTTTAATTTTTTTTAATACATTTTGAAATTGAAAGTGATTAAGTGTAGCAAGTAAACCAATGAAAAGTATTAACAAGACTAAATAATAACTAAATAATAACTACAATGGATAGATCCATTGGATTTTTCCCCCCCCCCATTTCCTTAAAGGTACAGTTTCTGGAATGCACATGCATGGTTTTCCCACCTTACGGCGACCATATACTGCCCTGCATGTAATGATTACTAAGATGCAGCATCGCGTTATCAACACATTAAAACAGGTTCCAACATGAAGTGACTGATTCAAATGGTGAAATAATAGTCGGAATGGCACAAAACTGGGCAGCTCAGCACTTCCATCAAACCACTTGCATTACGCTAATGAGATTTTGGATTCCTTCTCTTCTGAATATTTCACAGCAAAGCAATTTGGAGGTCAGAATTTGGGAGCCTGAAGGCAAAAAAAAAAATCTGACAAGCGTGAAAATACTCGAGAAGCAATTTCCTTTTGAACTGTGCCATAAATTCTAACGAGGCTAACGGGCTTAATTGGGATTTGCCTAAGTATGGGTTGCTCATTTAATATGGACCACAAGAATGCACTGCTCTTCTGTGTATTCTTAATAGGGTTAATGTGAAAACAGCTAGAGCCCACAGCACCACTGAAATGTAGCGATATACACCTCATTTTGACACCCTGTAAACATACACACACCCACTAACTAGTATGGATATGCATGTAGACACACACACACACACACACACACGCACACGCACACGCACACGCGCACACACACACACACACACACACACACACACACACACACACACACACACACACACACACACACACACACACACACACACCTTTTACCAATACATAATAACATACAATACATGTACACTCTGGTGAAATCAAGGTCCTATTAAACATGCGTCAATCCCTCTCGCAACTATAGATTTTTTTCTTAGTGATTATTAAATCGATTACTTTTCTTTTGATCAAATGATCTAGAAGCCCTTTTTGGCTAATTTATCAACAAATCAACGTGAAAAATGTATTCGTTCTTTTCAACAACAAATTAATTGACTAAATCAATTTTAGTTTGATTAACCACTCAAGCCCTATTTTATGCTTCATTGTGTTGCACAAAAATTTTGAAAATAGCAGATCTACAAGCTCACAACGGGTGATTTAGTGAGCTTGTAAATCTGCTATTTTCGCTATTTACATCCCCCGTCCAAAATCAATTATTTATTATTGATTACATTGATTAACTTGAACCCCTATACTGTTCACCAAGTTAACTTTGGGTTGCTTTGATCCAGTAGCGTCATTTGTACTTCCATGTACTGTTATGTACTGTCATGTACTATTCTCATGTCTTTCTAAATAAACTACATCAATCAATCAATCAATCAATTTGAGGTCTCAGGGGATGGCAGTTAATTGTCACCCCCTTGCGTTCACATTTAACCTCAAATTCAGTTATTTTCTGCATCATTTTCTCCACTTCTGAACGTTTTGTTTGGCAGATTCCTCTGATTTTAGATCAGTGCTGTGTGCATCTCAATCCATGCCATGCCATCTACATGTGACACATGTTATAGACACGTGTTTTCTTGTCTGCAACCATACATTCATTAACCACTTTCAACCTGGTGTCCCCATTTTGCGCATGTAATTATAGAACTAAAACTTTTTCAACCTTGTGTTTATTAATAGTGAAAACAGCCGATTTACAAGCTCAAAAAGTCACTTCACACGACGTGGCTACGCGGCCCTCACACCTACAGTACGTCACATCGCCGATCCGACCGATATGTGCCCATATATGGAGATTGTCCCTTTTATACCCATATATGGAGATCCCTGATGTCATCAGTATATGCCCATATATGAGCATATCAGTTGGATCGGTGGTTCTGAACTGGATATCCATATATGCATATGGACATATCGGTTGGATTGGCGATGCTGGACACCCGAACGACTCAACGGTAGGCACTGCACTCCCTCGAGTGAAGTCGATCGGTCACATATATGCACATGACCATATATGGCCATAGTGGTCAAATCTGTGACCCTGGCCCTGCCTATATATGGGCTTATCGGGTTTGTTTATGGTTATGTCTGCAGTCATAGTGACGTGGCCCGGGGTCCTGCCTATATATGGGTGTATCGGGTTTGTTTATGGTTAGGTCTGAGTCAGAGTGATGTCCGCCCGCCCGCCGGCCCTCCCATTAGCCAATTTTAATATAGGATAGCCTGACTTCTTTTTTTTGCCATCCCCTATTTTTTTTCTAGAATGCTGCCTCTGCTTTGATCCAGAGAACAGACTGTGCCGTGTGTGTGTGTGTGTGTGTGTGTGTGTGTGTGTGTGTGTGTGTGTGTGTGTGTGTGTGTGTGTGTGTGTGTGTGTGTGTGTGTGTGTGTGTGTGTGTGTGTGTGTGTGTGTGTGTGTGTGTGTGTGTGTGTGTGTGTGTGTGTGTGTGTGTGTGTGGTAAAGTTCAGTGCTATTTGGGGAACTGTTTGTGTGGAGTCGTGTTTTAAAGACAACAAAAGACACAGATACTTCCAAGACCTTTTAGACCAGCGCCCCCCCCCCCCCCCCCCCCCCCCAGGGTCCTTGAAGGGGTTCCAGAGGGTCCCCAGCCAGTTAATAGTTAATATATAGCATCACAATCAGTTTAACCACCATAACCCTATTTCATACTTAGGCTATTAAAAAGTGCCACTCTACAGGCTCACAACCCTTTTAATTTAGTTGTATTTTTTGATTATTATCATATTTTTTAAATCTTTACGTTTAAAAAAATCATTTTGAACATTTTCAACATCAAATCTTCTCTTCTGGGGTTCCCTTCAAAATGCACTTTACTCAGAGTTACTTTTCACCACCACGGGTCTGTGTCTTAACCTTGAACCGAACCCCACCATCCATATTATGGGGTGAACAATTTTGCCAAACAGAGCAGATCTACAAGTGTCGCATACACACACGACACTTTGTGAGTTTGCAGGTCAGCTATTTTGGCAAAGAGATTTGGTATTGAGCGGGTATAAAGCAGTCCAAGTACAGAACCAACTCGGGTCCAGTTTATTAAGTCTAGACTATAGGTTTAAGTCAAGCAGGCTGCTGCCCAAATTTAGAATGAGCTAAGCGTGTGCGTGCGTGCGTGCGTGCGTGCGTGCGTGCGTGCGTGCGTGCGTGCGTGCGTGCGTGCGTGCGTGCGTGCGTGCGTGCGTGCATGTGTTCTAGTGAAGACATGAAGATTCATAACATATGGTATGAGTCAATATTTGGCATCTTAGATCAAAATGGTGACGAGAGATTGGTTCCATCCCCTAAAAAACATTTGTGCCTTTGCTGACTACGTATATTATTTACTCAAATGTAGAAAAGTATACCTCCTTGTACTCAGAAGCTCTCATACAGTATACAGTATATTGTTATGTACATATCATACTGTACTGTACATACGGTATATCGCAAACTGCTGTGAATGTTTATTGGTTTTAGCTGTGGATAGATTGTATATGACCCATTGCATTCACTTTATATTGACAATTTATGACTCTCTCTCTCTTTCTCTCTCTCTCTCTCTCTCTCTCTCTCTCTCTCTCTCTCTAAATGTGCTACCATTGATAGATTGTATATTCCACGTCTCTGTCTGTCTGTCTGTCTGTCTGTCTAATGTGTGGATCACAGTGAAAAGGAGATCTAAATCTTCAGTAAAGTGTACGTGAGGCCTCAGCAAACAGAAGTGTTCTGTGTTGTTCTCGTTCAAGTCAAAGATCACTTTGCTTCCTGCGTCTCGTTGTGCGGTGCATCCGTTGCATCCGTTCCTCATCCCGTTGCAAACGCTCACACAATGGAGCACATGGTGGAAGTCAGAGCAGACCACTGTCTGTCTGTCTGTCTGTCTGTCTGTCTGTCTGTCTGTCTGTCTGTCTGTCTGTCTGTCTGTCTGTCTGTCTGTCTGTCTGTCTGTCTGTCTGTCTGTCTGTCTGTCTGTCTGTCTGTCTGTCTTCAACGCACTGAAGGCAGAGAGTGGGACCCTTTTAGACACGTCTGTCTGTCTGTCTCCCACTGACTGAGAGGCCTAGCTGCAACAACATTGGAGTGCAGTGCTTCTCAAACTGTGGGTGGCTGGGGACCCATTTTTGGGTCGTGGACAAATATCCAATTTACTGGTTTTTATTATTATTTCAAAATGTTTTCAAAAATACAAAATAAAAAACAAAAACAAAAAAAGATTGCAAAATGTCAGGAAAAAAAAAACAATGTAAAAAAAGTAAATTAAATAGTGATAATAGACGATCCACAAGCTCACGACAATGTGACACGTTGTGAGCTTGTGGATGTTTTCGAAATGGGCCTTTTTTTTTTGGTTAATTCATCACGTCATTCTGTACGTTTATGGGGCCCAGGGAAACACCAAATTTATCTTTCGGGGTCTCGAGATGAAACGTCTGGGAACCGTTGTTTTAGTGGAGTCGAGCCACAACGATCTGACACGATGCCACAGGCAGAACGAGAGCGGAGAGTCCCTCTTCACAGCGAAGCGTACAAGGCTGATTCATTGCCTCGAGCGGCACTCATTCATTCACGTCGGTTTAAATCTGCTTTGTGTTGCAATTGTGAGAACGGGAATTTACAGCTGGGATATAAAGATTCGAGGGTGCTACATGTCATCCAAACCCACACGGCACCATATGGCCCGCTTTCATTCTAATTAGTACAATCACAGGGTCCCTCGATGTCAGGGGGCTGACTTAATGATGTTACCGCCGCTGTCGTCGGGCAAAAACCTTGTATCTCCACATTTCAACCTGTTATGTTTTTTATCAAATCGACTTTATTTATAAAGCAAATTTAAAACAACCGAGATTGAGCAAAGTGCCGCACAGAGTAAAAACAAGCGATCAAAGCACAGGCATAATACGTGTACACAAGTGTCAGCATGAGCACAAAACATGCGCACAGAGTGAAATATATAACATGAGCTCAAGATGTGATTCAAAGCCAAAGAAAACAAATAAGTAAAGACTTGAAAACCAAAATGAAAGCCCCACTTCGGCATACTACAGTGTCACACGAAAGTAGAACAAAAATAATAGCAGATCTATCTATCGCGATGTGACACGTTGTGAGCTTGTAGATCTGCTATTGTTTTGCTACTTTTGAAAAACAATTAAAGGGAAAGTGAAAGTGGTTAATTATGTCTTTGGGTTTTTATGAATGTTGAACCAATGAAAAGTATTAACAAGAGCTTGTGATCAAATAATAACTACATTGGATCCATTGGAACTCAGGTTATTTTTTACCATGTCCTTTCCATGACAAGGAACTGTTTTGGACATATGAGGTTTCCACCCGACAGTGACGTGATGTTATGTCATGGTCTAACCACTTCATGTTCACAATGGGCCGGTGGTGGGGAAAGTAACCAGAGCACAATGACTCGAGTAGGCTACTGTAGTATTTTGAGGTATTAAAGTACAATTTTACAACTTCTACTTCTACTTACAACTTCTACTTCACTTTGAGGTATTAAAGTACAATTTTACAACTTCTACTTCACTACATATCAGAGACAAATACTGTACTTTTTACTCCACTACAATTGTTTGAAAACTTCAGTTACAAGTTGCTTTGTAGATTTAGATTTAGATATTAATACAAAATATACGATAACCAATTAAGCCCAATTAAGCAAACGTTTTCATGACAAGGACCCCCAAAATGATTATGTATTTGACCGCGGACCGCCCATCTTAAAATATTTTGTTCCAGGGACCCCCATAATATGTGTATATGTGTTCTTGATCAATCTGTATGGTAGAGTATGTTAATTAAGCAATATTACATGAGAGGGTGCGCATTATCGTGATTATTGGCACGCCAGTGATGCGGTCAGGAACGAGGCGGAGCTAAGTTCCGCAAGCATCCCTGAAGTGCCAATAATCACAATAAAGCACACCCTCGAGTGTAATATTGCGATTATACAACAGTTACCATAAAAATAAAACATATCAAAATATATTGCAGGACAAATGTATTCATATTGCAGGACATCTCTCAAAATAACAACCTTTCTGCGAGTGTTATCCGTGTTATCCTGGAAATACATGGGTCCGTCTGACAGACGGAGTCCTTGTTTACTCAGCCACTCTAGACAACTTTTCTCAGACTGGACACATAGAGAAACAAAACGTAACTGTTAGCTCAATCTCATTGTATTTAAGATATTCGATGTAAATAAAATGTAAAGAAGACAGATTTAGCTACGTCCCACGCTAACTGCTAGCCTAGCCACTTAGCCGGCTCTGCTCCGTGAGACTCCGTCTGATCAGCCCTGCTGATTTTTATAATTTGATTAGGTGTGCTGTCATGCTTGTTTGAAGCGCGGGTAGATAGCTATTTCATCTGATTGCTTTCTTCGGAACTACCGGTTGTATAATACAATATAACTAACTCAGCTGTGGTGGTTGTATTTGGTCTACTCTGCCTGCTCTTCTATTGAGACATTTATCAGCTTGGACCACTACTGGTTGACAAGTGGTTTTGCATGAAGTTCAAAACTCAATTTATCCTCTGCCCAAACAGGCTTTGTGTATGAGTTCAGCAGCAGGAGTGTCAGCGCCTGCTCGGGGGACCCGTGTTCGAAATCCCGTAGGCCATGAAAGTTACGGATCGCAGCTTTAGTAACAAGCATTTATTGAATGACATGAGTGGTTGCAGAATTGATTGAAAAACCAAGGGAAATTTGCAATGCCATGACCATCGATTTACTCTGTTACAGTCGGTGGGTAAGTACGCCCAACGCTGCCTGCCTTTTATTTATCTAATTTCCACCATTGGACCGTGATTCACTTCTTAAGCTGTGTTTTCAATTTGCTAGATCTTGAAATTGCAGAAGTGAAACCAAGCATGCGTGCATTTTGTCTGCTCATGACTGCCACAGTATTCACTCGCATGATCTGAGGATTGTGAAAATGAAAACAGTGTGTGAGCGCGCTCACAGCACATGGCCAGAGTTACCCCTTAAAATGGCTCCAATTAGAGGCGAACGCTGCACATTGCGTTGCTCAGATAAACTACTTAACCAGCTTTCAGTGTTTTGGACCACACTGTAAAGATCCTCAGTGGAAATGTGACCCTAAAGACATTTTTTACACTCTCTGAGTGGGGTCATTCCTATGTCCTAAGTTCCCATGGCCCATATTCCCAGGGTCCTATGTTCCCAGGGTCCTATTGTATGTTCTCAGTGTTCTATGTTCCATGGGTCCTACAGTATGATCCCAGGGTCCTATGTTCCATGGTCCTATGTTCCAGGGTCCTATGTTCCAGGGTCCTATGTTCCAGGCAGGGTTGCCAGATCTGCTTATTATAATTTCCCCGCAAGATTTTATTTGAAAATAGCCGATCTACAAGCTCGCATTGCGACGCGTTGTGAGCTTGTAGATCTGCTATTTTCAAATAGTTGATGTATATGTTAAAGTGCGCATGTGGCCCATAGTCGCTTGTTTTGGGCTGGTTTTCCTAGACCTGGTTGCTTGTTTCTCTCACAGAATCTGGCAACACTGGTTCCAGGGTCCTATGTTCCAGGGTCCGTCCAACAGTATGTTCCCAGGTCGCATGTAGGCCTATGTCATCGCCACTCCAATGTTTATAGGCTTTGTACTGTAGCCTACATGCCTACAGTTCCCTTTTCCAGAAGGTGACATTCCCGTTTCTGTTCCGGGCCAGTTTCCCATATAGCTTCATTTGATTGGCTCAGCAGCAGATTTGAACCGGAAACCCACACAGATATATATAAACATAGATACCTCATTGGCCACTGCGGTTCATTTCAGCGATGCGCATATTTTGTGGGGAGAGCTGTGCCTCTTAATAATAATAATAATAATAATGATAAACTTTATTTGTATAGCACCTTTCATGACATGCAGCTCAAAGTGCTTTACAGAGCAAGAATACAATTACAGAAAAGGTACAACTAATGCAACCCATGTATGTCTAATAAAGCAGGAGGAAGCAGTTTGTTCGAAATGTCAGACCAAAACACCTTATCTAACATATATATATACAGTAACAGAAATGGTTATAAGGCAGAAAAGTTTTAGTCTCAGACTCAGGTACTTCTATACAATTCAGGCATATTCAAATCTGCTGCTGAGCCAATCAAAATGTGATCATCATTTAATGACGCCATATGAGAAACTGACCCGGAACAGGAAACAGGGATTCACAGAGCCTATTGGGCAGCGCTCAGTGGGCTATACTGTGCAAAATGGTTTACATGCAACAAATGCATGACTTTAAATCACTTGACAACGAGGCAGGCATGCTGACAGCAAAGCCATGAGGCTCGTTAGGCGCGCCCAAGCGAGTGTCTGCACGCGAGCAAGTGTTTTTCGTGCCGAGCAGCACAGTTGGCGAGCCGTGGTGGTCTGGTGGATGGAATAGATCAGTGGTTCCCAACCTTTTCTCCTAGGACCCCCCCCCCCTTCTTACATCTGACAAAAGCTGAGACCCCCGCACGCACACACGCACAACCACTTCATCCCTATAGTACTTCTGGTATGACGAATACCACAGAATAGCTGAAGCACACGTGTGATCTGCTATTTTGGCCATTTTGGCTATTTTTGATTATGACATTTTCAACTATATTCAGTGGATGAAAGCAATTGATTTTGTGCCAAATGTAAAAAATGTTGGACTACCTCCAAACAGACAGCCTCTCACGCTCCCCCTGTAATCTTTGGCAAGGTTTCCACCCAACAGAGACGATATCATTTTTTTAATGACATTTAACACCTGATATTTCTACAATTGCTACAAAACCTGTGGGTATCCATTAATTTTGCAGGTCTGTACCGTGCATGTTCAAATCATGTGTACATTATCGCTGACCATTTTCCACAGCATCCATCATTATTATATCTTTTTTACATTTTGGAAAAACGATTGCCTCGTTAATATTGAGGTGGCCACAATGTTTAGGGGCCTACTCGACCTGTATCTCTTCCTGGGGAACAACATAAAGACATTCAATATTTAAAGATACGCCATCCCAATTGGAGCCACTAGAAGCTAAATGGTACACAAATCCTATGGTCTCTTATGTGGGCGACGTCTGATCTCGCGAACGTCCAATGTTTACTGGCGCTTGATACCTCGAGAGTGTGTTGCTGGGACAGAGAAAGGTCGATAATAAAGTAGATTTCCTCCCGATTTGTCTCTCTGCAAAAATACATTTTAATATGAAAATCTTGGGAAGATTGTGTTGGCTTGTGGCGATCGGGTCCAAATATTTAGTTCAGTGACCATGGGGCTAAAGAATGGTTCAGAAGCTGTGTTCACCAGTGGTGGAAAGTAACTAAGTACATTTACTCAAGTACTGTACTTAAGTTTGAAAAAAATCCAATTTTCAGTACTTCTCAGATGCAAATATTGTACTTTTACTCCACTACAATTATTTGAAAACCTTAGTTACTAGTTACTTTGTAGATTTTGATTATTATTACAAAACATACATTAACCACTTCAGCCCTATATTTTGGCCATTTGAAAATAGCCTCTCAATGTGTCGCATCGTGACACATTGTGAAATGGGACATTCTGCGCAATGAGTACTTTCCACTTTTGCTACTTTAAGTACATTTTGATACCAATACTTTTGTACTTTTACTCAAGTAAATTTTGAATTCCGGACTTTTACTTGTAACAGAGTATTTCTACATTGCAGTATTGATACTTTTATTTAAGTAAACAATTTGAGTACTTTTTCCACCACTGGTGTTCACGTTCACTCTTCCATTGGAAATAATAAACTCCCACCTGCTTCCGGTCTCCACCTACTTCACGCAGATACAGGAAGTAAACCGGAGATGGCGACTTTTTTTTGTCTTGGATAGGATCCTGGGAGAAGGACCCGGTGGGAATGCTGTACTGTAGACGCGCTCCTCTCTGAGTTACATTAACGCTGACTATTTTTATTGCATATTGCGTTTCATCGTCTACGTGAGCAACCTGTTCCTCATAGAGAAGGAGCCATCGCTGGACCCACACTGAGCTTAAGCGGGCAGGTGTTTAAAACTCTTTCGATCTGCTACGAATCAAGGCAATAAAAAGATAGCGGCAACGTAATGAAAACAGATGTGAGGGCATTGCAGGATGGGGGGGGGGGAAGCAGGCCTAGAATATGAGGAGATATATCGGTTTAAGCTTATGTATCGGATATTATTCGACTCTTTTGAAAACATCAGTATAGGTAATTATGTGACCCGACTTTCAACCGGGCGTAACTGTTTTAGAAATAGGTGAAACCGTGTTCAAACGTTTTCAAAACCTTTCCAAAATAGCAGATCAGATTTTAGAATTTGTATTCTTTTTTTATAACTTGAATTACGTTTTTTTCAAATTTATTCGCATATATTTTTGTCAATTTTTGACAAAAACAATCAGTCAACACATGGGTCTCTAGGAAATCGGCTGGCATCGAACCCCAAAAGGTCTGGCTTGCGTTGGGCTTGTGTAGAAGATATACCCATAAAAAAAAACATTGTTCCATGATGAATGTGGCTCATTGTGCTTGGCCTGCCATGGTGCATGTGTGTTTGGTGGAGATGCATGCTTGTGTTCACATAGAGAAGGTGGTACTATGACTCACTGTAACCATTAGATCAGTGACTGGGGGATTGTTGGACCGCTGCCGTTTTACTGATGCTGCTGCTGAGAAGAGAAGAGAGAGACCACCAGATGCACACACGCACACACACACACACACACACACACACACACGCACACACACACACACACACACACACACACACACACACACACACACACACACACACACACACACACACACACACACACACACACACACACACACACACACACACGCACACACAAAACCCTCCCCGGCAGGCCATCTGCTCGGCATTTTCGACTGTGCCTTTTCAATCTTTTTTAAAAGGGAATTTAAAATCCTGCAAATGTAACACTTTGCATTCCAAGGACCAGTCACTCTGCTCCACCGCATGGCAAGCAGTCGCAGCACCCAGGGCCAAGTTTCCCTGAGCATAAACTAGGCAGCTCTCCTCTCGCCTCCTTCCCCTAAAGGAGCGAGTTTCTACTCCTCGTAAAGACCCTCGTTTAGACGGAATGGGGACAACATGCATTATCTGTTTTCGGGCGAAGGCAGTGGTTCTCAAAACATTTTTAATGTCAAGGACTCCCAAATTGATATATATTTGGCCATCTGAAAATATTTTGTGGCAGGGATCTTTTTTGAAAATTGCAGATCTACAAGCTTGTAGATCGGCTATAAAAGAAAAAGCCCATGTATATAGGGTTAAAGTGGTTCAGCTTGTTTTGATGCTATGAACCAATTTTGCTGGGGGCCTCTTAGAACCCCCTCAGGAGCCCTGGGTGTTCCCGGACCCCACTGTGAGAGCCACTGGTCTAAGGAGAAGAAGAACATTTTTTGTTTCCAATCCAAATGGATATAAATAGATGCAGTTTTTTTTTTCACTCTCTCAGTACACAAGACATGGCCTGTTTTCTGTGCCGTTCCCCCCATTCTGAGGCGTGTTTGAGCCTTCGGTCATGCTGTCAGAGCAATCGCACTGACATATCTGTGTTAACAGTGTCCAGAGGTCAGGGACAAGGGCCGTAATGGGTTGTAAAACGGGCTTTGCCTGTGTTATGACAAAAACCCACTTTTTTTTTTTACATTTTGTTTAACATTCCATGGTCCACATACAGACTCTTTGAAGTGTAGCGCGTATGAAGAGCGCTGGTCTCTTGATACTGTGGTACTCAAAGTGGGGTCCAGGGACCCTCTATCAGGGTTCCTTGAGGGGGTTCCAAATGGACCCTCACAGGTCTGTAACTCTGAGAGTGTGCAAATGGAATTGGTTCGTACATTGAACACTCTCAGAGTTATGGGGAAATTTTAAAAAGTTTGAGAACCACTGCCTCAATATTATATGCCATAGGGAGGAGGATTTAGCAGTCACACCTGGCCTGAGTCAAACTAATTAGACTCTGACCTGGGTGTGGCAAACACACCTGTTGTGCATCGATCTAATCGGTCCACACAGGATAAATGAGGGCTGGTTCTTAAGATTGACGGTCTTGACACTTCATACATTCGCCAAGTATGAAGGTGATCGGGTTAATGGTTCTCGAGATATACAAAGGACAGATATACATTTGTACATACAGACATAATTAATATATAACTAGAAGTAATAACTTGTAAGTGTGCGAGCTGCTGATTTAGAAGGTGTTTGTAGAATCGGCCTCGGGTCTTAATGGGTTAAAAAAAGAATCGTTCGTTAATCGTAATCACGGCAAAGGTTTGAAGCGATCATGATACTGATTTGAAGTCCCATCACCCAGCCCTAGGTTGCACTTGTTGCCTTGGCTCTGCATGTGTGTTTACTCTGAGGCCTTGATTGCTCATACTCGCTTCCTGCGTTAATCCCCACCTCATTTGTGGCAGTTATTTCGTTCGTTCTTTCTTTCTTTCCGAGGCGATGAAGGGCGGGCGTGGAGGAATTTCACGTCTGCCTCGCTTTGCCCCCAAAGACTATTCTCACAAGGCTCATATAAGTGACCCACCATATCCTGCGAAAACAAACAACGTCGAGGAGGGACAAAACAAAACGCTTTTGTCTCGGGGCTATAATTAGCCAGAAAGGGGGGGGCCTCCTCGCCCCCACAACAATATTCTCCCACAAGACTTATTTGACCTCAGAGAGAGCATATATGAGATCACATATTATTGCCTTATCGGCATTCAGACATGGCCAGAAGAACTCTGGTACTTACTTATTTTCTCCTCTTCTTTTCTCTTCACTCTTGATTCACTGAGGATAGAGCGGTGAATCAAGAATCAACTTTATTTTCACATCACATGTTTACAGGTGTAAAGAAGTGGGGGGAATTTGTTTTTGCGCAAGGTCCATCATTTTGTTGTTTTTCAGAAATGGAGAAGAAAGAGGACGGGATAGGGAGAGTAGGGAGAAAAATCTAACATGAAAGAAGCATGTCAAATAGGGAACAAAATCAAGATATCTACATACTGTATAATTTTAAATACACAAGACCAGCAGATACAGTATGTACATGAGGTTAAACATAAGGTGCGAAAGTAGTGACACATAGCTGCGGCAGGTGGTTCTCAAAGCTAACCCTAATCCTTGAGGGTGTTCCAGGTGATCCCCAGCAAAATTATTGATACTTAGGAAACACTTTTTCTGTTTTTTTTGGTAAATTAATGCCCTACTTGATCATACTACAGCGTGCGTCACACAAAAGCATCAAAAGCTTTCGCTACTTTTGAATTGGAATCCTGAAAAGTAACAGATTTGGACATAATGAGCCCCCCGACAGAGACGAAATGGTCCATAACAGGTCTGTGTAACTCGGAGAGTGTAGAAACGGAACCAACATTTGCTCTCTCAGAGTTATGGGGGGTCCGTGCCCTAATGCATTCCAAAGAAACTGGGGGTCCTTGAACCACTGAGGATAGGGAGAACCTGGCGTCAGCCGATCAGCCCCATCATGCGCTTTTTGTTGATTCTAATATTTTTGCCCTCCTCTAGCGTCATTGTTGTACATACTTAGCATTTCCTTTTGCACACGGCCACACCCACCACAATGGGCTGGTTGTCATGCCGATTGCTTTTCTTATCTGCAAGCTTCTCTCTAAAGCAGTCGACCATCTTTACAGCAGTGGACGTGGTTCCCAAACAATGGGTTGGGACCCATCTTTGGGTCGAGGACCCAAAGACAAAAATCCATAAATAAAAATGTAATTCTTTTTTTCAATAAATAGATGCCACGCGTAACGCGTGTGAGCTTAGATCGATTATTTTCGGTGTTAAATAGGGCATAAGTGGTTAATAATTCATACTGTATTTTTAAGTTTGGGTCCAAGGGAGACACCACATTTATCTTGAGGGTCTCTGAAAAGTTAGAGGACCCCTGGTATACAGTTATGTCTCTCACCCACCCGCGGGGGCTTCTGTAGCGCCCCGGACAGGCCTCTTTAGTTAAGTTTAGCCAGAGAGACCCCTGCCCTGGTCTTCCCCTTCCCTGCTTGGTCTCTCTCCCAGGCAGGCAGAGCACATCATGGACACGGTCCCCTTGCAAACAAGCCCCGCAGGGCTAGGGCCGAGGCTCCTGAGAGAGCTGGCTGCTGTGTTTTGGTTCAGAAGGCAGGAAACAGCTTGTGAGAGGAGCTCACAGTGGTCAAGGGTGTGTGGGAGGAGGGGGGTCGGGGGTGGGGGGGGCTGGGAAAAGGGGGATTTCCTCATATCGTTGCTGTCTGGCTGCAACCTCGTATCTCCATATTTCAACTTTTTGTGTATTTTTTTGTGTCTTTTCATAAATTAATGCCCTACTTCATTGGTTCCCAAAGACCCCCAGGGGTCCTTGGGGGGGGGGGGGGGTACCAGGGGGTCCCCAGCTAAACTAGTTAATATAGCGTCACAATCATTTTAACCACTTTCACCATATTTTGTACTTTGGCTATTCAAAAATAGCAGATCTACAAGCTCATAGCGCGGCACCGAGTGCCGCGCTATGAGCTTGTAGATCTGCTATTTTTGAAAAATCCCTGGCACAAAAATGTTTTTTTTGAGACAGTGGGTCCGCTAGCCAAAAAAAAAACCCATCATTTTGGGGGTCCTTGGCATGAAAACGTTTGAGAACCACTGCCCTACTTCATCATACAGTACACGTGTTGCACAAAAGTAGTGAAAATAGAAGATCTACAAGAGGTTTGGACATATGAGGTTTCCGCCCGACAGCAACGATATGGGGCTGGGACACTTTTCAAAAGTATTGCCCATGTTTACATTCTGCTGGTTGGAGCTCTATGACAGTGGTTCTCAAACCTTTTCATGTCAAGGACCCCCAAATTGATATGTATTTGGCCGCGGACCCCCATCTGAAAATGTTTTGTGCCAGGTACCCCCAGAAGAAAAGATTTATGTTAAAGAAAACTAGTTAATTTAATTATAGTTAATTATTCAAAAGTTTCCAAACATTTTCGATATTTTTCAAAAATGTTCAAAAATAGCAGATGTACAGCACAAGCTCGCAGCATCTGCATAAAATAATCGATTAATAATCAATCAATCCCCATTTTGGGTATGTCATTATTGACATATGTCATTATTGACCTACCCAACATTTTCAAAACATTGAAAAACTTTCCAAAATAGTAATTAAAAAAAAAAGCTGATCCAAGCTCATAGAGAGTAATATTTTAGCATTTTAGACACCGTTGTGCAAGGACGTATAAAATAAATAGGGCTTAAGTGGTTAATCAATCAGTTAAAACATTTAAAAAAACGCGCTTCTCGGTTATTCGATTGATCGAAAAAAAGTTAACAATAATTCTGTCGATCCTACTAAGAACGTGTGTTTGTAAAGATACAGTTTAGTGTACACTCATGCATTTGGCCAGGCCCTTGATTATGCGGAGACTGGATTAGAATGGTCAAACTGGTCAAACTGGTCAGATCGGGCTTGAAGACTGGTCTATAGCCCCAGCAGGGCGACTCAGGAATGCATAAATGTAACATCCTACATGCCAAATTGCCAATCAATCAGTCAACATTGCAAGGCTGATAGACGTACATAGCTTGAGGAACCGAATATAACATGGCGCCACTTCTCCATTGAACTCAATGGACGCCGCCCTGATCTTTTCTGTCGGCCTATTACTGTGAATGGTGTCCCCAAGCTGGATAGGCCAAAGAGAACTGTCGGCGAGTTGTTGTTAATTTGTAGATTTGTTCTATTTTTTTGTCGTTGCAAACAACACCATGCGCACTATACGGCATTGGTCCTCAAAAGTGAGGTCAAAATTAATTCATAATATTTTACAGCAGTTTGACCCCTTTAACCGGATCATATGAAAATAGCCGATCTACAAGTTCACACGAGACGCTTCGTGAGCGTGTAGATCTGCTGTTTAAAAGAAAATATCTTGACAAAAGAAATTGACATATTTTGGAAACATTTTAACAACACAAATCTTGTATGGAGGATCCCCCACTTGAAATATTTTCAAATGGGGGGGGGGGGGGGGGGGGGGGGGGGTCCATGGTCAAATACACACATATTAATTTGAAGGGGGTCCTTGACATGAAAATGTTTGAAAACCATGCACTATAATACAGTACATATACACATGAGGCTTTATTTACTGTCTGTGTCTTTAAAGCCAAGTCGTGCAGAGAGAGGAGAGACCATACTAGAGAAGGGACGGAGCAGCTGTAAAGTAACTAAGTACATTTACTGAAGTACTGTACTTTTTTAGTACAATTTTGAGGTACTTTTACTTTACTGCAGTATTTCCAAATGTCAGTACTTTTACTTCTACTACACTACATCTCAGAGGCAAATATTATATTTTTACTTCACTACTATTATTTGAAAACTTGAATTACAAGTTACTTTATAGATTTTGATTATTATTACAAAACATACATTGTAGATCTGCTTGTAGATCTGCTATTGTCAAAAGATGTTTATACATTTGAAAAATTCTGCATAACGAGTACATAATCAAAGTACATTTTGACACCAATACTTTTGTACTTTTACTCAAGTACATTTTGAATTCCTGACTTTTATTTGGAACAGGGTATTTCCCACATTGCAGTATTGATACTTTTACTGAACATTTGAGTACTTTTTTTCCACCACTGGGAAGGAGGGGAGTGGGGGGGGGGGTCTCTCTACTCTCTACTCTCTACTGTAGCTCTGCTGTGCACCAGACAGGCAGCCTGCATGCAGTACAGAGCTGCTGCAGAGATAACAGGGACAGACAGCAGTGTGTGGCTGATCGCTTCATGCGAGGAGCTCTACCAATTAACTAAAACACACACACAACCGCGATCAGTGGCTTCAATAATACCCGGGCTCGAAAAGGGCAAGAATAACATAATAGATCCACTCGCTCATCAAGCAGAACTGAAGGAATTCAGGGGGGGCGGGGGGGATCAATGGAAGGACAGAAGAGCCATATTATTATTATCAACACACACGGGATTATTAACTCGTCAACCGGTGAGAGGAGGAGGAATCGCTGGATGTAATAATGGGCAACACGTCACCTAAACCTTTAATAGGTAAGAAATAAGAGATATTTAAGATGATCACTTGTGACAGCTTAACATGATCGCTTACACGAGGGGTTTATATGGGTCTGTTTGAGAGCGTGCATGTATTTAAACCCGAGAGATTGTGCTTTTTTATTTGGCACGCGTGGATCACTATATGGATCGTCCTAGTTTTTGGCGACTTGTGGTGGATCAGTGGTTCTTAAACTTTTTCATGTCAAGGACCTCCAAACTATGTATTTGGCCGCGGACCGCCATCTCAAAATATTGTGTTCCAGGGACCCCCAGAAGCAAAGATTTGAGTTACAAATGTTCGTTTAAAAAAATATGTATTCAAAATGTTCACGATTTTTCCAGAATAGCAGATCTACAAGCTCGTAGCGCTGAGCTTGTAGATCTGCTATTTTTGAATAGCCCAAAGTATAAAACATGGTTAAAAAGTGGCTCAAATGATTGTGCTATATTAACACATTTTTGCTGGTATCGTCCCATGGACCCCTGGGGGGGTCCCCGGACCCCACTTTGAGAACCAATGATGTGTGGATCACGCTGGATCATGGCGTAGCCATTGGATCCAATATGTGACAATATATCAGGGCTAATAGGCATCATCAATGTTCCTCTGCAGACACACTGACGCGCACAATGCGCTCCGTGCGTAATTCTGCACAAACAAGTGTTATTTAGAACAGTGGTTCGCAAGCTTTTTCATGTCAAGGACCCCCAAAATGATTTGGCCGCGGACCCCCATCTGAAAATATTTTGTGGGACCCCCCCAGAAGCAAATATTTGAGTCCCAAATGTTTTCACGATTTTTCAAAAAATGCTGATCTACAAGCTCATAGCGCTTGATATGAACTTGTAGATCTGCTATTTTTGAATAGCCAAAGTATAAAATATGGATAAAGGGGTTAAAATGATTGTGACGCTTTATTAACACATTTAGCTGGGGACCCCCTGGTACCCCCCCAGGACCCCTGGGGGTCCCCGGACCCCACTTTGTGAACCAATGATGTAGAACATACTGGTTCTCAAACTTTAACATTTCAAGGACCTCCCTCAACTCTGGCAGAACGAGACCAAATGCAGTGATGGGAAAAGTACTACATTTTTTACTTAAGTAAAAGTATCAATACTGCAAAGTAGAAATAGGCTTCTCTGTTACAAGTGAACGTCTGGCATTCAAACTGTACTTGAGTAAAAGTACAAAAGTACCGCTTGGCTGCGGACCCCCATCTGAAAACTATTTTGTTTCAAAGATATTCAACATTTTGTACTTTTTTGTTTTGGTCAAGACGGTTTGAAAATAACAGAGATACAAGCTCACACGGCGTAGCATTGCGACATTGTGAATAGGCGTTGTATGTATAGGGTTGTAGATATATATATATACCTAGGGACCGGGTTAAACTGGTTTTGATGCTACAGTATATAACACATTTAGCTGGGTACCCCCCTGGAACCCCGTCAAGGACCCCTTGGGGTCCCCGGACCCCACTCTGAGAACCACTGACCCCTGACCCCTGACCCCTGACCACTGACCACTGACCCCCCCCCCCCCCCCGGGGGGGGGGGGGGGGGGGTCCATGGTCAAATACACACATATTAATTTGAAGGGGGTCCTTGACATGAAAATGTTTGAAAACCATGCACTATAATACAGTACATATACACATGAGGCTTTATTTACTGTCTGTGTCTTTAAAGCCAAGTCGTGCAGAGAGAGGAGAGACCATACTAGAGAAGGGACGGAGCAGCTGTAAAGTAACTAAGTACATTTACTGAAGTACTGTACTTTTTTAGTACAATTTTGAGGTACTTTTACTTTACTGCAGTATTTCCAAATGTCAGTACTTTTACTTCTACTACACTACATCTCAGAGGCAAATATTATATTTTTACTTCACTACTATTATTTGAAAACTTGAATTACAAGTTACTTTATAGATTTTGATTATTATTACAAAACATACATTGTAGATCTGCTTGTAGATCTGCTATTGTCAAAAGATGTTTATACATTTGAAAAATTCTGCATAACGAGTACATAATCAAAGTACATTTTGACACCAATACTTTTGTACTTTTACTCAAGTACATTTTGAATTCCTGACTTTTATTTGGAACAGGGTATTTCCCACATTGCAGTATTGATACTTTTACTGAACATTTGAGTACTTTTTTTCCACCACTGGGAAGGAGGGGAGTGGGGGGGGGGGTCTCTCTACTCTCTACTCTCTACTGTAGCTCTGCTGTGCACCAGACAGGCAGCCTGCATGCAGTACAGAGCTGCTGCAGAGATAACAGGGACAGACAGCAGTGTGTGGCTGATCGCTTCATGCGAGGAGCTCTACCAATTAACTAAAACACACACACAACCGCGATCAGTGGCTTCAATAATACCCGGGCTCGAAAAGGGCAAGAATAACATAATAGATCCACTCGCTCATCAAGCAGAACTGAAGGAATTCAGGGGGGGCGGGGGGGATCAATGGAAGGACAGAAGAGCCATATTATTATTATCAACACACACGGGATTATTAACTCGTCAACCGGTGAGAGGAGGAGGAATCGCTGGATGTAATAATGGGCAACACGTCACCTAAACCTTTAATAGGTAAGAAATAAGAGATATTTAAGATGATCACTTGTGACAGCTTAACATGATCGCTTACACGAGGGGTTTATATGGGTCTGTTTGAGAGCGTGCATGTATTTAAACCCGAGAGATTGTGCTTTTTTATTTGGCACGCGTGGATCACTATATGGATCGTCCTAGTTTTTGGCGACTTGTGGTGGATCAGTGGTTCTTAAACTTTTTCATGTCAAGGACCTCCAAACTATGTATTTGGCCGCGGACCGCCATCTCAAA
The DNA here is from genome assembly GCF_963280865.1 of Gymnoscopelus braueri. Lineage (NCBI taxonomy): Eukaryota > Metazoa > Chordata > Actinopteri > Myctophiformes > Myctophidae > Gymnoscopelus > Gymnoscopelus braueri. Next base: position 1,471,332 of record NC_137622.1, on the reverse strand, counting down.
ATATTGTGTTCCAGGGACCCCCAGAAGCAAAGATTTGAGTTACAAATGTTCGTTTAAAAAAATATGTATTCAAAATGTTCACGATTTTTCCAGAATAGCAGATCTACAAGCTCGTAGCGCTGAGCTTGTAGATCTGCTATTTTTGAATAGCCCAAAGTATAAAACATGGTTAAAAAGTGGCTCAAATGATTGTGCTATATTAACACATTTTTGCTGGTATCGTCCCATGGACCCCTGGGGGGGTCCCCGGACCCCACTTTGAGAACCAATGATGTGTGGATCACGCTGGATCATGGCGTAGCCATTGGATCCAATATGTGACAATATATCAGGGCTAATAGGCATCATCAATGTTCCTCTGCAGACACACTGACGCGCACAATGCGCTCCGTGCGTAATTCTGCACAAACAAGTGTTATTTAGAACAGTGGTTCGCAAGCTTTTTCATGTCAAGGACCCCCAAAATGATTTGGCCGCGGACCCCCATCTGAAAATATTTTGTGGGACCCCCCCAGAAGCAAATATTTGAGTCCCAAATGTTTTCACGATTTTTCAAAAAATGCTGATCTACAAGCTCATAGCGCTTGATATGAACTTGTAGATCTGCTATTTTTGAATAGCCAAAGTATAAAATATGGATAAAGGGGTTAAAATGATTGTGACGCTTTATTAACACATTTAGCTGGGGACCCCCTGGTACCCCCCCAGGACCCCTGGGGGTCCCCGGACCCCACTTTGTGAACCAATGATGTAGAACATACTGGTTCTCAAACTTTAACATTTCAAGGACCTCCCTCAACTCTGGCAGAACGAGACCAAATGCAGTGATGGGAAAAGTACTACATTTTTTACTTAAGTAAAAGTATCAATACTGCAAAGTAGAAATAGGCTTCTCTGTTACAAGTGAACGTCTGGCATTCAAACTGTACTTGAGTAAAAGTACAAAAGTACCGCTTGGCTGCGGACCCCCATCTGAAAACTATTTTGTTTCAAAGATATTCAACATTTTGTACTTTTTTGTTTTGGTCAAGACGGTTTGAAAATAACAGAGATACAAGCTCACACGGCGTAGCATTGCGACATTGTGAATAGGCGTTGTATGTATAGGGTTGTAGATATATATATATACCTAGGGACCGGGTTAAACTGGTTTTGATGCTACAGTATATAACACATTTAGCTGGGTACCCCCCTGGAACCCCGTCAAGGACCCCTTGGGGTCCCCGGACCCCACTCTGAGAACCACTGACCCCTGACCCCTGACCCCTGACCACTGACCACTGACCCCCCCCCCCCCCCCGGGGGGGGGGGGGGGGGGTCCATGGTCAAATACACACATATTAATTTGAAGGGGGTCCTTGACATGAAAATGTTTGAAAACCATGCACTATAATACAGTACATATACACATGAGGCTTTATTTACTGTCTGTGTCTTTAAAGCCAAGTCGTGCAGAGAGAGGAGAGACCATACTAGAGAAGGGACGGAGCAGCTGTAAAGTAACTAAGTACATTTACTGAAGTACTGTACTTTTTTAGTACAATTTTGAGGTACTTTTACTTTACTGCAGTATTTCCAAATGTCAGTACTTTTACTTCTACTACACTACATCTCAGAGGCAAATATTATATTTTTACTTCACTACTATTATTTGAAAACTTGAATTACAAGTTACTTTATAGATTTTGATTATTATTACAAAACATACATTGTAGATCTGCTTGTAGATCTGCTATTGTCAAAAGATGTTTATACATTTGAAAAATTCTGCATAACGAGTACATAATCAAAGTACATTTTGACACCAATACTTTTGTACTTTTACTCAAGTACATTTTGAATTCCTGACTTTTATTTGGAACAGGGTATTTCCCACATTGCAGTATTGATACTTTTACTGAACATTTGAGTACTTTTTTTCCACCACTGGGAAGGAGGGGAGTGGGGGGGGGGTCTCTCTACTCTCTACTCTCTACTGTAGCTCTGCTGTGCACCAGACAGGCAGCCTGCATGCAGTACAGAGCTGCTGCAGAGATAACAGGGACAGACAGCAGTGTGTGGCTGATCGCTTCATGCGAGGAGCTCTACCAATTAACTAAAACACACACACAACCGCGATCAGTGGCTTCAATAATACCCGGGCTCGAAAAGGGCAAGAATAACATAATAGATCCACTCGCTCATCAAGCAGAACTGAAGGAATTCAGGGGGGGCGGGGGGGATCAATGGAAGGACAGAAGAGCCATATTATTATTATCAACACACACGGGATTATTAACTCGTCAACCGGTGAGAGGAGGAGGAATCGCTGGATGTAATAATGGGCAACACGTCACCTAAACCTTTAATAGGTAAGAAATAAGAGATATTTAAGATGATCACTTGTGACAGCTTAACATGATCGCTTACACGAGGGGTTTATATGGGTCTGTTTGAGAGCGTGCATGTATTTAAACCCGAGAGATTGTGCTTTTTTATTTGGCACGCGTGGATCACTATATGGATCGTCCTAGTTTTTGGCGACTTGTGGTGGATCAGTGGTTCTTAAACTTTTTCATGTCAAGGACCTCCAAACTATGTATTTGGCCGCGGACCGCCATCTCAAAATATTGTGTTCCAGGGACCCCCAGAAGCAAAGATTTGAGTTACAAATGTTCGTTTAAAAAAATATGTATTCAAAATGTTCACGATTTTTCCAGAATAGCAGATCTACAAGCTCGTAGCGCTGAGCTTGTAGATCTGCTATTTTTGAATAGCCCAAAGTATAAAACATGGTTAAAAAGTGGCTCAAATGATTGTGCTATATTAACACATTTTTGCTGGTATCGTCCCATGGACCCCTGGGGGGGTCCCCGGACCCCACTTTGAGAACCAATGATGTGTGGATCACGCTGGATCATGGCGTAGCCATTGGATCCAATATGTGACAATATATCAGGGCTAATAGGCATCATCAATGTTCCTCTGCAGACACACTGACGCGCACAATGCGCTCCGTGCGTAATTCTGCACAAACAAGTGTTATTTAGAACAGTGGTTCGCAAGCTTTTTCATGTCAAGGACCCCCAAAATGATTTGGCCGCGGACCCCCATCTGAAAATATTTTGTGGGACCCCCCCAGAAGCAAATATTTGAGTCCCAAATGTTTTCACGATTTTTCAAAAAATGCTGATCTACAAGCTCATAGCGCTTGATATGAACTTGTAGATCTGCTATTTTTGAATAGCCAAAGTATAAAATATGGATAAAGGGGTTAAAATGATTGTGACGCTTTATTAACACATTTAGCTGGGGACCCCCTGGTACCCCCCCAGGACCCCTGGGGGTCCCCGGACCCCACTTTGTGAACCAATGATGTAGAACATACTGGTTCTCAAACTTTAACATTTCAAGGACCTCCCTCAACTCTGGCAGAACGAGACCAAATGCAGTGATGGGAAAAGTACTACATTTTTTACTTAAGTAAAAGTATCAATACTGCAAAGTAGAAATAGGCTTCTCTGTTACAAGTGAACGTCTGGCATTCAAACTGTACTTGAGTAAAAGTACAAAAGTACCACTTGGCTGCGGACCCCCATCTGAAAACTATTTTGTTTCAAAGATATTCAACATTTTGTACTTTTTTGTTTTGGTCAAGACGGTTTGAAAATAACAGAGATACAAGCTCACACGGCGTAGCATTGCGACATTGTGAATAGGCGTTGTATGTATAGGGTTGTAGATATATATATATACCTAGGGACCGGGTTAAACTGGTTTTGATGCTACAGTATATAACACATTTAGCTGGGTACCCCCCTGGAACCCCGTCAAGGACCCCTTGGGGTCCCCGGACCCCACTCTGAGAACCACTGATTTAGAAGTGCTTCTTTTTGAAACCTCCTCATGTTTGTTTGTGACAGGAATGAGGCCAGTTTAGGATTTGCTAAATAATGCAGGACAGTTGGGTTTGTCTTTGATTGATTAATTGATTGATTGATTGAATAGCCTACTTTATTAGTCAAAAAAATGTAAACAGCACGATGGTACAGTAAATAATTTAGGCTAAAAGCATAACACATAACACAAAAAAGTCCTGGGAACTTGTTTCCATTGTGGTGCTGTTTTTATCAACTACTTGTTTTGACTCAGTTATTATGGTGATGCGCGTGAAGCTTGTAGATCTGTTTTTTTTTAAATAGCCAAAGACATCTTAAAATGACAGAGATGCGTTCCCGGTCTCGATGGGTTAAACAAACAATTAAGAAAGATAATTGAATTATTGAACGTGGTCCTGGCATGTCATCCATAACCCATTTAGTATGGTACATTTATCTCGGGCTGGTAGATGACGTATAGCCTGTATTTTTTACATCCAACAAGATGATTCAGTTATGCTGGATCTAATAAGGCTACTTTGAAACATTTGTTTTTCCTCACAAGCCTATAAATTGCTATTAGAGCAACTCTAATGATATAACGTCATTGTGACGGCTTTATTGCATTAATATACAGTGGTTGTGAAAACCTTTTCATGTCTCGGACCCACAAATTAACATGTATTTGGCCGCGGACCCCCATCTGAAAAGTTTGAGTCCAAGGCCCCCATACAAGATTTGTTTTGTTATAATGTTTCAGAAATATTCCAGTTGTACCCAATTTCTGTTTTCAAAATGTCTTGGAAAAAAAGCAGCTCTTTAGAGCTTGTAGATTGGGTATTTTCAAATATTTGATGTATATAAACGAATGTTGATGTTTACTAATTTAGCTGGGGACCACCTGGAACCCTCACTTTGATGAACCCATTAAGACCGGGAAAGTATCTGTGTCATTTTAGATTTCTCTGGGCTATTCAAAAATAGCAGATCTACAAGCTCATAGCGTGGCACCGAGTGCCGCGCTATGAGCTTGTGGATGTGCTATTTTTAGAAAAATCGTGACAATTTGTGCAAATCTTTGAATATATATATATTTTAAAGCGAACATTTGTAACTCAAATCTTTGCTTCTCAGGGGGTCCCTGGAACAAAATATTTTTGAGATGGGCATCCGCGGCCAATATACATATCATTTTGGGTGGTCCTTGACATGAAAAGGTTTTGAGCAACACTGATATTGTAACATTAGGATTTTAGGAGACATTTGTAGAATCGTATCTCAGGTCTTTATGGGTTAATATATAATTAGTATAACTCTTTAATTGAATATGACTGACTGGCAGGCAGCTTAACCACCACCCGCATTGTGTGGGACTGGGTGAAGGATGTGTGCTGGAGTGGACACACACGCACACACACACACACACACACACACACACACACACACACACACACACACACACACACACACACACACACACACACACACACACACACACACACACACACACAGTGGACACTGAGGAGGGACGGAGGGTTTGGCAAGGCTTGGCTCCCATGCAGTGCTATAGTTGTGTGTGTACACTCCATCAACTGTGGAACAATCGCCTATCAAACCTATTAGCCCTGTATTAGAGAGCTGTGTATAATGTAGTGCAGGGTGGTTCTGGCCCTGATTCATGTAGTATCTACTGTGTGTGTGTGTGTGTGTGTGTGTGTGTGTGTGTGTGTGTGTGTGTGTGTGTGTGTGTGTGTGTGTGTGTGTGTGTGTGTGTGTG